>NC_080425.1:19044042-19357542 GCF_029873635.1 Malania oleifera
AATTGACCATAGGCGAGGATATAGGCTGAAGATAAGTAGAACCTCATAAATCTCGGTGTTCATCTTCTTCCTTACTCTCTTTACTTTCCACATTATGTACTATGTGAATCAAGTGCAGGTTGCAGAGCTTATACATCATATTCAAGGAAATCTCTTGATTTAAGAAAGTATATTTTAATTAACCGTTTGCGGAAACCCACAAGAGAGTACGTTGGTTAATTTGCGGAAATCTTGGTTAAGAGATAAAGCAATACAAATTCATTCAAAACAGGTTTTGCAAAACAGCTGCAGGGCTTATATTAAAGGGAAATATCATTCTTGAATGATTGGTTAAGTTTTATTTGATTGAATTGTATTCTTAAGTTTTGTGGTGTAATTTGATTGGTTGTTTTGTCCTTTTAGTGTTTGAATTAAAACAAGTAAAGATTTAAAATAATAATATTGAAATCTAAAAACTTCCAATTCACCCCCCTCTTGGTAGCTATTCTAAATTTCAATTGGTATCAGAGCCTAATTATAGTAACTCTTAACAAGAAACTATAAAAAGATCAAATGACTAGTATAGGAGTAGCACCCTTTGGTGAGGGCCAATCCTCAACCCGTCCACCAATCTTCTGTGGACACAATTACACGTTTTGAAAAAAGAGAATGCAAATTTATCTCCAACACATGGATTGGGAAGCACGGGAAGTAGTTATGGATGGAGACCTTATTCCAACAAAGATCGTTGATGGAAAACATATTCCAAAAGATAAAAAGGATATGACTGATTCAGACTATAAGATGTTTCAAATCAACTCAAGCTCTATAAATGCTCTATACTGTGCTCGAGATGCTAACAAATTTAATAGGGTCATGGCCTGCAAAACGGCCAAAGAAATTTGGGACAAACTAGAAGTAACATATGAAGGAACAATTGATGTTAGAGGCAATAGAATAGATATGTTGACAAGCGAATATGAAGCATTCAAGATGAATTCTGATGAAACAATATCAAGTATGTACACCAGATTTATGCACATAATAAATTCATTAAGTTCTTTAGGAAAAAAATGTACTACCTATGAAATGATTGGAAAAATTCTAAGAGGTCTTCCCTTCATTTAGGAACCAAAAGTTACAGCTATCACTGAAGGTAGAAACCTTAAGACCACCTCTTTAGATGAACTCATAGGTTTACGCCTTACCTATGAAATGACCTTAAAAGAAAGGAATCTTGAACCAAAGCATAAAAGATCCATTGCACTAAAAACATCTAGTCATAGCTCTAGTGAAGAAGAAAGTAAAACAAGTGACTTAGATAAAGATGAATTAGCATTCATCACCAAAAGACTAGGCAAATTTTATAAAAGAAATAAGAAATTTCCTAAAAAGTTTAATAAAAAGAAACCTAAAAAAGGAGAGACAAGTAGGAAAGAAAATAAAAGTAAGAATGAATCTTCAATATGCTATCATTACAAGAAACCAAGGCATATCAAACCGGATTGTCCGTTGCTCAAGAAAGAAAAAAAGAAAAAGAAGGAAGCTTTGAAGGCTACTTGGGATGATTCAAGCCAAAGAGAAATAGAAAACGAATCAAGCGGACAAGAGATGGAAAATATATGCTTCATGGCGAATGAAGAAGAGGTAAACTCCTACTACTCCTCTACAGAATCTTACAATAAGTCGTGTGATGAGTCATGTGACAGCATGCCTTCCTATAAGGAATTGCAAGCTAAGTTGTTTTCTTTGCATAAGAGATTCATAAAAATTTGCAAAAGAAATATAACTTTGAAAAATCAAAATAAAGAACTATTAAAACAACTTGAATCATTCAAAATCATTGAAAAAGAAAAAGACACTTGTATTTAGAAGTTAGAAGAAGAAGTAAATAAAGTAACTCAAGAATTAAGCAAAAATCATAAAGATAGTTTAAATAAAAAGGATTTAGAAGTAAATAAACTCAAAAAATCAGTAGAAGATAAGGAGAAAATTATATATAACTTTACCAAAGGTAAAGAAAATTTTGAAAAGATGGTTGGACAGCAAAGGCTTCATGGAAATAAAGAAGGAATATGATATAATGGTAAAACAAATAAGAAGAATAAGAAATTATACATAGGATACTTCGTCAAGGAAGCCAAGTACTATGCTAGCACCTCTTCAAACAACAAATATAAACACACTACTTGCTATATGTGCAAAACTAAAGGACACATAATGTTCGATTGCCCACTAAAAAGAAAGTATATTAAAGTACAAGGTGTATCGAAAGTTAATAATGGAATTAACAACAAAACAAAGAAAGTTAAAAGAATTTGAGTTCTAAAGACTAACACAATGAGACCTCCATTGTAGGTATGTTTTAGGACAACATTGTCAATGGATAAATGGTACTTAGACAGCAGGTGTTCAAGACACATAACCGGCAATAAGACCAAGTTTTCCTCTCTAAGAAAGAAGGATGGAGGATATGTCACCTTTGGCAACAATGCCAAAGGTAAGATAATTGACATTGGGAGAATAGGTAAAGAACCTTCTCTTACCATTAATAATGTGTTATTAGTTGAAGGATTAAAACATAACCTTTTAAGTATTAGCCAATTAAGTGACAAAGGTTTTGAGATAACCTTTAAGAAAGAAAAATGTGTTATTCAAAATGCTAAGGAAAATAAAACCTTATTTATAGCTCATAGGGTAAATAATGTTTATTGTATAAATATTGAGAATCTAGTGAATTAAGACGTAACTTGTTTGGCAGCAATAAATGAAATAAGTTGGCTATGACATAGGAAATTATTACATGCTAGCATGGACCTTTGATCAAAATTATCAAAGAAAAATCTTGTAAAAGGATTGCCAAATACAAAATTCTCAAAAGACAAGATGTGTGATGCAAGCCAAAAAGGAAAGCAAGTTAAAACAATTTTCAAAAAGAAAAAATATATATCTACTAAAAGACCCCTAGAACTATTACACCTAGACTTATTTGGTCCAACTAGAATATCAAGCCTAGGAGGAAAACAATATGCTTTTGTAATAGTGGATGATTATTCTAGATTTACTTGGGTTTTATTTTTAGCAAGCAAAGATGAAGCTTGTGGTGTGCTAATCACCTTATGCAAGAAATTTAAAAATGAAAAAGGCTATAAGATAACAAGTTTTAGAAGTGATCAAGGTAGGGAATTTAAAAATAAAGACATTGATAAATTCTATAATGAACAAGGAATAAATCATAATTTTTTAACGCCAAGGACTCCACAACAAAATGGAGTTGTAGAAAGAAAAAAATAGAACTTTACAAGAAATGGCAAGAACAATGCTAAATGAAAATAATCTACCTAAATATTTTTGGGCAGAAGCTGTAAATACAACATGTTACATTATAAATAGGGTATCTATAAGAACAAGTGTAGAAAAAACACCATATGAACTTTGGAAAGGTAGGAAACCTAATATCTCTTACTTTTATGTATTCAGATACAAATGCTTTATTCTTAATACTAAAGATGATCTAGGAAAGTTCAATGCAAAATCTGATGAAGGTATCTTTTTTGGTTATTATACAAATAGTAAAGCTTATACGGTTTATAATAAAAGAACTCTAACAATTATTGAATCAATACACATAGTATTTGATGAGTCAAACAACTATGATAATAAGGCTAAGATTGATGAGAAAGAAGACAACTTACAAAAAGAAGAAATCATTGAAATAACAGAAGAAAACAATAAAGAAGCTTCAAATGAAAACATTTTAGAAAATTTAGAACTACCTAAAGAATGGAGATGTGCTAAAAGTCATCCAAAAGAACAAATTCTTGGTGAAACATCAAAAGGCATAACTACTAGAGCCTCATTGAAAAATATTTGCAACCATTATGCTTTTTTGTCTTAAGAGGAACCTAAAAACATTGAAAAAGTTTTAAAAGATGATTCTTGGATTATAACTATGCAGAAAGAACTAAATCAATTTGAAAGAAGTCAAGTGTGGGAGCTTATTATCCAGCAGCAGTATTACACAACCTAAGGTCAATCTAAAGTAGATACTGAAATGAATTAATAAACGCAGTTGAAATTTAAATTGCACAAGTAAAATATTCAAGCATGCACAACAAAACAAGTAAAGAGAGATAACACCAGATATGTTACCGAGGTTCGGCAAACGTGCCTATGTCCCCGCCTTGGCTCACAAGCACAAGGATTCTACTACGGCTCACTTAACGGGTGGAGCGGCGCCTAATACAACCAGATCAAATTAAAGCAGAGCTGACCTTGACCTTTACAACCAATCCTTCTGGGTTGGATTAACACCCCCTCAGGTCATGTATGGAATACAACCAATTCAAATTACAAAATGTGTACAAAATGAGTGCTTCTCCAACAAGAAGATTTGTACCAATATTAATTAATGCACATCAACAAGATAAGAACTTTAAGCTCTATGCAATATGTGCGATGTAACTCTATCTAATGTCAATATGCAATCAAGGCCAAGAGTGTATAACCAATCTATCTTTAAAGCTATGTATCAATATTAATCAACCACAGGGTTTCAAAGAGTTCCAACAAGTGTATTCAAAATATCTCAAAAAATGATTATCTCAAAACATTAGCTTAAGAGATATTTGAAGTATAAGCTTGTCAAAAATAATTTTAGCGCAATAAAAAATACAAGCTTCGAAGTCTTGCAATACAAATCCCAAGACTCACTAGCTTTAAAGTTTTCCCCAAACAATGAAGTTATTAAATAAACTAGGGAGAAAAACTTTGGCTAAAACTCTCAATAGAAAATTAATGTATCAACTAAACCAATGAGAGTTTAAGCAAGTAGAAACAATGTAAAATCACTTAAGGCACTCTCACCAAGCTAGATTTTGCAAAGGAATAACAAAGGGTGAGTGTATAGAATTTGTTTTTGGAAGAGTAAGCTTTGGAAATTTCATATAATTTTCTCTTAATCGAAATGCTAAGCACTTGCTAATCTTTGCAAATGAAGCCATATATATAGAAATTATGATCGTTGGGAACACCATGGGAATTATTAAAATTATTTTAAATGAGTTTAATAAAAATAACCTTGTTTAACACCAATTAATCCTTGGTAAAATTTAGCCAACTCGAGAGTTTTCAGTAGACTGAGCCATAGGTTCAGTCGCCCGACTAAACACATGAGAAAAAGTGAATTTTCCATGTTCGGGTGCCTGAAAATAAATTTGGTCAGCTGGCTAAGGCGATTTTCCAACCTACTTGAGGTTCAGTCATCTGGTCTCAAGTTTGGTATGCTGAACTTGAACTTTCACTTGCCTAAGGTCATTTTGAATGTGAAGTTCGGGCGCCCGGGTTGTTGGAAAATTCTTTAATATGAGTTTAGTCGACCGAGAACATTAAGTTCTTTTTAGTTCGATTGCCCAAAGTCAAGTCAACAATTTAACTTTCCTTTGTTCGATCGATCGAGGCATTTTACCTTGCCTGGTTCGGTCGCCCAAAGCCTTAATATTTTAACACCTAAGTCTTGAATTTGAAAATTAATTTCTCCTGATAGCATATATGATAATGGGGCTAAACCTAAGTGCTAGTGTAAGGACCTAGGATATTTTCTAAGGCCTTTTTGAGATTATGGTTCTTATATGCCTGATATGCATCAATTGTTACAGACTTTGGCTTAAGTAGATATTACAAACCCAAATTGAATGAAATATAAAATACAAAGAGAATAAACATTTTGGGTCTTCATCTTCTTCAAGACCATGAGCACCATATGAAACTGCCAATTGATCCTGCACATAAACTTGACAAACATTAAATACCAAAGTATTTGTCATGATCAAAATGGGATATGACCTATAAGATAAAAAATCTCCCCCTTTTTGATGATGACAAATACCTTAAGCAAAAGTGGGTACAACCAAGAAAGGCTTCCCTTGAAAGCATAAGGGAAATGTAAAATGCAAGCATTTTCCCAATTACCCAGTTTTGCCTACTTCACCCCCTTTTGGAAACAAAAAAAAGGGTCAAGATAAGACATTGAAACTTACAGTCAAGAAAAGAGTAATAATCATTTAGATACAAGATATAGTTTGGGAAAATTTTTAGAAAATTCGGCAGCATGCCGTTTGAAAATAGAACATTTCCCAAAAAAATCCGTATAGAAATGACTTGATTAAGTTGAAATTTTCAATTATTCACAACAATAAACTCAAATAGTCTAGTACGATCAAAATAATAAACATAAGTATAACTTTCAACATCCAAGAGATATAATAGTCATGCAGCACAAAACACAAACAAACTCACAAAGTATAAAGCAAAGGTAGATTTAATTTTCAGAGTTGTAGATTTTTAGAACAAGTAGCTCCCCCTAAGTTTGTGCACTCAACCATGTTTCTAAGTGGCCTCTTTACTATGCATTAGACCTAGCTCACGTATAATCTTTATAAACCTATATTTCTGAAGAGGTTTGGTAAAAATATTAGCCACTGTTCATTAGTACACACAAACTCAAGAGCCACATCCCCTTTCTGCACATGATCATGAATGAAATGATGTCTAATCTCAATATGTTTGGTCCGTGAATGTGAGATTGGATTTTTAGATATATTAGTTGCACTAGTATTATCATATTTAATTGGAACCGTCTCGTAGTGCAATCCAAAATTCATGAGTCGTTGCTTCTCATAAAGCGTTTGAGCACAACAACTTCCAGTAGCAATATATTCAGCTTCGGCTATGGATAATCAAAAAACTAGAGATTGTCCTAAATAATGACAAGTGCCACTAGTACTCTTTCTATCTACTTTACTATCAGTAAAGTCAGCATTTGTGTAACTAACAATCTCAAATGAGGTGTACTTAGGGTACCACAAACCTAATTCGACAGTCCCAACTAGGTAACTAAGTATTCTTTTAACCGCTAACAAATGAGACTCTGTAGGACCAGCTTGAAACCTAGCACACATACACGCACTAAACATGATATCAGGTTAACTAGATGTAAGGTATAGGAGACTACCAATCATACCACGATATAGTTTTACATCAACAGGGATGCCTTACTCATCTTTATCAAGTTTTGTGGAAGAGCTCATAGGAGGTCCCAGAATTTTACTATCTTCCATATTAAATTTCTTGAGTAAGTCCCTAACATATTTAGATTGACATATAAAGGTTCTATGTTTAACTTGTTTAATTTGAAGTCCTAGGAAGAAACTCAGTTCACCCATCATGCTCATTTCAAATTCACCTTGCATGCATTTGGCAAACTCATTACATAATTCATCATTAGTTGCTTAAAAAATAATATCATCAACATTTATTTGGACTAGAAGAATATGATCATTTTTAGATTTAATAAAAAGTGTAGTGTCAATTTTTCCCCTAGTAAAACCATTATCTAGGAGAAAACCACTAAGCCCCTTATACCAAGCTCTAGGAGCATGTTTCAATCTGTACAAGGATTTGGACAACCGATAAACATGATTAGGATATTTATGATTTTCAAATCCTGGTGGTTGTTCAACATATACTTCTTCATTTCTATAGCCATTTAAGAAGGTGCTTTTAACATCCATTTTGTATAATTTAAAGTTTTTAAAAGCGGCATAAGCAAGAAACATACAAATGACTTCCATTCTAGCTACGGGAGCATAAGTTTCCTCAAAATCTATCCTTTCTTACTGATTATATCCCTAGGCAACTAGTCTAATAGTGTTTCTAGTGACTACACCATTCTCATCCTTTTGTTTCTATAAACCCATTTAGTTCCGATTATAGTATGATCATTGGGCCTAAGAACTAGGGTCCACACTTTGTTTCTCTCAAATTGGTTTAGCTCCTCCTGCATAGACATTACCCAAGACTCATCCTCTATGGCTTCCTTAATGTTTTTGGGTTCTTCCTGGGATAGAAATGCAAAATGACTCACTAAGTTTCTTAAGGAAGATTGGGTGGCTACACCACGTGAAGGTTCACCCATAATTTTATCTAAAGGGTGGTTCCTAATGAATTTCCAATCCCTATGCAGCTCTTGAATCTCACTTTCAACTTTATTTTCTTTAATTGATTTATCATTAATTTCTAAATTTTTGTCCACATTATTTTCAATAGATAGCTTATCTAATCATTTTCTAATGTCAATATCATCTTCATCATCTGTTTTAGAAAACATATTAGATTCATCAAACATAATATGAATAGATTCAATAACAGTTAATGTTTTTTTTATTTATTAAAAACTCTGTATGCTTTACTGTTAAGTGAATAACCTAGGAAAATACCTTCATTAGATTTAGAGTCAAATTTCCCTAGGTGCTCATTATCTCTAAGTACAAAACATTTACAACCAAAGGCATGAAAAATAGGAAATGTTAGGTCTATGATCATTCCACAATTCATATGGAGTCTTATTAAGTGAGGGTCTGATTAACACTCTATTCATTACATAACATGCAATACTCACTGCTTTGGCCAAAAAATATTTGGGTAATTTATGTTCATTAAGCATTGTCCTACCCATTTCTTGCAAGGACCTAATCTTTCTTTCTACAACACCATCTTGCTGTGGGGTCCTAGGAGCAGAGAAATTATGAGATATGCCTTCTAAGTCACAATAGTTCTCTATGCCATCATTTTTGAATTCAGTTCCCCTATCACTTCTGATATGTGTAATTTTATAGCCTTTTTCATTTTGAATTCTCCTACAAAGTTTAGTAAATTGCTCACATGATTCATCTTTATGTGAAAGAAATAGCACCCATGTGAATCTAGAAAAATCATCTACAATTATAAAAGCATTCAATTTTCCTCCTAAACTTTGAACTGGATTAGCCCAAACAAATCTAACTGTAGCATGTCAAGTGGCCTAGTAGTGGAAATGAATTTATTTTTCTTAAAAGTTGATCTAGTTTGCTTACCTATTTGACATGCATCACAAATTTTATTTTTCACAAATGATATTTTTGGTAAGCTTTTAACTAAATCATTTTTCACAAGTTTTGACAAAAGATCTATACTAGCATACTCTAGACATCTATGTCACAACCAACTAGCTTCATTTATAGCAGAAAAATATGTAACTTGTTGAGAAGTTAAATTATCAAACCTAGTGTGCACATTTTCATGACGTTCAACAGTAAAAAGTACTTTGTTATCAGATTTACTCTCAATAATGCATTTATTATTTTCTAAAGATACTTTATACCCTTTATCGCACAATTGGCTAATACTTAACATATAATGTTTCAAGTCATCAACAAGTAATACATTATCAATAACGAGAGAAGGTTCCTTACCAACCTTACCTATTCTGATGATTTTCCCTTTTGCGTTGTCCTCAAATGTCATGAACCCTCCTTCCTTGGGAGTGATGGGTGCAAACTTGGCCTTATCACCAGTCATATGTCGTGAACAGCTACTATCCAGATACCACTTGTCCTTGGATGAGGAAAATCTTAAGCACATTTGCAAGAAAATCTAAGTAACTGATGCTGGTCCCCAAATTTTGTTAGGTCCATTGGGGTTGGTGCTTTATTCACCTTTGACTCTCCACACCTTTTTAATTCTTACATGTCCATTTCTAAGTGGATAGTCAAGCTGAATATGATCAATTTGTTTGCATTTGAAATATATCATTTGACACCAAGGATCTTTAGGTGGAATTTGGGATTTTGATTTTTGAGTAAAATGTCCCAAATAAAGATAAGGTCGTCTCATGTTTTCAATACCATTAAATTCAAGACCTTCTTTGCTAAGAGAGTTTCTTTGGGCCCCAAGAAGTTTTTCAAAATTGCGTTGGCCCTCAGTAAATTTATAAACAATTTTGGAGCTATCCTCCAATTTTCTCACAAGCTTGGCAATTTTCAAATCCTTTTCTTAAAGAACCGAGGCATGAGACTTCTTTGCAATTTCAAAGAGTTTTGACCAGTTTTCACATTTCTTTTTCAAAACATCATATTTTTTGGTCATTTTATTTAACAATGTAGATACACGAATATATTCATATTGCAATTCTTTATATGTAGGCATGCTATCAGAATCACAATCATCATTAGAATAATATGAAGATAAAGAGTAGGAAGACAATACCTCATCATCTCGTGCCATCAAGCACGAGTTAGCAACCTCTGAATTACTGCAATCTGAATCTGAATCAATACTATTTTGTTTATCCCATGAGGTGCCTGCTTTCATGGCTCTTTTTTTTTTCCTAGACTCCTTTTCAGCAATGGGCAGTCAAGTTTGATATGACTGACCTTGTTACAATTGTAACACGTGGGAGCATTTGATTTTTATTTTCTTTTTTTGGATTCTCCTTTGTCATATATCGAATTGTTGGCCTGACTAGGCTTGTCAATCAATTTCAGTGATAACAAACAAAGGACATTTTAACTTGGAATGTTTAAGTATTAATGTTTCAAGAAAACAAGGATCAAGTGTGGACCATCAAGATAAATAAACTATCAAGTGATCTAAAGGGAAGCTTAAAATAGTTCATTACTGATAAAAGCATTGGAAGAAAAAGCTAGCTTAAGTAAACATCCAGGGAACTTCAAAATAAAAAAGAATGAAGATGATCTCAAGCTTAGCTTATGAAGTTTTAGGAAATCCAATGTGAGTACTTCAAAATTTAAATATCTATTGAAATATATTTTGAAGCTCTTTAGGGGATCATGTGGACTTAGAGACCTATTTAAGAAATCCCAAAATAAGTTTTATAAAGAATAAAAGAAAGAGAGCAAATCATTTTTTATTATTGAAAAAGAAAATTCAAAAAGCAATCTGTTCAAATGACTAAAGTTGTGACCAGATGCCTGAAGTAACAACTTCAGATGACTGAACTTCATGTTCAGATGATTGAAGAATTACTTCAGACGTCTAAAAAATAAGCTCAGACTTCTAAAGATTTTCTGGAGAGAAATAGAAACTGGTAGTAGCAGTTTAGATGACTGAACTTGGACCTCGATCGTCTAAACCTAACTCTTCGGTCATCTGAACCCTATCTTCAGTTGTCTGACCCCATCTCTAGTTCATTTTTTTAAATAGCTCAGGAACTTCAGATGACTAAACTTGAGTGTTCAGCCATCTAAACACTGTTAACAGGCAGAACAATTAAAAATTTTAATTTTTAAATATCTGTTGCTTGGGCTCCAACTTCTTAAAATCTTGGGAAACATTCCAAGGAAACTTTAGCAACAAGGAAACAAGTTTGATTGCCTATAAATACATGGTTTTCTAATGTAAAAATACCCCAAGTTTTGAAAATTGTTCATAAGCTCTCTTGCTCTCAAAGTCTCATCCTTCGCATCTCTTGCAAAATGAAAGTACTGTGATTCTGAAATTGTTGTTCATTAATCCCTGAAGTTATACTGCCGAATTCTCATCTAGAGAAAAGGGAGTTTGGTGAAATCCATTCCTAAGCTTCAAAAGTGTATTTCATTCTTGATATTTATCTTTTGAAGTATATAGTTTTGAATTGTACTAACTTGCTCTTTGTGTGAGCGTTCTTTGTACACAATCTTCTTATTCATTTTCTTGTAGATTTTAGACGATTCTAGGTTGTTGGATCGTTGACAAAACGAGGGTATATTTTTTGGAGAAGGCCGGTTCTAGCCTTAATGAAGGAGTGATTGTAATTAGTGATGTTCCACCCGGTAAAGGAACTGCTATAGTGGAACCTTTTGGTATTTTGCGAAGGGTGAGGATGTAGGCTGTGTTGAAGCCGAACCTCATAAAATCTTTGCGTCTTTCTTTCTTCTTTACTTATTAATTTTTGTAAATCTATTCTTGTGTGTACTAAAGTGTAGATTGCAGGGCTTGAAATTAAAATCAAAGGAAGATCCTTGATATTTAGAAAGTACATTTTGATTAACCGTTTGCAGAAGCCCAAAAGGGAATACGTTGGTTAATTTGAAAAAATTTTGATCAAGATAAGTGCAAACAAAGATTTCATTCAAAGAAGGTTGCAAATTTCTATAGGGCAGCTGATAAACGTTCTAAAACTCTTGCATGCTTGTTTAAATTATTTACTTTAATTGGTTGGATTGTTTATTTAAATATCAGTATTGTGTTGTGTGTTTATTAGTTGATTACTTTACTTTCTTGTTGTCATACTAATACAAGTAAGTATTAAAAAGGGAACACAATTTTTAAAGAACCCAATTCACCCCCCTCTTGGAAAGCTATTCTTAATTTCAATTGGTATATGAGCCTAGTTATAGTAATTCCTAACAAGAAACTATAAAAAGATCATATGGCAAATATAGGAGTAGCACCCTTTGGTGAATGCCAATCATAAACTCATCCACCAATCTTTTATGGATACAATTATACCTTTTGGAAAAAGAGAATGCAAATATATCTCCAACACATGGATTGGAAAGCATGGGAAGTAATTTTGGAAGGAGACCTTATTTCCACTAAGATAGTTGATGGAAAACAGATTCCAAAAGAAAAGGACAAGACCGATTCAGATTATAAAATGCTTCAAATCAATTCAAGCGCTATAAATGCATTATATTGTGCATTAGATGCTCTAATGAATTTAATAGGGTCATGGCTTGCAAAACGGCAAAGGAACTTTAGGACAAATTAGAAGTAACATATGAAGGAACAATTGATGTTAGAGACAATAGGATAGATATGTTAATAAGCGAATATGAAGCATTCAAGATGAATTCTGATGAAACAATATCAAGTATGTACACCCGATTTACCCACATAATAAATTCCTTAAGTGCCTTAGTGAAAACTTATACTACCTACGAAATGATAAGAAAAATTTTAAGAGGCCTTCCCTCCATATGGGAACCAAAGGCTACAGCTATCACTAAAGGTAGAAACCTTAAGACCACCTCCTTAGATGAACTCGTAGGTTCACTTCTTACCTATGAAATGGCCTTAAAAGAAAGGAATCTTGAACCAAAGCATAAAAGATCTATTACACTAAATGCATCTAGCCACAGCTCTAGTGAAGAGGAAAGTGAAACAAGTGACTTAGATCAAGATGAATTAGCATTCATCACAAAGAGACTAGGTAAGTTCTATAGAAGGAATAAAAGATTTCCCAGAAAGTTCAATAAAAAGAAACCTAAAAAAGGAGAGACAAATAAGAAAGAAAATAAAAGTAAGAATGAACCTCCAATATGCTATCACTGCAAGAAACCAGGGCATATCAAACCGGACTGTCTGTTGCTCAAGAAAGACAAGAAGAAAAAGAAGGAAGCTATGAAGGCCACTTGGGATGACTCAAGCAATAGCGAGACAGAAAAAGAATCAAGCGGACAAGAGATGGCAAATATATGTTTCATGAAAAATGACGAAGAGGTAAAATCCTACTACTCTTCAACTAAATTATACAAAGAGTCTTTTGATGAGTCTTGTGATAGTATGCCTTCTTACAAGGAATTGCAAGCTGAGTTGTTTTCTCTACATAAAATATTCATAAAAATTTCCAAGAGAAATATAACATTGAAAGATTAAAATAAGGAACTAGTGAAGCAACTTGAATCATTCAGAACCATTGAAAAAGAAAAAGGCTTTTGTTTTGAGAAGTTAGACGAAGCAGTAAATAAAGTAACTCAAGAATTAGGCAAAACTCATAGATATAATTTAAATAAAAAAGATTTAGAAGTAAATGAACTTAAGAAATTATTAGAGGATAAGGAGAAAATTATATATAACTTAACCAAAGGTAAATAAAATTTTGAAAAGATGATTGGACAGCAAAGGCTACATGGAAATAAAGAAGAGATAAGCTATAATGGTAAAACAAGTAAAAGGAATAAGAAATTATAATGAGATACTTCATCAAGGAAGCCAAGCACTTTGCTAGCACTTCCTCAAACAACAAACATGAACACACCACTTGCTATATGTGCAAAACTAAAGGTCATGTAATGTTCGATTGCCCACTAAAAAGAAAGTATGTTAAAGTGCAAGGAGAATGGAAATTCAATAATGAAACTAACAACAAAATAAAGAAAGTTAAAAGAATTTGGGTTCCAAAGACTAACATAATGAATCCTCCATTTTAGGTATGTTTTAGGACAACACCATTAACAGATAAGTTGTACTTGGACAGTGGGTGTACAAGGCACATGACCGGCGATAAGACCGAGTTTACCTTTCTAAGACAAAAGGATGGGGGATATGTCACCTTCAGCGACAATGCCAAAGGAAAAATCATTGGCATTGGAAAAATAGGTGAAGAACCTTCTTTCACCATTGGCAGTGTTCTATTAGTAGAAGGATTAAAACACAACCTTTCAAGTATTAGCCAATTAAGTGACAAAGGGTTTGAAATAACCTTTAAGAAAGAAAAATGCATTATCCAAAATCCTAAGAATAATGAAACCTTGTTTATAGCTCATAGGATAAATAATGTTTATTGTATTAATCTTGAAAACTTAGTAAATCAAAACGTAACTTGTTTGATAGCAATGAATGAAATGAGTTGGTTATGACATAGGAAACTAGGACATGCTAGCAAGGACCTACTATCCAAATCATCTAAGAAACATCCTGTAAAAGGATTACCAAAAACCAAATTCATAAAAGACAAGATGTGTGATGCATGCCAAAAGGGGAAACAAGTTAAAACAAGCTTCAAGAAGAAAAAGTATATATCTACTAAAAGACCCCTAGAACTATTACACCTAGACTTATTTGGTCCAAATAAAACCTTAAGCTTAGGAGGCAAATAGTATGCTTTTGTAATAGTAGATGACTATTCTAGATCTACTTGGATATTATTCTTAGCAAACAACGATGAAGCCTGTAATATGCTAATCACCTTATGCAAGAGATTACAAAAAGAAAAGGGTTATAATGTAACAAATTTCAGAAGTGATCAATGTATGGAGTTTAAGAACAAAGAGATTGAAAAATTCTGTAATGAATATGGAAAAAATCATAATTTCTCAACACCTAAAACTCCACAATAAAATGGAGTTGTAGAAAGAAAAATAGAACCTTACAAGAAATGGCAAGAACAATGATAAATGAAAATAACCTACCTAAATACTTTTGGGCAGAAGTTGTGAATACAGTGTGTTATATTGTAAACAGGGTATCTATAAGATCAAGTATAAACAAAACTCCAAATGAACTATGGAAAGGTAGAAAACCTTATATTTCCTACTTCGATGTATTCAGATGTAAATGTTTTATCCTCAACACAAAAGATGATCTAGGAAAGTTTGATGCAAAATATGATGAAGGTATCTTCCTAGGCTATTCTACAAATAGCAAAGCTTATAGGGTTTATAATAGAAGAACTCTTACTATTATTGAATCAATACATATAACATTTGATGAGACAAATAGTTATGACAATAAAGCTAAGCTCGATGAGAAAGAAGAAATTTCACAAAGAGAAGAAGAGCTTGAAATAAAAGAAGAAAACAATAATAAGCTTCAAATGAAAACATCATAGACAATCTAGAACTTCCTAAAGAATGGAGATATGCTAAAATTCACCCAAAAGAATAAATTCTTGGTGAAACATCAAAAGGAATAACCACTAGAGCCTCATTGAAAAATATTTGCAATCATATGCATTCTTGTCTCAAGATGAACCCAAGAACATTGAAGAAGCCTTAAAAGATGATTCTTGGATTATAGCTATGCAGGAGGAACTAAATCAATTTGAAAGAAGCCAAGTATGGGAACTTATACCTAAATCGAAAGATAAATCAATCATAGGAACTAAATGGGTGTTTAGAAATAAAAAGGATGAAAATAGGGTAGTTATCAGAAATAAAGTTAGGCTAGTAGCACAAGGTTATAATCAAGAAGAAGGTATTGATTACGATGAAACCTTTGCTCCCATGCCTAGAATGGAAGCAATTAGGATGCTTCTAGCTTATGCAGCCCATAAGAATTTTTAAATATACCAAATGGATGTAAAGAGTGCATTCTTAAATGGATATATAAATGAAGAAGTGTATGTTAAGCGACCTCCTGGTTTTGAAATTTCAAAAAATCCAGAACATGTATTTAAGTTAACTAAAACTTTTTATGGTTTGAAACAAGTTCCTAGAGCTTGGTATGAGAGGCTAAGTAAAATTTTGCTCAAGAATGAATTTTCAAGAGGAATGGTAGATAGCACCTTATTTATCAAAACCAAAAACAAAGAAATGTTGATTGCTTAAATATATGTGGATGATATTATATTCGGAGCTACAAATGAAGCACTATGTAAATACTTCGCCATATATATGCAAAAAAAATTTGAAATGAGTATGATGGGAGAGTTAAATTACTTTCTAGGATTACAAATTAAACAATCTAAAAATGGGAAATTTATAAATCAAATAGAGTACATTAAAGATATACTTAAAAAATTTAATATGGAACAAAGTAAACCCATAGGAACCCCTATGAGTACGCCGACAAGCCTTGATAGAGATGAAAAAGGAAAAGAAGTAGACATGAAGCACTATAGAGGAATAATTGGGAGTTTATTTTATCTAACTGCTAGTAGACATGCTATTATGTTTAGTGTATGTATGTGCACAAGATTTTAGTCAGCACCAAAAGAATCACATCTAACAGCCGTCAAGAGGATACTTAAGTACCTGCTAGGAACACTTGATCTAGGTTTATAGTATCCTAAGGATATTGATTTTGACATGATAAGCTATTTCGATGCTGATTATGCCAAATGTAAGGTTGATAGAAAGAGTCAAGTGGTGCATGTCATTTCCTAGAACAATCCTTAGTATCTAGGTTCTCAAAGAAACAAAACTCGATAACCTTATCAACCACTGAAGCCGAGTATGTAGCAGCCGGAAGTTGTTGCGCACAAATTCTTTACATGAAACAACAATTAAAAGATTGCAATCTAGATTATAAAACAATTCCAATAAAGTGTGATAACACAAGTTCTATAAATATATCCAAAAATACAATTTCACACTCAAGAACCAAACATATAGATATAAGGCATAATTTCTTAAGAGATCATGTTCAAAAAGAGGATATAATTCTTGAATTCATTAATACAAGTGACCAATGGGCAGACATTTTTATAAAACCCCTAAGTGAAGAAATATTTAAACATATTAGAAGAGAACTTGGGTTAATACACAGCAAAGAAGTATGTTAGAAAAGTAATTTCAAATTTTTTTCTTTGATCATCTGAACTAAGAACTTCGGATGACTTAACACTGTAGCAAACAGGTTCAGATGACTGAACCTGGAACTTCAGACATCTGGGAGGCTACTGACTTTTCAAAATTTGGATCTAAAATCTTCAAACGACTGAAGATAATCCTCAGTCATCTGAAGTCGTGGGATTTAAATATAACTATCATCTTAAAACCTTAATTTCAACCTTCTGAAGTTCATTGCTTAACTCATCCGAACCTCTTCCTCTCCATTTCTTATCACTCTCACCTAGAAATCACTCAATTTAAAGCTTGTTCCTCTCTTCTAAGAACCATTCCATGATATTTAGGGCTTCTGCAATCAGGTATCCACATCAAACATTCTTCATATCAAGCACACTGCCAACCGAGGTTCTTCATCCGGGAGAGAGGCACAAAATCTTGACAAATGACTTGTTGCTCCCCAAGCTAAGCTTTGTTACCGTACTTCCATTGGCACCACAGATCCTATTCTTGGAAAGGTATTGGATATATTATTCCTAAACACTGAATATCTAGAAATTCTTCCTTTGTTCAGAACTATAAGGTGGTTTGATTTTGTTACCCAACAACTCAAAGGCATTTTCCCTCATCTTATCAAAATATTTTTATGCCAATATGACTAATGAAAATGGGATTGTTTCTTATGAAGTAAAAGGAAATAAAATCTTGTTGAATTCTGAGATATTGTCTCATATTTTCAAAATTACTCCAGGCATTTTAATTGTCCACTGTTTGCTCAATCTTGGATTCTAGAACAAGGGTTTACTCCTGAATCTTTCCTTCTAATGACCATGGAAAATGAACCGAGTTATTTTGGGCATCCTCCTTTGTACAAACAACTAAGTCTAAATGTCCAAATTTTATACAAAATAGTTGCAAACAACATCCTACCGAAGCAAAGCTCTTTTGATCATCTTTCCTACATTGAGTGCTTTGTTCTTTGGTGTCTTCTTGAAGGGAAGAAACTAGACTTGGCTAGCTTAATTATCAGATGGATGTGGGCCAAACTAGAATCCTCCCGAGTTGTCCTTCCTTATGGAGGTGTCCTTACTCTCCTTTTCTCTCATCTCCATGTCTTAAATAGCTCTGAATTCTTTATAAAAAAACCCGCTATGATATGTTTAATGAGACCTCTCTGAAGCAAATGGTGTATGACAAAGGTAGCTCGAGTTGGTATTTGAAATCAAGTAGGATTCAGCTCCTACAGCAACAGCCTCAGCATCAGCCTCAGCCTCAGCCTCAACAGCAGCTCACTTCTCTCCCACACAGGAACTAGGGTCCTCTTACGATGCACCTTCATGGTTCTTATCATTCCAAAGGGACTTCTCAAGTTTTTCATGTGAAGTACACACTAGGCTACAAAATATTAAAGAAAAGGTTACATCCCTTGATCAGCATGTCACTCACATAGAGAAGTATCAAGCTATATCTTCTAGGGGAAGTGATCCTATGGATATAAGCTCTGCTCCTCATAGTGAAGATGATGATTCTAGTGAAGAAACTGAAGAAGAAGAAGAAGGTTCTGCTAGAGAAGGCAATCAGGAATAAGAAGAAGGTTCTAAAGAAGAAGGAAGCCAAGAAGAAGAAGAAGAAGAATAAGAAGAAGAAGAAGAAGACTAGGGTCTTTAGGAAATACCTAGTATAGATTACTAGTTACTATGTAAACTTCTTGAATGTAACTAAGATGTTTTGCAGCATTGGTATTTTGACTCAAATGTTGTAACATTTCTTGTTGCAAACTTTTTGCTTATGTAAACCTTTCTCCAATGATTATAAAACTAACTTTCCTATTACTTATTTGTTCTTTTTGAATAATGACAAAGGGGGAGAAAATGTCATTTTGAAAGCAAAGATAAAAAGAATACATAGACATGTCAAAAGTAAAATGAATTATGAGAAATGAAAATTAACAAAGAACATATATGGACTATGAACTTGGATAAAATGCCATGATTCCTGTTTAATCTATATTGGATGCTTGGATAAAATGCCATGGTTCTTGTTCTAATAATCTGTATTGGATGATTATAGTAAGGGGGGGTATTTTTTTAAGGAAACCTTTATCTTTGCACTTTATTTGTCATCATAAAAAAGGGGGAGATTGTTGACCTGACTAGGCTTGTGAATCAGTTTTGGTGATAACAAACAAAGGGCATTTTAACTTGGAATGTTTAAGCATTGATGTTTCAGGAAAACAAGGATCAAGTGTGGACCATCAAGATAAATAAACTATCAAATGATCCAAAGAGAAGATTAAAATAGTTCATTACTGATCAAAACATTGGAAGAAAAAGCTAGCTCAAGTAAACATCCAAGGAACTTCAAAAGAAAAAAGAATGAAGATGATCTCAAGCTTAGCTTATAAAGTTCTAGGAAATCCAATGTGAGTACTTCAAAATTTAAATATCTATTCAAATTAATTTTTGAAGCTCTTTAGGGGATCATGTGAAATTAGAGACCTATTTAAGAAATCCCGGAATGAGTTTTATAAAGAATAAAAGAAAGAGAGAAAACTATTTTTTATTATTGAAAAAGAAAATTCAGAAAGCAATCTCTTCAAATGACTGAAGTTCTGATCAGATGCCTGAAGTAACAACTTCAGATGACTAAACTTCATGTTCAGATGACTGAAGAATTACTTCAGACGTCTAAAGAATAAGTTGAGACATCTGAAGATTTTCTGAAGAGAAATAGAAACTCGCAGTAGCAGTTCAAATGACTGAACTTGGACCTCGATAATCTAAACCCAACTCTCCGGTCATCTGAACCCCATCTTCGGTCATCTGACCCTATGTCTAGTTCATTTTTTTAAACAGCTTAGGAACTTCAGATAACTGAACTCGAGTGTTCAGCCATTTGAACACTGTTAACGGGCAGAAAGTTTAAAAATTTTAATTTTTAAATATCCGTTGCTTGGGCTCCAAACTTCTTAAAATATTGGGAAACATTCCAAGGAAACTTTAGTAATAAGGAAACTAGTTTGGTTGCCTATAAATACATGGTTTTCTAATGTAAAAATACCCCAAGTTTTGAAAATTTTTCATAAGCTCTCTTGCTCTCAAAGTCTCATCTTGCTCATCTCTTGTAAACTGAAAGTGTTGTGATTCTGAGATTATTGCTCATCAATCCCTGAAGTTATGCTGCTGAATTCTCATATGGAGAAAAGGGAGTTTGGTGAAATCCATTCCTAAGCTTCAAAAGTGTATTTCATTCTTGATATTTATCTTTTGAAGTACATCGTTTTGAATTGTACTAACTTGCTCTTTGTGTGAGCGTTCTTTGTACACAATTTTCTTATTGATTTTCTTGTAGATTTTGGTTGATTCTAGGTTGTTGGATCATTGACCAAATGAGGGTATATTGTTTGGAGAAGGTGGGCTCTAGCCTTAACAAAGGAGTGATTGTAATTGGTGTTGTTCCACCCGGTAAAGGAACTGCTATGGTGGAACCCTTTGGTATTTTGCTAAGGGTGAGGACGTAGGGTGTGTTGAAACTGAACCGCGTAAAATCTTTGTGTCCTTCTTTCTTCTTTACTTATTACTTTCTATAAATCTATTTTTGTGTGTACTAAAGTGCAGATTGCAGGGCTTGAAATTAAAATCAAAGGAAGATCCTTGATATTTATAAAGTACGTTTTGATTAACCATTTGCGGAAACCTAAAAGGGAGTACGTTGCTTAATCTGTGAAAATCTTGATTAAGAGAAGTGCAAACAAAGATTTCATTCAAAGAAGGTTGCAAATTTCTACAGGGCAGCTAATAAAAGTTCTAGAACTCTTGCATGCTTGTTTAAGTTGTTTACTTTAATTGGTTGGATTGTTTATTTAAATATCAGTATCGTGTTGTGTGTTTATTAGTTGATTACTTTACTTTCTCGTTGTCATTCTAATACAAGTAAGTATTAAAAAGGGAACAAAATTTTTAAAGAACCCAATTCACCCCCCTCTTGGGAAGCTATTCCTAATTTCATGAATCTCTCTTAAATTTCTATATGGCCAACTATTGTTTCTAAAGAACCTACCGAACTTCCTAGTAAGCATAGTCATGTCATCTCCGTATTCAAGTTGACTGCACTCACTAAAAGTATTAGTAGACATTTTTAAAACAATCACTTTTCTCATTTTATTATGCTCATTTAGTCTCTCATTAATAGATAACTCATACATGATAAGTGACCCTATCAGTTCATCTAGTGACATATCCTTTAGGTTTCTACCCTTAGATATGGTCGTTGCCTTTGCTTCCCAAACCGGTGGCAATCCCCTAGGGACTTTCCTAATTATTTCATATGTGGGATATGTCTTACCTAATGCATGTAGTGTATTCATAATATGTGTGAAGCGAGTGTACATGCTCTGAATGGATTCACCAATATTCATTCTAAATGCTTTATACTCACTAGTCAACATGTCTATCCTACTATCCTTAACGTCTCTAGTACCCTCATAGGTGACCTCTAACTTATCCCATATCTCCTTAGTGGAAGCACATGCCATAACTTTGTTAAATTCATTAACATCAAGTCCATAAAAGAGATTATTCATGGCAGTAGCATATACAAGAACAACTTTCATATGCTCATCAATATATTCATCTTCAGTCTTTGGCACTCTAATTTCACCTTCAGTTTTCATGGGAACACAGGTTTCCCTAGAGACAACTCTCCACACCTTCCAGTCAATGTCTTGAAGGTAAATAAGTATCCTTTGTTTCCAGAAGGTGTAATTAACACCACTGAAAATAAGAGGACGTGTGGAAGAGGATCCTTCCAGGTAAGCGGTTACTGTGTTATGAGCCATCTAGATCTTTTGCAGAAAACGGTTTAGTCTAAGCAACTAGGCCCTGATACCAATTGTTAACTTTACTATAATCCCAAGAGGGGGAGGGTGAATTGCTATTTTAAAATTTTTCTCCCCTAGCTCAATTATCCAGCAAAAATATTACACAACCTAGGGTCAATCTAAAGCAGATAATGAAATGAATTAATAAATGCAACTGAAATTTAAATTGCACAAGTAAAATATTCAAGCATACACATCAAAGCAAGTAAAGAGAGATAGCACCAGATATGTTATCGAGGTTCAACAGACGTGCCTACGTCCCTGCCTTGGCTTACAAGCACGAGGATTCCACTATAGCTCACTTAACGGGTGGAGCAACACCTAATACAATCAGGTCAAATTAAAGTAGGGCTGACCTTAACCTTTACAACCAATCCTTTCGGGCTAGATTAATGCCCTCTTAAGCCACTCTTGGAATGCAACCAATTCAAGATATAAAGTGTATACAAAATGAGTGCTTCTCCAACAAGCATATTTGTACTAATATCAATCAATGCACATCAATAAGATAAGAACTATAAGCTCTGTGCAATATGTGTGATGTAACTCTATCTATTGTCAATATGCAATCAAGTCCAAGAGTGTATAATCAATCTATCTTTGAAACTATGTATCAATATTAATCAACCACAACTAGGGTTTCAAAGAGTTCCAACAAGTGTATTCAAAATATCTCAAAAAATAATTATCTCAAAATATTAGCTCAAGAGATATTTAAAGTATAAACTTGTCAAAAATAATTTTAGCACAATCAAAATACAAGCTTCGGAGTCTTACAATACAAGTCCCAAGACTCACTAGCTTCAAAGTTTTCCCCATACAATGAAGTTATTAAATAAATCGGAGGGAAAAACTTTGGCTAACACTCTCAATAGAAAACCAATGTATCAACTAAACCAATGGGAGTTTAAGCAAGTTGAAACAATGTAAAATCACTAAAGGCACTCTCACCAAGCTAGATTTTGCAAAGGAATAACAAAAAGGTGAGTGTATAGGCTTTGTTTTTGGAGGAGTAAGCTTTGGAAAGTTTTGAGAATTTTCTTTTAATCACAATGCTAATCACTTGCTAATCTTTGCAAATGAGGCCATATATATAAACATGCCACAAATTATGACTGTTGGAGACACCAGAGGAATTGTTAAAATTGTTTTAAATGAGTTTAATAAAAATAACCCTGTTTAACCCCAATTAACCCTCGGTAAAATTTAGCCAGCCCGAGAGTTTTGGTCAACCGAGCCATAGGTTCAGCTGCTTGAACAGACACATGAGAAAAAGTGAATTTTTCGTGTTCGGGTGCTTGAAAATAAGTTCAGTCTGCCGGCTATGGCTATTTTCCAACTTACTCAAGGTTTGGTCGCCTGGTCTTAAGTTCATTCTACTGAACTTTTAATTTTGGTCCCCCGAGATCATTTTGAACATGAAGTTTAGGCGCCCGGGTTATTGGAAAAGTCCTTAATATGAATTTGGTTGATTGCAAACACTAAGTTCTTTTTAGTTTAGTCACCCGAAGTCAAGTCAACAACTTGACTTTCCTATGTTCGGTCAATCAAGACATTTTACCTTTTGGTCGCCCAAAGCCTTAATATTTTAACACCTAAGTTTTGATTTTGAAAATTAATTTCCCTTGATAGCACATATGATAATGGGGCGAAACCTAAGTGCCAGTGTAAGGACCTAGGTTCTTTTCTAAGGCCGTTTTGAGCTTATGGTTCCTATATGCATGATATGCATCAATTATTACAGACTTTGGCTACATTAGATATTACACAGCTATTGGCCTAACAAGGCTTACAAATCTTATTTTTATGATAACAAATCAAGGAAATTTAACATGTATTGGTTAAAGTGATAATGTTTTAGGATTAAATGTTCAAAATGCTCACAAGCCTTATCAAGGGAGAAAGCCTATACTTAAAGTCAATAAAATGAAAGCCTATTAAATATTGAAGCATTAAATTTAAATAACGATGAAAAGCACAATGCTTAAAGCATATTGAGACATGAGCCCAAGATGTACCCAAAGAAATGGAAAAAGCATGAAGACTTTGTGCCCAAAGTGTTTGCATTTAAGAGGTCTTATGTAAGTACTTCACTCAATATTAAAATAGATATATGAAGCTCTTTAGGATACAATATAGACTTAGAGACCAATTTTTGAAAACTTCGGAAAATGATAATTAAAATCACATTTGAGTTTTTCAAAAATCAAGGGTTCAAAGTATTGAACAAAATGAAAGTTGTGAAAAATTAATTGTTCAGCCGACTGACCAGAAAGCCCAGTCGACTAACAATTATTTCATTTAAATTTCTGGACAAACAGAATGGACCAGTCGATTGACCCCAAACAGAATAGGCCTGGTAGAATGACCTGTGGAGAATTTAAATTTTAAACGACAATGGAAAAATTCCAAAAATAAGTTTTTAAATTCTAAACATTGTAAAAACTTGGGGGACACTCCAAGTAATGTGGGAAACAAGGAATCTCTTTCTAAAACTCTATAAATACTCCCTAAACCCAAGGAATTCATACACCAAGCATTATAATTAGCATTCAAGCATTGAAATTGCAAACTCTTCTAAAGCTCTCTCTTGGTCAAACTCTTGCTGAAGAATACTACTGATATTCTGTTGATCAAAAGCCTACGGTTCTTAATTTGCTATTGAGTTGCTCAAAGTTTAAGAAAGAACCACTGATGATATTCATTCTTGAGCTTCATATTGTCTATTTGATATTTGATTTGAAATATCAAATTAGTACTCTAACTTGTACTAATCACCTCTGTTGTGAGAGTGTCTTTGTACACCAATATTTGCTTCTTATTTTGTAGTTCTTTGATGATTTAAGGTTGTTTGGATCATTAGGCCAAGCATGGGGTATTTCTTGGAGAGGGGGCTTTACCCTTAAGGAGGATTGTAAAAGGTTTGTTCCACTCGGAAAGGAACAGTATAGTGGAATCCTTAGGTCGTATTGGCCTAAGGCGAGGACATAGGCTGAGTATAAGCCGAACCTCATAAAAATCTTGGTGTCATTCTCTTCCCTTTCTCTTTAAATTTCTGCATATATAAATTGTTTGGTGTGTACTTGAGTGTAGGAAGCTAAACACTGAGATTGAGAAGACTTTTAATTTAGAGGAGTACGTTGATTAATCTTTTGCGAAAACCTTAAAGGGAGTACGTTGATTAATCGTTTGCGGAAACCTTAGTTAAAAGGAAGCAAACTAAAAACAGGGTTTTAAATAAATACATGGCTTTCATTCAAACTCTACTTTGAGTTGTTGCAAAACGCTGAATATTGCAAAGTGCTGTAGCATTGGTATTTTTGATTGGTTGATTAATTATGTTTGGTTGATTTACATTGAATTGTGTTGATATTAAATTTTGGGTTGATCAAATTCAAAATTAAAATTAAATAATTTTGTGTGTTTTCTATGTTTACCAAAAGTTGTGGTTTTATAAAAAGACTTAAAATAAAATTTTTTTAAAACCCAATTCACACCCCCATTTGGGACTACACCTTAGTTTTCAAAATGGTATCAGAGCCGTTTAATAACAAATCATGAAAAGAAGTTATATAATGATCTAGATCGCACATGTAGGAGTATCTCCCTTTGGAGAGGGACTATAACAAGCATGTACACTAGGTTCACACATATCGTAAACTCACTAAGTGCCTTAGGAAAAACATATTCCACCCATGAGATGATTCGCAAAATTCTAAGAGCACTTCCACCTATTTGGGAACCGAAAGCCACAACCATAATGGAAGGTAGAAACCTCAAAACAATTTCATTAGATGAACTCATAGGATCACTTCTAACCTATGAAATGGTTTTGAAAGAAAGATGCACTGAAAATAAAAGTAAGAAGTCTATAGCTCTAAAATCCTTGAAAGAACATTCAAGTGAAGAAGATAATGAATCTAGTGAATTAAAAGATGAAGATTTAGCTTTCATAACTAAAAGAATTGGAAAATTCTTCAAAAGAAACAAGAAATTCACTAGAAAATTCAATGGATCAAAAATTGAAAAAGGTGAAAGTAATAAAAAGGAATACAAAAGCAAAAATGAACCTCCCACTTGCTATCATTGTAAAAAAGCCGGACACATTAAGCTAGACTGCCCACAACTCAAGAAAGAAAAGAGGAAAAAGAAGCCTGCAATAAAGGCAACTTGGGATGACACAAGCTCAAGTGAATCGGAGAGCGAATCTAGCGATCAAGAAGTAGCAAACATGTGCTTCATGGCACACAATGAAGAGGTAAACTCTTACTACTCTTTATTAGAAGATTTGTGTGATGAATCATGTGATAATTCATGTGAAAGCATGCCTTCTTATAAAGAACTTCAAGCTGAATTATTGTTTCTTCATAATAAGTTCATTAAGGTCACAAAAAGGAACATAAGCTTGAAAGAACAAAACAAAACACTCAAAAATCAGCTTGATTCTTGAAAACTTGTTGAAAAAGAAAAAGACCTAAATATTGAAGAGCTTGAGAAGAAAGTTGATAACATGTATCAGAAATTAGCTAAGTCTCAAGTGAATGAAGATAATAAGAGAGTGCTAGAGATAATTGATCTTAAAAACCAAATTCATGATAAGGAGAAGGTTATTTACAACTTTACTAGAGGTAAAGATAACTTCGGAAAAATGGTAGGATAACAAAGGATGGCTTACAATAAAGAACGAATTGGTTACAATGGAACACCAAACAAAGAAAGAAAAACTTGTTTATGAGATATTTTGTAAATCAATATAAACACTATGCAAGTACTTCATCCACAAACATTTATGAGCATACTACTTACTACATGTTTAAAAATAAAGGACATATTGTAATGAACTGAAGATTAATGGTATTTAAATAATAAAAAGAGAGGGAAATGGAAACAAAACAGAAGGAGGCAGCAGAGCATTTGTCGATGACATTGCACTTTGGGCTCATCAACGAGGGTGTGCTTCGTCGATGAGTAGATACCGAGAGGATACCTGGGTGACTCTGAATTTCGTTGATGAAGGGGGAAGTTCGTTGAGGAGTTGCCTCCTTGACCTCGTCGACGAGGTGATGTGGTTCGTCGACGAAGGCCAGTGTATAAATAGTGTTAAACTTGGATATTACATAGAAATTTTTAGCAAAAAAACCCTGTCTCTCTCTCTCTCTCTCTCTCTCTCTCTCTCTCTCTCTCTCTCTCTCTCTCTCTCTCTCTCTCTCCTTTATGGTTCCTCCCTCTTCTCTTTTCAATTTTGGCCCCGTTAGTCGCCGGATCGATGATCAGAGGCCACCACGATGCTCCTAAGGAAGTTCTCACCAAGTCGGCCAAAGCGGATTGTTGGTGGGACTAAGTTGATTTCCATCCCAGATTCAGAGTAAGACCTTTTATTCAAAGTTAGACTTTCCACTAGTTGTAGAAAATATAGTAGATGTAGAAATAATGATATTTTTCTCTGAAAAGTATTGCTTTTAGGGTGTTGAGTAGGGAACCCTACGGGTGTAGGACTCGTCATAGTAGGAGATTTTAGCAGAAATTAGGTAAGAGAAATATGCTATGCTAGGAAATTCTAGTAAGATTTTCAGTATATAATATGTATTTTTACCAGATTATTATTCACAGTAGGAATTTTATATAGTTATCAATTATATTTAAGATGTTTTAATTACTGTGTGGCATGAGAATATGGATACAGTACAGAAATATGTTTTACAATATTTTCAGGATTGTGTTTTATAGAATATACAAACAAGAAACATATTTTTCAGTATTTTTCATAATACCATGATTATTTAGTTTTATAGTACCATGACATACAGATTTATTGTTAATTTCAGAAACACAGTTAATATAGATACAGTTTCTTACAACGTCATGGTTAATACAGTTATTACAGAATCATGGTGAAACAGATATTGTATATCAAAACGTAATATATAGTATCGGGCCCTGATGGACCATTACAAATACAGTTTAGAGAGCATGGTACCGTAGCTATATACAGTTCACAGTGCAACCACATATTCAGATAATATGTGGTATACAGAGTCGATTATGCCTATGTTGTGGATAGGCTCCCCATTAGATATGGGTTGAGGGGGCCGATCTGACTGACAGAGTATAATGATTTATCTTGGTAGGCCAGCCAGTGATAGATCCTGCCTATGGGCCGCACAACCTTGTCATGAGGAGTAAAATCATGACATACAGTTATCCACAGGGAATTTTTTTAGTATTTATATGTATATACAGTTTACAAAAACAGAGGATGTACTTATGTATATTAGAAGTATTATGAATAGAAAACTTATAAAGACAGTTATGTTAAGCAATGTGAACAAGGTGGTATTATATATTATTTGTACTTGTATTCCCAGGTTCAGTTATTCATGATTTTATAGAATCAAATTATAGAAATGTAATTCACTTGCCACACACTAGCAATAGCATATTTCGTATTACTGAGCATAGTCTCATCCCATTAAATTGACATTTTTTAGGTGATCTAGTTAGGCGAGTAGACCAAGCTTGCAGGTAGAGGGGTTACAGTGCTGCTCTGTCAGTAGTGTGAGTATTTTTGGGAGGTCACCTCTGTATAGCCTAGTTTCAGCTGAAGGCATTTTGGAAATAGCAGTATATGTATATTTTGGGAGCATTTTAGCACTTCGGTATTGAATATTTGCATTTTTGGTTATATGAATTCAGCTTTCCGCTGCATAGGTTGATAGTTATATATATATATATACACACACACACACACACACACATGAAAAGATATCGGATTGGTGGAATTTAATAGTATTTATTATTGGAATGTTATAAATTATTTATAGAATTTAGCAGGTTGTTACACATATATTGTTTAATTATTCACTCAAGAAAAAGTACATCAAAGTAAAAAATGAATGGAAGATAAACACTAAAACTAGACAAGACTTAAAGGAAGTTAAGAAAGTCGGGGTTCCAAAAGTAACTACATAAATCCTTTCTTGTAAGTTTGCTTTAGGTCCACTCCGTTTAAAGAAAAATGGTACTTGGACAACGGATGTTCAAGATATATGATAGGAGATAAGTCTAAGTTCACTTCTCTCACTTAAAAGGATGGAGGATAT
The DNA here is from genome assembly GCF_029873635.1 of Malania oleifera. Lineage (NCBI taxonomy): Eukaryota > Viridiplantae > Streptophyta > Magnoliopsida > Santalales > Ximeniaceae > Malania > Malania oleifera. Next base: position 19,073,109 of record NC_080425.1, read on the forward strand.
GTAACCTTCGGTGACAATGCAAAAGGCAAGATCATCAAAATTGGTAAAATAGATAAAGAATCTTCACTCATTATTGATGATGTCTTGTTAGTAGATGGTCTAAAGCATAATCTATTGAGCATTAGTCAACTTAGCGACAAAGGATTTGAAATAATGTTTAAGAAAAAAAATGCATAATTCAGAATTCTAAGGATCATAAGACACTATTCACTGCACATAGAATGAACAATGTGTATTGCATAAACCTTGATAGCTTGATCTCTCAAGATATAACTTGCTTAGCTACCATGAGTGAAATAGTTGGCTTTGGCATAGAAGATTAGGACATGCTAGCATAGATCTCATATCTAAACTCTCCAAAAAAAAAAAAATTAGTTAAAGGCTTGCCTAACACCAAGTTTATCAAAGATAAAGTGTGTGATTCCTGTCAACTAGGAAAACAAATCAAGACAAGCTTCAAAAAGAAGAAACATATATCTAGTAGACCCCTAGAACTCTTACACTTAGACTTGTTTGGTCCTCCTAGAACTCAAAGCTTAGGGAAAAAACAACACGCCTTCGTAATTGTTGATGATCACTCTAGATATACATGGGTGTTGTTTTTAGCTAACAAAGAGGAAGCTTGTAATTCGTTAATCACTTTATGCAAAAAGCTTCAAAATGAGAAAGAGTACAATGTCTCAAATCTAAGAAGTGACCAAGGAAGAGAATTTAAAAATCAACATGTTGAAAAATTTTGTAATGATCATGGCATAAGCCACAACTTTTCAGCACCTAAAACCCCACAACAAAATGGAGTTGTGGAAAGAAAAAATAGAACTCTTTCAAAAATGGCAAGAACTATGCTTAATGAAAATAACTTACCCAAGTATTTTTGGGCCGAAGTTGTAAATACAGCTTGCTAGGTAATTAATAGGGTTTCTATTAGATCAAGTCTAAACAAGACACCTTATGAATTATGGAAAGGAAGAAGGCCTAACATAACTTACTTTCATGTCTTTGGGTGTAAGTGTTTTTTACTCAATAATAAAGATAACTTAGGAAAATTTGATGCTAAATCGGATGAAGAAATTTTCCTAGGATACTCTATAAATAGTAAGGCCTATAGGATCTATAACAAAAAAACACTCACCATAATTGAATCAATTCACGTAGACTTGATGAATCAAATCCTTTTTCAAGAGAAGTCAAAAATGAAGAAAAGGATGATATTTCAAAAAGGAGGATGAGATAGAAATCAAGGAAGAAAAGGAAGTAAATGAAGAAAATTCAAAAGATGAACCTATAGAAAATCCGAAATTACCAAGAAAATGGAAGTATAAAAAAGATCACACTCAAGATCAAATTATAAGTGAACCATTTAGAGGTGTAACTACTAGATCTTCTCTAAAGAATCTATGCAATCACTATGCATTCCTATCTCAAGATGAACCTAAAGATGTTGAAGAGGCCCTTAAAGATGACTTGGATAATTGCTATGCAAGAAGAATTAAACCAATTTGAAAGAAGCAAAGTATGACAATTAGTACCCAAACCTAAAAATCATTTGATCATAGGAACAAAATGGGTATTTAGAAATAAAAAGGATGAGAATGGTATAGTCATTAGAAACAAAGCTAGACTTGTAGCTAAAGGGTATAACCAAGAAGAAGGGATAGACTATGATGAAACCTTTGCTCCTGTAGCTAGAATGGAAGCTATAAGAATGCTATTAGCTTATGCTTCCTACAAAGAATTTAAGTTATACCAAATGGATGTCAAAAGTGTAATCTTAAATGAGTATATTAATGAAGAGGTATATGTTGAACAACCCCCTAGTTTTGAAAATATAGAATATCCTAATCATGTATTTAGACTAACAAGGCTTTGTATGGATTAAAACACGCCCCTAGGGCTTGGTATAAAAGACTTAGTGGATTTCTAATTGAGAAGGGGTTTTCAAGAGGAAAAATTGATAGCACCTTGTTCATTAAAACTAAGAAAGATGACATACTTTTAATTCAAATCTACGTAGATGATATAATATTTGGTGCCACTAATGAATATCTATGTAAAGAATTTGCAAAATGTATACAAGAAGAATTTGAAATGAGCATGATGGGAGAGTTGAACTATTTTCTTAGACTGCAAATTAAACAAGCCAAGCATGGGACTTTCTTAAGTCAATCAAAATACATAAGAGAAATGATACAAAAATTTGGTATGGAAAATAGTAAACCCATAGGAATACCTATGAGTACCTCCATCAACCTAGACAAAGATGAAAAGGGAAAACCTGTAGACACAAAGTATTATAGATGTACGATTGGAAGTCTACTATATCTAACAACCAGTAGACCTGACATAATATTTAGTGTGTGTATGTGTGTACGTTTTCAATCAGCACCTAAGGAAGCACACCTAATAGTTGTTAAGAGAATCCTAAGTTACTTAATAGGCACTATGAACTTTGGACTATGGTACCCTAAGGACACTGATTTTGAAATGATTAGTTATTTAAATGCGGACTATGCAGGGTGTAAAATAGATAGAAAACGTACAAGTGACACATGCCACTTCTTAGGAAAATCTTTAGTTTCTTGGTTCTCTAAGAAACAAAACTCTGTGGCTTTGTCAATTGCTGAGGCTGAATATGAAGCAACCAGGAGTTGTTGTGCACAAACACTATATACGAAACAACAGTTAAGAAATTTTAATTTAGAATACACAACTATACCAATTAAGTGTGACAATATGAGTGTGATAAACATATCTAAAAATCCCATTTCACACTCAAGAACCAAGCACATTGACATAAGACATCACTTCCTAAGTTATTATGTTCAAAAAGAAGACATTATTTTAGAATTTATCAATACAAATGATCAATGGGCTGATATTCTTACTAAACCTCTCTCAGAAGATAGATTCATAACCATTAGAAGAGAGCTTGGTCTATTACATAGTAGAGAAATTAACTAAAAAGACAAAACTTAAAGAAAAACCTACAGTCAGGCAACTGACTCTGAAGTTAGCAGACCGACTGAAGTAGTTTTCCTGGAACAGAGGCCAGTCAGCCAACTGACTTTGAAGTCAGTTGACTGACTGAATTATTCTTCCTGGACCAGAGAGTAGTCTGCGAACTGATCTTGAGGTCAGTTGACTGACTAACATAAAAACCCTAAGCTCGTTTATAAAACACGAGCCATTTGAGTGGTTAGACATCTGACCTAGGGTTTGTCTCTTTGTGTGCTCTCAATTTGTTGCTTGTACTTTGATATGTTTTATGACAAAACACTTAGCTTGGTTGCTTTTCTTATTTCTTTCCCCTTGTTTTTTGAATGATGACCAAAGGGGGAAAGGTTGCGGAAAGTAAAGATGAAATATGATGATGGAATGAAGTATTAATGATGTGTATGGAGTATGGAGTATTCATATGATGATGTATATGGAATATGGAATATGGAATATTAATATAATAATGTGTATGGAATATGAAATATTCATGATGACCATGTTAACCAATGATGAGCCTTACTTGACTTTGAGCATATTGTTGACATTGAACATACTGTTATCTTTTGAGCATATTAAACATTTTTTAAAATAATGCTTAGAGTAACATTTTTGATGTCACATGTTAAAGAATGCTTATAGTAAGGGGGAGCCTTTTCATAGGAGCCCTCATCTTTGCTCCTTGTTTGTCATCATAAAAAAGGGGGAGATTATTGGCCTAACTGGGTTTCTCAATCATGTTTTGATGATAATAAATAAAGGATGTTTTAACTTGTGTTGTTGAGTGGATTTATTTAAGGTTTAAGTAAAAGGACACTCATAGTTAATCATGGAAGTAAACTGGAAATCAAAGTCAATCAAGTGAAAGCTTCTCAGTATATTAAAGCAATGAATGACAAATGAAAAGCTTAAAGGCTAAGCAGGTCTTCAAGTAAAGAATGAACCTCAAGAGGCTGCAAGACTTAGTGATTAAGGAGATCCTACTTAGAAGGATATTTATAAGTACTTTAAGTCATTACTATTTAGATATATGAAGCTCCTTAAGATATAAAGACTTAGAGACCAGCACTCGAAAAACCTTTGAAAATGTTTTTGAAAAGTTGTTTTGAGTTTTTGAAATAAACTATATTCTAAAAAATCAGAAATAAAAAATATTTGAAAATAGAGGACTGCCTAGCCGATTGACTTGATGAACTGAAAACACCTAATGGACTGACAGTGCCCAACCAGTTGACTATTTTGAATGTGGTTAAGTCAGCGAACTGACAAAAAACCTACAGCAAAGTTAACTGTCTAGCAGACTGACAGTGCCCAGCCAACTGACTATTTTGAATGTGGTTCAGTTAGCCGACTGACAATTATTTTTTAAAGAGACAGAATGGTGTCAGCCACCTGTCCAGCTGACTGACTAGTACAAAAATAACCCCGTTGAGTTAGTCAGCCGACTGACTCTGCAAAGAATTTTGAATTTCAAACTATGTGGGAAGTTTTTCAAAATTGATTCTATGATTTAATATCTTTTGAAAAGTTACCTAAATACTCCATGCTAAATGAGGAAACTTTTCTTTAAGAAGTCTATAAATACCTCCCTTGCTCAATGCAAAAAAAAGAACATGCTCAAGCAATACACACTTTTTACGCTAAAGTTCTCCTAAAGTTCATACTTGATCAGACTCTTGTTGGGGAAACTTTACAAAATTGCTGGATTAAAAGGCTTTGGTTTTGACTTGCAACTAAAATCTTTATATCGATAAGAAAGAACCATCGGTAACTTCTAAACCCTAAGCTTCACATTTTCTATTTAGTTTTGGTTTTGAAGTACGATTAGTGATTTAACTTGTACAACTTGCTTTGTGTTTGAGAGTGTTTTTGTACACAGATATCTATTCCTTTCTACTAGATCTTTGACGGTTCAAGGTATAGTTGGATCGTTGCATTAAGCATAGGTTACCGAAATGCACAAAAAGAGCATGTTCGGTCGACCGAACTTCTACACGTAGAATTCTTCAGTCGACCATACCTCCACCGAGTCAACAGGTTGACCTCTCGCTCAAACAACCAAAAGTATATAAGTTAGACCTAGTCGACCGAACCTTCCTGGGTCAACAAGTTGACCACTTGGTCAACCAACCAAGATTACATGGGCAATGCCTTGGTCGACCAAACCCCCCACGTGGGAAATGCCAATTGCTCAGTCGACTGAACTTCGTAGTTCAAATTGACCCAGTCGACCGAACTACTCGGAATTGGAAAATCGTCTTTGAACCCTGCACGTTCGGTCGACCATCCTTCCAGTTCAAATTTCTCCCGGTCAACTAAACCCACCCACTTGGTCAACCAAACCTTAAGTTCAGCTGACCGGTGCTCTCGGGTTAGCGAATTTTACCAAGGTTAAAAACGTTTTTATTTTTACTAGCCTCTGTTAAACTTTTCCTAAAATGATTAATATGTCATGAACGGTTCTAATTTTGAGAAACTCTATATATACCCCCTCATTTGCAAAAGTTAGTCAAGGATTAGCAATCTTAATTAGTAAAAATCCTCTGAAATTAAAAAAAATTCAACTTCCATTTTTAAGCCTCCTACACTCATTCTTACTAAATTGTATTGCTTAAATAGCTTTGTAAAGGTGTTTAAGTGTTCTTTCCATAGGATTAAGCTCTCTCTTGTTCTTGATTGATTGAGATTATTTTATTAGAGAGCAAAGCTTCAAGTTTCCTTAGGAGACTTTGTTAATAAGTCTTCCTTAGGAATACTTCATTGAGCCTTTGAGTTTTGCATTGTCATTACAATACTTAAGGAGTTCACATTGAATTTTGATTGCTAAAATATTTTACAAATCATTTTCAAAGTATCTATTGTGCTTATATTTGAGAAATATATATTTTGGGATATTTGCTTGAGTGCTAAAAGATCTTTGTTGTTATACCTTTTGATTGAGGTTATCATTTTAATACAAAGATCAAATAATTTTTTACAAACCATTGTTGAATATCTCTTGTGGTTTATTTTGATAAAAACTTTTGCTGAGATATTTGAAGTATACTTGTGATATTTGCTGGTGCATTGTGATTGAGAATATTATTTTGACACAAAGATTCTTTCACTTACACTCTCACGTATTGATTGCATTATTGGCATTAATTTTGAGAATAGACACTAAGGCTACACTGAGTTTATCTTATCCTATCTTTCGGTAGTGCATTGATTATATTGTGTATATTATAGTACATACCGACTTAGTGTAAGAAGCATTTCCATGTATGCAAATTATATTGTGAATCTGTTGTATTCCAGGCGTGGGCCTAAAGAGGGAGACTAGCCCTGGTAAATAGTCTCGAATTGGCTTAGACCCAGTTAGGAAAGTTAGGTACACCATCTTGGTAAGGTGTAGTTTGAGGTCATCCCTGTTAATTGACCTGGTTATAATCGGTGCCGCTTCACCCGTTAAGTGAGCATTAGTGGAATTCCCGAGCTTGCAAGCTAAAGGCGGGGATGTAGGCACAGTTGGCCAAACCATGATAACATATCGTGTGTCTGTTTATATTTCAACAATTTATATTCCTACACGTGTATGTTATTATGTGAATGATGCACATGATTTAAATTTTCGCATGTTATACTTATCTACACATTTGGGATTACATATACAAACTCTAGGTTGTGTAATACTGCAAATGTCTAGCCAAACCTAGGGAGAAATTTTAAATACCCAATTCACCCCCTACTCTTGGGAATACACCAAAGCTAATAATGCTTGTGAGTTTTGCATATTCATTGCAATACTCAAAGAGTTCATATTGTGTTTTGGTTGCGAAAAATATTTTTACAAATCGTTTTCAAATATCTCTTGTACTTATCTTTGAGAAATATTTTTAGATATTTGCTTGCGTGCTAAAGATCTTTGTTGCTATATCTTTTAATTGATATTATCATCTTGACACAAAGGTCAAATAATTTTTACAAATCATTTTTGAACATCTTTTGTGGTTTATTTAGAGAAAAATATTTGTTGAGATATTTGAAGTGTGCTTGTGATCTTTGTTACTGCATTGTAATTGAGACTATTATTTTGACACAAAGATCCTATCACTTACACTCTCACATACTGATTGCAATATTTGCATAAATCTTTGAGAGTAGATACTAAGACTACATTGAGCTTATCTTATCATATCATTCGGTAGTGTGTCGATTATATTAGTACATATCTACTTGTGTAAGAAACATTTTTTTTGTACGCAAAATTTAATATTTGTTGTATTCCAATTGGGGGCCTGAAGAAGGAGACTAACCTTGTTGAATAGTCTCAGATTGGCTTAGACCCGATTAGGAATGGTAGGTGCATCATCCTCGTAAGGTGTAGGTTGAGGTCAGCCCCGCTAATTGACCTGGTTGTAACCGGTACTACTCCACCTATGAAGTGAGCTTACAATGGGATCCTTGTGCTAATGAGCTAAGGCGGGGACGTAGGTATAGTTGGCCAAACCCCGATAACATATCATGTGTGCACTATTTATATTTCCGCAATTTATATTACCACATATGTATGTTTTATTTATGATTGCATAGACTGACCCTAGGTTGTGTATCACTACTACTAGACTAGTTGACCCATTGATAGATTTTTAAATTTCCAATCACCCCCCCCCCCCCTTGGGATTACACCAAAGTCAACAATTTGTTTGAAGAATACCTTATCATTAGTGGCAAATTAGGAGAACATGTCTCTTATTTTCTCAGAGTCTTGTTAAATAAAGCCAAGTTAATTGAAAAGGTATATCTTCCTCCTACTTTTTCTCATGCCATGATTGATTTACATCTTGTGTTAAACTCATTATTGAATTATGGGTTATATTTGCATGCTATCTTATGAGAAATCTTAAAAGAATTTTTTTTTTTTTTACTTATAAGATTATTGTTAGGTTATAAGGGGTAAAAATGTTTTAAATGCTTAAATAGTGTTTTGTGCTTAAAAATTTAAATTTTACTATACATTATTATTATACTAAGAACCTTAGGAAAATAAAGCCAATATGAGAACTTTAATGAAACATCCAATCAATTTCGCTTAAGATATATATATATATATATATATATATATATATATATATATTATGATTGGTTATTATATGATAGTATTGGCTATTGCATAATTAAGTAAACCCCCTAAATGGACAAAGGATCTTAACTAATTAAATAATTTTTTAAATGCTATATACATATGCTTTTGTATGAATATCTTAAAATATAGCATATTTTGTTCATCATACAAAATTGAGTTTTAGGGAATTAATTATAGACTATGCACATATAGCCCTAAACTCATCTTGAAGCTTAAATGATTAATATAATCAGAAGATCATAAAATTTTTGTGCTTGGGCTGTATAATTAAGGGGAAGCAGCAAATCTAAAGTTCATCCAATAAATACTTCAGTGTATTATGCTTATTTTAGAAATATCTTCTTTTTTTATGTTGGATGCTTTGTGTGAGCTGAATGCTTACTATCCATTACTTTCTAAATGTTATATTATTTGATGAATAGTTTATATTGATTAGATATACTGAACTGCATGCCTGATTTGAAGGTCATCTACTTGGCCGATACAAATTTGTGCATTGCATGCTGGTAGTTGACTAGGGTCTTGCATGTTGAATTCATTGATCTATTTTAAACTTACATGCTAGCTAGTCGTATGAAATTATGACTTCATAAGACTTATTTTTAAATTCTAAGTACTTTTGAAAGTCTTATGCAGTTTCATTATGGTGACCAAGTTGAACTTAGTGTTTTAACCTGAAAGTGGTCACTTAGACTGGTTCATGCACATTGTCATTATATTTATAAATGATGCATGATAAAAGGATCATTTGCAAGATGATTCATTGGTAATTATAAGTCATTGCATGTTGAATGATCATGGCTTGAAATCCATTGCGTGCGGATTGAACTTTATAAATATTTTTATAATGCATGTTGAATAATTGAATAGGTAGTGGTGCATGTTGAATCCTAAACACTGTATGCTATATTGAAAAAACAAGAAAAATTTTCAATAATCCTTTGAATTTTCCTAGATTGCTCTAAATTATACACATGCTCTTTACCAAGTTGTTTGGACACATTTACCATGCTTTAATTACAAGCATGAATATTTTATGCTTATTTGAAAATTTCCATTCTTGAATGATCATTGAATTATTGATCTACAACTAATGATTTTACTTATGAATCATCATTCATGAGTTTGGAAGGAAGCCAATCTAGGCTATTCTAATATTATGGTTTAGCACACAAAATTTGGGTATATGTGTTTAGCACACACTCACCTCACCACCATGGAATCTTAGATTAAGGGGGAGAAATTTTTTTGGGTAAAATGAATTGTGCCTCTATTTTTTATGATGATCAAAGGGAGAGAAGATTTTTGGTGTCTTCTTTGTTAGGAAAATGTTGTGTGGTGTTATGTGAGGGGGAGAAGTAAATGCATGGAAAATGCATATGAGGTAGAATGTATATGGTTGCATGAAAATTCATTTTTCTTACTTATTTTATTGTGAATGAACTTTCTATCTTGTGCACTCCAGGTCAAAAGTTCCATAGATATGAAAAAATATAGTTAAACCTTATATGCAAAAAGTAAGGGGGATCATATTTTAGTACCATTCTAGAATATGCACAAATTAAGGGGGAGCTTTAAATTTCACCCTATAGGACAACACCAATGGCTTGTAATCATAAAAAAGGGAGAGAATGTTAGTCTTAGGCTATATGAGCTTTATTGCATTGTTTTGATGATAACAACCTATTAGTGGTTTTAAGTTAGCTTATCTTTGCATAATAAGCTATGGTAAGTCAAACTCAAATGCAAAGATTAAGTAAAATAGTAATACGCTAGACATCATCAAAAAAGGGGAGAATGTTAGCCTTGGTGGCTACACAGTCATGGTTTAAGTGTTTTGATGATATTAACCTATATGTGGTTTCTAGTGTTTTCCATCTTTGCAGATCATGTTTAGTACAGATTCAATAGCAATTACATGACGTACTAAGATCAGAGGCAAAGATTGGACAGAGTTGATGTCGATTAGGAAGATTAAATGTACACGTACTCGGAAAGGACCCAAGTGCAACCAAAGGAAGATTATTATTGAATTATTTGTAATAAGAGTTATGTGTATAGTAAGAACTTGTTGTAACTTTTGCGTTTTATTTCTTGCATGATTTATGAGCAAGAGTAAGCAATGCATGTGCATACTAGGACATATGAGTTTATAGGATCGCACTAAAATCACAAACTCAACTTTCATGGTTTTCAAAATTAAATTTAAGAGTTTATGAAATGAATCATAAACTCAAATATGTTTTCAAAGGGACAAATTTTAACATCTTAGTTTTAAGAACATTTTTATACTTAGTCCCGATTGTGTTAAAACAAGTTTTATGTCCTAAAGGTTCCAAGAAAAGAAGTATATTTATAAAAGGACATAGAAAGCATATAAGATATCAAACAAGCTTCAAATATGTTTTCGTTAATCCAGATATCTTATATTTAAGTAAGAAACTTATTTGTACAAGTATTAAACTCTATTAGACTTAATATATTTCATATAATTTTGTTCAAGAATGTTTTAAGTCATTAAAAGGCTTTTTTACAAGGAAAAACAAAGCAATCGACACTAACATAGTGCAGCCTTGAGTCCTGAATACCTTTCAGTATTTGGATCATAACGTTTGATACAAAAATCCAAAAAGGACGATCTTGGTGTCCCTAGAAAGCTAAGACAAAATTCCAAAACTTTCATGTTGATGACATTTCCTAATTTAGGGCACTCATTGACAAACATAGGGGATTGGTTGATGAGTGGCAATGCTTGATTAGTCGACGAGAGCAGGGGACTCATCGACGAGTCCAACGGGCAGAATGACGCTAACGGGTGAAAAACAGCTAGTTTACAAAATAAAATATCTTTTTTTCCCCCCAACGGCTAGTTAACGGCTCTTTTGGCTCTTGGGCTATAAATACAAGCTATTAGACTTTTATTAACATGGTTTTGAAGGCTTTTGATCATTCTTAGTGAGCTTATACCAAAACCTAAGCACCTAACACTTTGCTTTGTTGTTCTTTATTCACAAGTGCTCATTCTCTCTTACTCTTTAATTGTGTTTGATTCATTACTTGAGAGATAGTGTGAGGTTTGCTTTGTATTTAATATTTGCTCATTTGAGAAGCATCATATTGTATTTCCATCACCTTCTTGTAAAGGTTCTTTGTGAACCATTTGGTGAAAAGGTTCTTTGTGAACCGAAGAGGTTCTTTGTGAGCGGGCAGGGATTTGTTCTCAAGTGAAGGTTCTTTGTGAGCATGGTAGGGATTTGTTCCCGAGTTGTAAGGCTTCTCTGCTAGTGAAGGAGTTCCTTAGTGGACTGTGGAATCCTTGGGTTAGTCCCAAGGCGTGGATATAGGCATGGTGTCGAACCACGTAAAAATACCGGTGTTAATTTTCTTTATGCTTATCTTCATTTTATTTGTCTTGTGCATGATTTACATTTACTTATATTGTGATATAATTTCTTGTATCTTGCCAAGAGTTTTTATTTTGTAAAGAAATATGCATTCTGCGAAAAGAGTCAGTTCACCCCCCCCCCCTTCTAGACTATATATGCCCAGGGCTAGGACGACTAACAAATTCCTTGAGCTATTTTTTACATACTTGCCAGCAAATACTCCTCTCTTACTTTTGATCTTGTGAAAATATTTTAAAAGAGGACTTTTATTTTTAATCTCCATTTGCATATTATTGCACTTGGGAGAATGATTGGTCTTTATTGTGTGCCTCAAATACTTGTTTTCAAAATTCTTACTCTCACATATTCATCATTTTTAAAATCCTGTTTTAGAGTAATATCTTAAAGTTCTTCCTATATTATTTGATTGATACATATTTCTCTTTGGGAAAAACCTTTTTTTGCTTGTGTGTCTTTGCATATTCATTGCTTATGCCTCGAAAAAAGTTTGGAGTGCATTATACTTTTTGAATCAAGGATCATATACATTAGCATCTCTCACATTATTATATAATTTATTTGATTGAGAGATATATTTGATATACTCACTTCAGCATTAATTCCTTATCATACTTGAGTGCATTTGTTGTATTGCGCTTATTGGTACATATCTGCTTAATGCAAGAAGCATTTAAATTGTATAAAAAATTTATATTTGTTGATTGTATTCTGAGCGTGGCCTGAAGAGGGTGTACTCTTCCCTATGAAGGAGTGGTTGTAAAGGTTGGGGTCAGCCCTACAAATTTGACTCAGGGATTCCCTTGCACATTAAGGAAAGGGAGTTGTAAACGGTGTCGCTCCACTCAGTAAGGGAGCAAAGGTAGTGAATCCTCTTGCTTGAGAGCTTGAGGCGAGGAAGTGGGTTGTATTGGCCAAACACCGATATCATATTGTGTTGTGTTGTCTCTTCCTTTTACTATTTAATTTTTGCACTTGAATGTTTATACCTTATTGCTTTCAATGATTGAGAAATACTGAGATTGCTATATTGGTTTTATTTGTCTGCTCAGTAAAATATTGTTGGGCATTGTGTTCACTTAGAAAGACCCTAGGTTGCTTAATACTGATTGCAAATTGAATGGAACCTAGGAAGAAATTTTTTAAATACCCAATTCACCCCCCTCTCTTGAGAATACACCAATTCCAATAATTTCTAAACTTAATTGCAAAACAAATAAAATGGCTAAAGAGCTACTAAGATTACAAGCAAATTGCAAAGATATCAAAGATTCATAAATACTAAGCCTAGAAAGAAAAATAGAGGACCAAACTAAAATCATCTATACATTTACTAGGGGTAAAGAAAATTTTGATAAGCTGGTAGGCTCATAGAAGATGACCATAGATAAAGAGGGCATAGGATATAATAAAATTTAAACCAAGAAGAGAAAGAACCTCTTTATGGGTATTTTACAAAAGAATCAAAATTTTATGCTAGTACCTCCTCTGGTGCCTATGCTCACACCACATGCTTTCTTTGCAAAAAGAAGGGTCATATCAAATTCCATTGCCCATTCAAAAGAAAAGGTGTAAAATCTAAATAAGTGTGGAAAGTCAATGAACCTCCGGGTTAAAACCCATCAAGGATCAAAGAGAAATGGGTACCAAAAGGAACCCCAATGACTCCACCTTAGATCTTAGGCTTGAAAACCTAATTATACCCTTTATATGATGAAAATAGTTTTATTGAAGGGATTTTATTTAAACATTTTTGGTTAATTTGGTCTAAGCATTAAAAGCCAAATTTTACTTATTGGAGATTTAAATCTCTTAACTTAAAGAGTTATATGCAAAAAAGGGTGAAAAAGAAGCAAAAATTTATAAATTTGTGAAGCCCAGTTGATCAGACCAATCGACCAGGCCTTACTAGGGCACAGATATATTAAAACCCCAGCCGATCGGACCAAGGCTAGTTTATCAGAACTCTCTATTTGCCCTTAGAATGTCTTCCGATTGCTCCTCAGTCGACTAGACCATAAATCGAAGGTTTTTGTTTGCACTCTAGTCAACCAGGCCAGTTTCCCAGTCAACCATGAATTGGAATTTAAAAAGTTCATCAAGTGCTAGTCGACTGAACCCTTTCACCAATTGACCAAACAGAAACAAAAATGGCTCATTTTAATGTTGATCTAGTCGACCAAGACATGCACCAGTCGAACGAACTGTCGGGCTGTATAAAGCTTTTGCGCCCAAGAAGCTTCATTTCTTCATCCCATTTGAGAGCAAAACCCATTTTTCTCCCATTTCATGCTCCCTCTCAAAATCCTTCACCCAATCCTAATTTCATCATGCCTAAGGTTGAGAAGAGGAAAGCAACTTAAGAGACTAGAGAAACTTCCGGTAAACGGTACATCTCCTCAGTCAAGAGGATGCGTTACGAAACGCACTTTCGATTAAGGACGCACTGATCGATAAGGTACTAGACCTCTCCTTTATGGAACGTTATTTTAGAAATATCTTAGAAATGTTTGGGTTCCAATGGTGGTACGTGTTCATAGCCTTTCAACCGAGGGGAGTGTACCCGACCCTAGTCAAATTGTTTTACTCAAACCTAGGACACGACGATAGGCAATATTACACTCGGGTCCTAGAGGAACCCCTTAGGTTTGATACCAACCTTATAGCTGAGGCGTTTGATATTGAGAGAAGAGACTTCACCTGTCCTAACCCCAGGACCATATGGATAAATGAATAAGGCTTCACTGTTGAAGCCTTCGTTAACAAGGCCCAGGAACACCCACTAGTGAACCTCAACCATACCCCCACTATAGTTCATCCACCCTTGCAACCAAAATCATACACCACTTGATTTCATACAACATTTTGTCGAAGAGTGGGTCTAGGGTGTCTGTGTCCTACCTAGACTGCTTCTGCATGTGGTTCCTTATCATGGGGAAGAAAGTGGACCTGCCCAGTCTAATTATAAAATCGATGTTCATGAAGACCACTGGGCACAAGATCATTATGCCATACGGGGGCATACTGAAGAGGATCTTTGTGAGGCTAGGAGTCACAAAGGCGGGACAGTATCTACTGATAAAGGGGAAGAACACTGACATACTCTCCTCCACTACAGTAAAACAGATGGGGTATGAGCTAGTAGGTAATATGCAGTTACCTCAGGTCGCACTTACGAGGAGGGTGGGAGAGCAGCCTGGTGCTCCAAAAAATTAACCCCCGCAGCCAGCGCAATCATCTAATGCCAAGATAATGGCAGCCATTGAGAGACTCTCCACGTCTTTTAAGAAGTTCAAAGAATCCACAGTAAAATTCATGGAATCCACAGATACTCACCTGTTGACTTTGGTGCAATCCCAAGAGGGGGGTGAATTGGAGATTTAAAAATTATTCCTAGGTTCAACTAATCCAGCAACAATATTACAAAAACCTAGCGGCAGTCTAAATATGTATGATATTGCAGAGATGATATATCAATTAATTTTCAGCACATGCAAAGCAATTCCAGTATCTCTCAACCAAACACAATGACGTGTCAACTAGATATGTAGTATATTCAGTAAAGAAATTAAATCAAGCACAAAGAAGAATATAAAGCAAGCAAGGAAAGAAAAGGTGACACCAAATATGTTATCGAGGTTCAGTAAATTTGCCTATGTCGCTGCCTCAATCTCACAAGTAAAAGGATTCCATTAAGGCTCACTTAACGGGTGGAGCGGCACCTAATACAACACCTTAACAGGATGGTGTACCTAACTTTCCTAACAGGGTCAAAGCCAATTCGAACTTTTCACAAGGCAACTCTCCCTCTTTCGACCACATGTCGGGTATACAATCAGATATGAAATTTTGCGTACAATTTAAGCACTTCTACACAAGCATAAATGTACTACAATACAGTCCGGATAAGTATGCACCCACAAATGATAAGTATTCAATGCTCAGGTGAGATCCAATGTGTAAACTCTCCAAAATATGTAAGTGAATGTATATGTGAGAGTTTCAACCTTTGATTCAAGTTATGATATTCAACAAACAATTAATCAAAGGAAGTTAAATACAATCCAAGTTTGATATCTCAAAGTTTTTGTAAATAAAAAGCACAATAGATATTTTGGATTTGCGAAACCAATATCAAAGATTATATGCAAGCTTTCAAGTCTTGCAATATGAGTGTCAAGACTAGAAGGCAAAAATCAAGATCTTCCCAATTGAATATTTATGAAATAAAATAATATGGGAAAGATCAAATAAGAAAGAACTCTCCAAATGGATTTTCAAAACTGTATGCTTATGTTAGAGTATTTGCCAACGGAATGATATGTAAGAGTGTATGCACTAACCACAATCACTTCCCTTCAATCTTGCAATTGATTTTCAAGAGATGGGAAAACTAACACTTACTCTCACTTTCAAAAAGATGTTTATAAGAAAGTATAAATGAGAGAATTCAAAATATGAGCTTAGAATGAAAAGAATATAGCAAAAGAGTATGAAAATTTCAGAGGAAAAACTTTGATCACTTTTTCTAATCTTGTTGCTAATTAAGACAAATGAAGTACTATATACAGGTGGGACTTAAAAAGTAACGTTGGGACACAATGGGGAATATAAAAAATGTTTAATTCTGTTTTAACCCCAATTAACCATAATTACCACAATAAAAATGAAGCAACCCGAGAGTTTCGATCGCCCGAACACTCACAACAAGAAAAGGCAATTTTGAGTTCGAGTACCTGAAAATTAGTTCATTCTGTTGAGGTCAGGGTGATTTTCCAAAATGTCCGAGGTTTGGTCGCTTGGACATAAGTTCGGTCTACCAAACTGCTCAGTTTGGTCGCCTGAGGGCATTTTAAACATGAAGTTTGGGCGCTCGAGTTGTTGGAAAAGTAAGGTTTAAATATTCGGTCAACCAAGAACGTTACGCTCTTTTTAGATTGGTTTCCCGAAGTCAAGTTAACACTTTGACTTATTATATTCAGTCAACCAAGGCGTTTTCAACGCTAAGGTGCGATCGCTCGAATCCTTAACAATTTACCACCTAAGTCGTGTTTATGGTTTAAAGTTCACCCCTGATTATATAGTTTATAATGGGGATTATTCTAAGTGTTTGTGCAAGGACCTAGGGTCTCTCTACGGTCCAGGCTTTTTAATTTGGCCTAAAAACTGGCATCAGTCAACCTTCGGCTCCCTATGGTCAATCTACGGTCATGTTGAGCATTCAACCGTATCATGCATGCAAATGCATTATTACAGACCATGTGAATTATTACAAACCAATTAAAAAATAAATGCAAATACAATATCAAATAGGCCTTCATTCTTTCGCATCTTCAAAAGCCATATATATGAAGCATGATTTTTGCAATCCATATGGCCTCCTTGAGTTCCTACAATCAGTGCATACTAAGGATAAACCTATTCAAGAAGCTCAGTGCACAAGTGAGAAACATTGGTTTTGTCATAATCAAAATAGGATCAGACTTATAGAGTCAACATTGCCTCATCTCTATGCCTTTCAGTTGCTACTAAAAACATATTTGTCGACATTTAAAACGACTCAATAGAACTGTACGACATCGCACAGACCAACTTCATTGTGATGAATGACCGCTTCAATGACCTAGAAAGGAAGCACTCTATGGATATCAGCGACGATGAGGAAGGGTCATCTGACGGAGGGCACGACGATGATGAGGCCTAGGCTACACATATTAAGGGGAGCAGCTTCTGATGTTTTTTGAACACTTCTAAAACTTTTATCTGATAAACATTTTATTTTGGGTCTGTAATCATATAAACACTCTTGCTTCTGTTTTTATCTTTTCTAAGAACACTGCACGGAACACTTACTATCCATTTTTTCTTAATGTTTATATTATTTGCATATTTTGACATGAACTGTTTTTGGGCTACATTGAAATGCTTAGAATACTTGCATGTTTGGATTGAATGCCATTTGCATGGCTGATGCAGATTTTTGAAATGCATACTATAGAAACAACCAAGTTTTTGATGCATGCCTTTGTGAACTGTTTAATGGAAAATGATCTATTTACAAACGACATACTGCCCAAATTTCATCAAATTAGAATTTTCCTAGTATGCTCTATATCATATACTAGATGGAATGAAATATGAGTGCTAAATGAATATGTATGCTAAATTTTTTTTTGAAAGTATGAGTGAATGATAAATGAATATTGAGCTTGATCCTTAAATAGACACTATGTATGCCTTTTTATAAATTCTTTGCATAAGATCAGACAGGAGAACATGAGCTTTAATTTAACTACCTTATGGATTCAAATATTTAATATGCTTGTTTTTTTTTTTTTTTTTGAGTCCTAAGGATCTTCTAAAAACCTTGAACATCATATCCTGCTTTTATGAAATTATAAATAGATATGTATTGTTCTTAGATTCTATGAACACTTTACATGACTTAAATGTTAGAATTCTTATGCATGTGTGTTCTATATTAGTGCTTATACTAATTGGCACATCTCATGAAATTAACCCTATGAATTGGTATAAGTAATTAATTGTAATCTAAGCAAGCTTTCAGATTAATAGGGGGAGCTTTTGAAATTAAATTTCTATTTCTTACACTCGCTCACCTTTTGGGCTTAGATTCCCGTTTTAAAAGCTTACTGTGATATGCATGTTTAAATATAATAATTTTTTTTCATGCTCACAGTATATCTTAGGTGGAACTATTGTTCCAGCTCACTTCAGTCAAGTCTTACTAGTCTTGATCAGAGGATTGGATGCTTAGAGAGCTATATGGCAGGCTCATTTTCTTCGTGAGGGAAAGCTCCCATGGAAACGAATTCTGGTGATGATGATGAAGAGGAAGGCACTGAAACAGATGGTGGCGATGAAGATTTTCTTGATTTTACTTCTGATCTCTTTGAACTATATTTGGGTTGTAATATTTGACTTGATACAACTTTTGGCACTACTTCTTCTATTTTTGCTACTTCTTTCTTTAATGTCTATTTTGGATATGTTATTTTTGCATGCTATTGTGGATTATATTGAATATATTTTGCATGATGAATGATGTATATTTGGAATGAACATTTTGGTGAATGATTGACTTGAGAAATATCATGTTGACCTATGGACTATACTTGTGAACTAAATTCTAATTTTAGGTCCTTTGTTGCAATGCATGTTAATTTTTTTCAATTACCCTTTTTATTGATGTCAAAAGGGGGAGAAATATTAGGAAAATGTGAAGAAAGCATGATATATATTGAGATACATTCGCAATGATAGCATGCTATATATGTATCATGATGGAAATAATGGCAATATGAGAAGAAATCATGACTTATATTGAAATATTTTGACATGAGCAATGATAGCATGTTATATATGTATCATGATGGTTGCGATATGATCTTGTTGAACATTGCATGATATGAAAGCATGAATTATACTCATTATACTCATCAAAACATAATAAGAAAGCATGATATAAATTGAAATCTCTGTGATTACGCGTCAAAGTTGCATAACTAGGTGTTTAAAATCATAAATTTAAGATTGTAATTTCACTTAAATGCCTAATTACGTCCAGTATTTCAACATTGAGTTCAATTTACAATATTTGAATTTTATTCTAATTTTACTCGTAAACTGATGAGTATTCGTGTTTAATTATTGTAGGGTTATTTTTGGGAATTAAAATGAAATTAAAATGCAATTAAGCTAAGTCATGCTTGGTTGTGGGCATGCATGCAATAAGGAAGCCATGCATGCAAATGATTCTCTTATGTGGGCTAAGCCATGCACTGCAATGCACGTGAAGAAGCAAAGAAGGAGCCATGCACTTCCATGCACGTGAAGAAGCAAAGAAGGCAGTGTGAAGCTGAGCCATGCACTGCCATGCACATGAATGAAACTGGGCCGCATGCACGAAAAGTAGTCTTGGGCTGGGTGCGCTTGAGAGAACCTTGAGGCCGGTCGTGAGCTGGCCTACGATGAGACGGCCTATGCATGCTGGCAGCTGGGTTTAAAAGACCCAAGGGTCGTGCGTTGGGGAAATTGAAAAGAGGAGCGAGGGCTTTAATTTATCAATTGAAAAAGCGAGGGCATTAATTGAGAGAGTTGGCTAGGGTTTAGGTGGAGAGTCTTCTTTATGGCTTAGCTTTTGGGCAGCAGGGGATTCTTGCACACTCTGTTTCATGACTTGCTTTCTTACTCTGTCTTTCTCTCCTTCTCTCTACCTTGTTTTCATCTAATATTTGTGAGTAGTTTTGGTGAGGATATTTACTTTGTGTTTATTTAAACTCATTGTCGTAATTAAATGTTTATTTAAATTAATTAATGTGTTCGATTTATTTTATTATTAAAAATTTTTAATTAGAATTAATTTGTATTTAAGCTTATTCTCTCATCTCTCCCTCTCTCTCATCTCATCTTCCTTATTCTCTCTCTCTCTCTCTCTCTCTCTCTCTCTCTCTTTCTTGCTTTTAAGTTTCTTTCAAGTCATTGATAGCTTCAGTTTTGTTTAAAGTTTTTGTTAGAATCTTAAATAGTTGTTGGGTTATATTTATTTTTAAGTTCAATTTATTGGAAAATCTTAGTTATTATTGTGTTTTAGTATGTTATTTTCCATTTAAGTAGTTAAGATATTGAGTGCATTTTTGTTTGAATTTATTATCGGGTTGATTTAAATTTTTGTTTACGTTATTGATTGGGTTAAGTTTAGTTTTTAAATTGGTGTTTAATTGAGTTTTTTTATATGGTTAAATGCTTAAGTTGGTTAATAAAGTTTTTATCTTTGGGCTTTTGTCTAAAATTTCAAACGTAGAATATACTTTCCGGTCCAAATGTTTAATGTAGGATTGTGTTCGGCATTTAATTTTGTTATCGTTTATCTTATTTTGTGGATGAGTCATTGAGTGAGAAATATTAATTTTTTTAATTCATTTATCGTTCTTGTTTCTGGTCATTAATTTTACGCATGTATTATTTGTAGTTTATATTTTGTTTCATTTTGATTTTGTCACAAAATCTAAAAAACTCGAGGAACTGAATTTGAACCGTGTTTAGTAAAAATTTATTTTCTTATTTTCTTTTGAATTTACATAATGTTTAGAATTAATCTGCATTCTTTGAGGAGACGATCTGACCTTTGGGCTAAATATTACATGACAGAACTCCTATACTTAGGATAGCCTTTGCGCTGTTCATTTTTTAGAGTGAGTCACTCTAAAAGCTTGAGATATTCTGATATGAGTTTTGAAAACTTATACTATTCATATTATAACTTGTTAAGGATATGCTTATTATAAGGGGGAGCCTTTTTAAGGTTTTCTCATTTTTACTCCTTATTTGTCATCATAAAAAAGGGGGAGATTGTTGGCCTAACAAGGTTTAATCTCGTTTTGATGATAACAAATCAAGGTTACTTAACACATTTGTTTAATGAAAAGTATAGTGTACTCCCAAGCGGGGGGTGAATTGGGTTTTAAAATTTTCTCTTAAAGAACCTTTTTAATTCAGTATAACCCTTTTGATCTTAGTTTGATTTCAATCACACAATCCGTTTTCAATTTTACTTGATTAAGTTCAAACAATACAACTTTTTATTAGCCACCAACTAACAATCCAATTTATGAGAGTACATGAATATGTGATTATCAACAAGATCCAATTTTCAATGTTCCAATAGATAAACAATATTCAAAATCAACTTTATTTTCAACAAAATTCAATAAATATATCAAGATAAAATTTCAGTAGATTAATCTCAGATGCCTTGCAATTTATTTTTAATGAGATAATCAAATTTACAAAATATACCTCAACTGTATTTTCAAAAAAAAATAAAAACTCAGTATCCAGAATTTTCTAAACCATACAACCAATCAATTTCTTGATTTCAAACACGAACCAAAATTAGTATTTCAGCAACTTCCAATATACAGCAAGTTCTCAATAAGCGTACACACAGATTATATACTTGCAATAGAGTAACGAGATTAGGGTAGAAGTGTTGAAGACCAGACTTTTTACAAGGTTCAGCCAGTAGCCTATGTTCTTACCTCAAGCAACACGTTGAGAGGATTCCTTTCCAACTTTTTTACCAGGCGAAATTACAACTTCTCTCCGTTCGAGGTGGAGATCCCTCTCTAACGAGAACACCCTTTCGCTAGGCAACGATCCAACAATCCTACATCATCAAGAAACAGTAGAAACAAGAAACAATCTTTGGTCGTACAAGAAACACTCTCAGTTAGAGCAGATTTGTACAATTGAAAATCAATATACTTCAAAAATAAAATAAAAATATTAAAGAATGAAGCTCACTAGAATATCACCAGATTTCTGATTTAGAGTTGAGAATCATAGTAGATACATTCAGAAATTCATGAATTAAATCAAGAAGAGCACAGTAGTTCTACAGAAAACTTTCAGCAAGATAACTATAAATATTTGATTTCTATATGCTTGATCTATTGTATGTAATTTTGTGAAATTAACAAGCATTTATAGAGTAGTAAAGTTACTTGACATTTTCCCCAAGCTTCTTGCAGTATTTTCCAAGTTTGGAGCCCAAGAAACCAAATTTGAAAACTTTTTAAATGTTATTTAAAAGTTAAAACACGAACTTCAATTGACTATGACACGAGGGTCAGTCACCTAAGCTTTATAAGTTGTATTTTGAAAACTCGGTGTTGATTCAGTTGACTAAGCTTTAAAGGTCAGTCACCTGTCTCGGCTCTGTTTCCTTAAAATTATCAGCATAAAAATGTCAATCTCCTTATGAAAATCCATCAATCACCTGTCCTATTTTCAGCTTGTGTTTTTCAAAATTTGATTTCAAAACTTTACTTTGATCTTGGAAAAATGTAAGACTTAAAAATATTTTTTATGATTTTAAAATCAGGTCTCTAAGTCACTTGAACTTTCTTAAGAGCTTCATGTATCAATATTGAATTTGTGAAGTACTTACATGAGAATTATATATGATAACTCTATCTTAAGAACAAAGTATTCATGCTTTGTCTTGCTCTTTATATCCAACTTGAAGCTTTCTTTCTTCATTAATCTTTAACTTCAACAGTCCTTATAGATTTAAGTACAAGCTTTAGTAAAACTCTTCAAGTACAAGCGTTATTGAAATTCTTCAAGTACTTGATCTTGATCTTTACGAAAACATTTGAGCCCTAGAATTTTACTTAAACAAACATGTTAAGTATCCTAGATTTGTTATCACCAAAGCAAGATTCTAAGCCTTGTTAGGCTAACATTTAAGTTTAAGTTTCAAGATTTAAGTGTTTTTGTGAAATCCAGTGGGCATACTAGAAGAACTTAAATGATATTGTTAGCCTTACAAGGCTTAACATCTTATTTTGATGCTAACAAATAAGTGGAACTTAACATATTTGGTTGGGTGATGATATTTCAGATCTCACATATGTGAAAGCAAGGTCAATCACTCACAAGAATCAATTGAAGCTTATATTCCAAAGGAACATGATCATATGAAGCTTAAAGAATACTTAAAGGCATGGATGATATATTAAATCTTGACGACTATGAGAGGATGAACTTGATATTAAAGCTTGAAGAAAGGGCTAAGACAAAGCATGAAGACTTAAGTGTTTAAGAATGTCAAAAAATCTAAGAAGTCTTTATGTAAGTACTTCATTCCATTTCAATATGGATACATGAAGCTCTTAGGTTAATTACTTGCACCTAGATACCTTTTAAAATATTTGGAAAATATTTTTATAAGGTCATAAGTTATTTAAAAAAGGTTAAAATTGTTTTTTGAATGAAAAGCACTAAAACGGGATTTTTCCAAATGCTGGTATTTTTTCTACATCCGTATTAATATGCCTTTTTATCTATCAAAAACTCCTTATTTTAACACATGTTCAACATTAGAGTTTTAGTATTTTCTCTTAACTTTATTTTGATACTAAGATCAACTAATGTGGAGTTGTATAGAAAACGTTATGACAAAAATACTGAAGGAGGGTCGAAGCTGTCAACACCTCAGCAAATTGTCTGGTCAACCAACTGACCAATTAATAAAATTAATTTTTGGGAGACAAAAAGGTCTTAGTCACCTGTTCAGCCAGCTAAGCCTGTATAAACACCCACCCAGTTGCCTGGTCAACCAACTAACCCTACGAAAATTTAAATTTTGAACTTTAATGGGAAAATTCTAAAAATTAGTTTTTTAAATCTAAATGTTATAAAAACTTAATGGAAACTCCAAGCAACTTGGGAGACAAGGAAACTCACTCTATAAATACATGGTTTTGCAAATTAAGTTAGACAAAGCAAATGAAAATCAATTCTCAAAGTTGAAACTCTCATACTCTTAAAGCTCTCATGCTCCCATCTTTGCATTTGAACTACTAAGATTTTTTGGAAGCAACTGATCAATCCTTCCTTGTGTTTCTGAAGTGTTGATTCTCATCTAGAAGAAAACTTGGTGAAATCTCTTTTGACCTTCAATTGTATTTCATATTGATATTTTGAATTAAAGTATATTAGTTTTCAATTGAACTAATCAGCTCTTTATGAGAGCACTCTTTGTACACATCTATTTTTTGTATCTCTTGTAGATTGTGACGATGCCAAAATTGTTGGATCGTTGGCTAAGTGAGGGGATATCGTTTAGAGAGGTGCTGCTCTAGCCTATTTGAAGGAGTGATTGAGTAGGGGATATCACTTGTAGAGGCGGGCTCTAGCCTACTGAAGGAGTGTGTAAAAGGTGTTTTTCCACCCAACAAAGGAACTAGTTTTAGTGAATCCTGTGGTGGTTTGCCAAAGGCGAGGACGTAGGTTGGCTATAAGTCGAACCTCGTAAAAATCGTGGTCTCACTCTCTATAACGACCTACTTAATTTCTATATTATTTTTTTTCCTTTTAATAAAACCAATATAATAAACCAAGTAGATCATAATCCACCTGTACCTGTGGGTACCAGGGATACATCAAACACATATAACGGAAGCCTATGCAGCTGAGCCTACTATATCCACAATACATATCTTTATAAAGGGCAGAGTAAACCATAATACATATCCCAAAGTAAACCATGTACATACCTTTATATGATTTAGTAAATACCAGAGTTTACTATATCCATAATACATATCCCAGAGTAATCCAAAAACCAACCCTAGGGTTGATACCCAAAAACCCACCATCGAACCCTAACAAACAACTTACCCTTCATAAAGGGCAGGTCAACTGTATCTACCTCAGCTGAGCTTTATCCGCTCTCCTATCCAAGACTCCTGAAAAGTTCATGAAATTTTGGGGTGAGACACCTCTCAATAAGGGAAATAAACTAATACTAGTGTATGACAACATGAGTATACCGTGTTATACGTATACCATATAGAAACATATTTAGTAACTATTATGTCATATCTGGGAAAACATATATATATCATCGTAACATGGCAGAACATATTACATTTTCATAAACATATTTCATCTCATATAATAATAATAATAATAATAATAATAATAATAATAATAATAATAATAATAATAATAATAATAATAATAATAATAATACGAAAACAACCCTAGTAGGTTAGCTAGCTAATGTCATGTATTACCCGCACATGACTGGGTTGTGTGGCCTGAAGGCAGGACCTGACAATGGTTGGTCGACCACTGCCAAGTCAAAAGTATAATCTATAAGTCTAATAGGTCTGCCAGACCTAGTCCATACACCAAGGACGCTCACACTCCTTAAAACCAAATCGACCATCCAATCTCACGCCACTCCTTACAGCAGCATTAACATAATATCATAATCATGATGACCATGGACACATAGCAGCGGTACTGTGCAAGTGCTAGCCTAGACCAAGCCAACCAGGTTCTGATAACATATAACATATATTGAAATTGTGATACATGGATATTTCATACCATTAATTATCAAATCAACGTCGTCATATCGTTTTGCATGTGTATATATATATATATATATATATATATCATCATCATCATGAAAATTATCGGCCCGTACGCCGGTATTTCATATTTTTCCATAGCTTGGCCCGTACGCTAGCAAATATATCAATAGCATGGCCTATACCCCAGCAAACATATTAATAGCATAGCCCATACGCCAGCAAACCTATCAATAACACGGCCCGTACGCCAGAAAACATATCAATAGCACAGCTTGTACACCGGCAAACATATCCATAACAGAATCCATAACATTTCATATTTTCCCAGAAAACAGTATTTTACCATAAATTTTACTCATGCCACACAAAGTAGGTTTCTTGTATAATCTGAACATATCATCATTCACAGCAGTTTTTCCCAACATAGTGTATATATATAAATATATTTATTTTTCTAAAAGTCAATGTTGTAATATCATATATATATATATATATATATATATATATATATATTTCATAAGACACTAGCTTAGTTTATCCCCTTACCTGATTCTTGAAAAGCCCCTAAGATACTTAGTCATGCACCCGCAGGATTCCCCACTCAACACCCTGAAAATCATATTTCCCAGAATTAAAGTTCAATATTTCTACGCGTACTACGGTTTCTATAACTGTCAAGAAACCAAATACTGAGTAGAAAGTCTTACCCTGGATTTGGGATGGTTTCCAACTCAACCCCACCAATGATCCGCCCTTGTAAACTTGGAGAGAACTTCACCAGGAGCATCGAGGTGGCTTCAGATCTTTGAATCGGCGAGAATTCGGCCCGATATCATAGAGAGAAGGTAGGAGGGGCGTAGAGGAGAGAGAGAGAGAGGGAAATGTTTGCGCGAGATTTCGGCCAAAAATGAAAGTTGGCCCTATTTATACACTAGGCTTCATCGACGAGCCATGTCATCTCCTCCACAAGGCCAGGAAGAAGACTCCTCGACAAACTCTATCCTCATCGACGAAATTCATAATCATCTATAACCCTCTCTCGATATTTTCTCGTCGACGAGACACCCCCTCGTCGATGAGCCCAATTGTAAATTTGTCGACGAACCCTTTGGTCTACTACCCCATTCTTCTCCTTCCAACTTCTATTTTCTCCCTCTTTATCATTATTTTAAAAAAATACCACAATTTCTCCGGGTCATTATATTCTCCCCTCCTTATAAAAATTTCGTCCTCGAAATTTGCTATTCATATAATTCATCATCCCTTAAAACAAAGTGGTCTACTTATTTTATTACTTACCCTCACTTATGGCGGAGGAATACCGTGGTTACATTCCAAGTCCTAGGAGATTACACATATACAAAAGAAAATTCTCCCAAAACTAAAAACTACTTATTAACTAAACTTTACATGTACCTACAAAAGAAATATTACCTAACTATTAACATTTTACTTGTCAAATCTCTTAGAATAAATGCGGATTCTTTTGCTTCATCTGCTCCTCGGACTCCCAAGAAGCCTCTTCCACTGCATGATTCCTCCACAAAACGTTTACCAAAGGAATCTCCTTATAACGTAACTCCTACTTAAAAAAAATTTCGTCCTCAAAATTTGTTACTCGATCTTTCATTCCCGTAATTCCACTATTTATAATATCCCACACCATAATCTCAACAACAAAATTATATACTTTAAATCCAATAAATATCCAAGTTATCCTTATAAGGACCAGTCTCACGACTAAGAAACATCACCGTCAATGGATTTACCATGGTTTTCAGAAACTTTCGAATGAATCATAAAATTACAGAAGTCCGCCAAGGGATTTCCGCTTCCAAGCTATAAGACAAAATCCTATACTTCCCTACACCATACCTACTTCTCAACACCTAATCTAACCTATCCATCTAGCATCCTTATCCTAACTGTTTCCTATACTCTGGTATAAATCATCTATAACCTAATACTTTAACATTTCCATATCCAGGCGATGTGAAATTAATCACACTTCCGGCTAGACATTACTCTGATACCAAAAATGTAATGCCCTGAACCCTTAAACCCGGGTCTGGTGCGTTATACCTGATAAAATCCCTGATAATCCATAAACCAATATATACGCAGCGGAAAATATAAACATAATCTCCATATAACATAATACCAGAGTTTACTAATTCAAACTATAATTCATATTAAATCATCCCTCACCTGCATTTCCATAATTCTACATTAACTCCCAAAACAATTCAGTATTTTCACAATCATTCCTTACTCAGTAGCCTTAAAACATAAAGGCATAAAACATAAATATTTACATTCCCCAAAATTAACATAGAAATATACCATTTTCTTTTTCTATTTCCCAATAATACTATAAAAACCTCGAGCTCTGAAAGCTCGATCTCGAGGAAATCCTGAAAAAAAAAAAATAAATTCATATTCGGGTGAGACACATCTCAGTAAGGGAAGAAACAATATATTAGAACAGTGTGTGGCCAACATGAGTTTATATATGACATATTATTTAACATTTGAAAATCGTTAACATAATTTCTGAAATCATTCCCTGAGGATAGGGTGGTTACCCGCCCATACAAGTAGCACCCCTCTGCTCTGATATTTAGGCAACTCAAAGGTCGCAGCTAAAGCATACCAGGGCACTCACCTTACTCAGTAAGCCCTTAGGTGATAAATTGATCTCGTACTCACACTGTTCAACAATAACTTACCAGCAAAGGCCCTAAGGATAAGGAAATCTATCTGCCCATACAAGTAGGTTCCCTCTGCCCTAGTACGTTATGCAGTTACTACCACATCTGTAGCTACTAGTGCACTCGCCTTACTCAGTAAGCCTTCAGGCGAAAGGTACGCCTTGCCTAATCGTAACATGTTCTATGTACATACATCCTTCTAATATCATAATACATCATTCTTTCTATCCTTATTCAATCATACACATCTGTTCATATTCACGGCTTAACATTGCACTGCATTTCACTTTAAGTGACTCTTTCCCATTTTACATTGTTCACATTTCACACTTCATTTCCATTCCATTCATTTCCCTTTTTATTTCATTTTCATTTCATACTAATTTTTATTTTAATTCATAAATACTAGGCATCTTTCCAGCCGTGGTTGGTTAGCTTCGGCATCCTTTCAGCCGTGGTCGGCCTCTTTTCAGCCGTGATTGGTTAACTTTGGCATCCTTTCAGCCGTGGTCAGCATCTTTTCAGCTGTGATTGGTTAGTTTCGGCATCCTTTCAACCGTGGTCGGCATCTTTTCAGCCGTGGTTGGTTAGCTTCAGCTCCTTTCAGCCGTGGTCAGCATCTTCTCAGCCGTGATTGGTTAGCTTCGGCATCCTTTCAACCGTGGTCAGCATCTTTTCAGCTGTGATTGGTCAGCTTCAGCATTTTTTAGTCGTGGTTGTTTCCATGATTGTATTAACACTCACATGCAGCATATTGCATTATATCATTTTCATACTCATTTCATTTTTTGTATATCTTGCATCTCGTATATATATAACATAATTCCACACAAAATTTTATTTTACTCATGCCACACAATTTAGCAATAAAACTCATACACTGCCTGTAAAATAAGCCAACCAACATTTAATGTTTATATACTAAAAATACCTTTTATTTCTTACATAAATACTCTAAAAATATGTTTCCACTTTCATCAGTTCATTTTCACACACACACACACACACACACACACATATATATATATATATATATATATATATATATATATGTCTAATAAACAGCCCTAAACTCAAAAAAAAAAATATAATTAAAATGGCTGGCATTTTACTCATACTAAAAAATTATATGTACATATAACACAATTTATTTTTCATTTAATTCATAAAAATTCTGATTTAATATATATATTTTCCCTTACCTGGTTTCTTGAACTACGCCAACAGGGACTTTGAAAAATACCTGCGGCGCTCACCTAGACCCTGAAATTAAATTCCTAATTCTAATAAATTATTCCTGAATAAAATATTATTTAAATATTTCCTAGGATCATAATTCCTAAATAAATAATAATACCCTTAAATTTAGCCAAATTGCCAAATTTCTCAAATCCCACTTTCGCTTTGGAGTAGAGCCTAGAAAACCTCAATTGGAAAATTACCTACGTCAAAATGACGACAACGACTAGGACCCCGTGGTAGTGTCTGTTTGCCGATTTAACCACATATTAACAGCGAAATTGAGAAAATGGAGAAAAATTACCTTTCCCCAAGAGCAGTGCCTAAGCCGTTCCCATGATAAATCTGCTCCAGTAGAAATGTTGGAAGCAGAACCAGGATTCCAACAGCACCTTCCGTTTCCTGATCAATCGCAAACTCGTCGAGAAATTGGGAGAAGGAGAGAGACAAAGACGAATGCAGGAAATAATCTTTAAGGGGGGGGTTTCGTGCTGCTTCTGATTTCTTCTTCTTCTTTCTTCTTCTTTCTTTCTTCTCTTCTTATCTCTTCTTCAGATTACTTTATTTATAATAACTATTACTTATCTTATATATATATATATATATATATATATATATATATATATATATATATATATATATATACTCTTACTTCAATTAGTTTTTTTTTAATCGAATGTAAAAATGTTTAATTTAATAACTAATTATTTAATTATTTAATTTATCTTAATTTAATTTAATTTCTTTAATTATTATTATTAATTTTCTTCCACGCCATTCCTTTTATTTATTTATCTGTTATTTTATTTATTTATTTATTTTAAATTATTTTAATCCTTTTAAATTTCCGAGTCTTTACATTGGTGAATTCTACTCTTGAGTTTCAATTCTGTTTCTTAGTGGTATTTAAATTATTGAAGTACCTTGAGCTGAAATTGTACTAATCTACTCTGTTTTGAGAGTGCTTTATATGCAGTATTTTCTTCATATTTTTGGGTAGTTCTTGGATGGTTCGAGGTGTTCGGATCATTGGCTAATCTAGGGGATATTTCTTAAAGAGGCGAGTTCTAGCCTATTTGAAGAAGTGACCGAGTGAGGGGATATCACTTGGAGAAGGCGGGCTCAGGCTAGCTTCCTAAGAGGGGGGGGGGAGGAGGGTGAATTGGCTTTTAAAACTTTCGTTTTAGTTCTTTTTAAAGTCCTTAACTTCTTTTAATATTTAACCAATTCTTTTACTTTTTTATCTATTTTGTCAATCAAACAAGAACTCGGTTTCTTTTAAACAATCAACAAGACAACTAATAAAACATTCAATCTTCAACCACACAAATAATTAAACCAGTCAAACCAATCAATCACAATGCTCAAACCAACAACCAATTTGTTAGCCAAATATAAGTTTACTGTAGCACTATTAGATTGATGTAAGTTTCAAGATTTAGATCTCTTGGAATATAAACGAAATTCAATTAATCTCAAGTTTTATACATTAAATCACAATCAATATAATATATGTAACTTTCAGCTTTTGATGTTTTCAGCCCTGTGGTGAATATGAGTTTGAACAAAGCCCTATATATATGAAATTTCTTCTTTAATATAAAATCCATTTACTCTTTCCAAACTTCAAAATTTAAATAAACTCTTAAGTTTATTTATCTTTGGGATGTTTAGCCAAGTAAAGTACTCCCATATGATTTCCGCAAAGAATGATTCAACCAACGTACTCCCTTTCAGTTTCTACAACCCAAATCAAAATTAAACTTAAAGTTTACTTGATTTCCAAATATATGTAGTTTATATGACTTCTAAATTTAAACCATTCACGCAATTGTATATGTATTGAAAGTAAAGAATAGGGAAAAAAAGAGTGAGACGGAGGTTTTTACGAGGTTTGGCTTCAACACAGCCCACGTCCTCTCCTTTGGAAAAACCACCAAAGGATTCACTAAACCTATTCCGTTAACAGGAGGAACAAACCTTTACACACTCCTTCAGATCTCACATATGTGAAAGTAAGGTCAAGTACTCACAAGGATCAATTGAATCTTATATTCCAAAGGAACATGATCATATGAAGCTTAAAGAATACTTAAAGAAATGGATGATATATTAAAGCTTGATGACTATAAGAGGATGAACTTGATATTAAAGCTTAAAGAAAGAGCCAAGACAAAGAATGAAGACTTAAGTGTTTAAGAATGTCAAAAAATCCAAGAAGTCTTTATGTAAGTACTTCATTCGATTTCAATAAGGATACATGAAACTCTTAAGTTAATTCATAGACCTAGATACCTTTTCAAATACTTGGAAAATATTTTTATAAGGTCAGAAGTTATTTAAAAAAGGTTAAAATTATTTTTGGAATGAAAAGCAGTAAAACGGGACTTTTTCAAATGCTATTATTTTTTCTATATCCGCATTAATATGTCTTTTTCTCTATCAAAAACTCCTTATTTTAACAAATGTGCAACATGAAAGTTTTATGATTTTCTCTTAGATTTCTTTTGATACCAAGATCAACTAACTTGGAGCTGTATAGAAAAATTATGACCAAAATACTGAAGGGGGGTCAAAGCTATCAACACCTTAGCAAATTGTCTGGTCAACCAACTAACCAGAATGACCTGTGTTCAATTAGTCGACTGACTAGTTAATAAATATAATTTTTGGGAAACAAAAAGGTCTCAGTCGCCTGTTGAACCAGCTGACCCTATATAAACACCCACCCAGTCGCCTGGTCAACCAACTAACCTTATAGAAAATTTAAATTTTGAACTTTAACAGGAAAATTTGAAAAATTAGATTTTTAAATATAAATGTTATAAACACTTGGGGGACGCTCCAAGGAACATGGGAGACAAGGAAACTCGCTCTATAAATACATGATTTTGCAAATTAAATTAGACCAAACAATTGAAAGCAATCCTCAAAGTTGAAACTCTCATACTCTTAAAGCTCTCATGCTCTCATCTTTGCACATCTGAATTGCTGAGATTTTTTGGAAGCAACTAATCAATCCTTCTCTGTGTTTCTGAAGTGTTGATTTTCATCTAGAAGGAAAACTTGGTGAAATCTCTTTTGAGCTTGAATTGTATTTCATATTGATATTTCGAATTGAAGTATATTAGTTTTCAGTTGTACTAATCAACTCTTTGTGAGAGCACTCTTTGTACACATCTATTTGTTGTATCTCTTGCAAATTGTAATGATTTCAGGATTGTTGGATCGTTGGCTAAGCAATGGGATATCGCTTAGAGAGGTGCTGCTCTAGCCTATTTCACTACAAAAAATCAGGGTATTAGTGAAGGATCAAATTCGTCACTAATACTCATAAATTCGTCACTAATACTATTAGTGATGAATTTATAAGTATTAGTGATGGTTTTAAAATAGTTGTTACATCTACCATTTCTACTAACTTTTAGTGATGAATCCAAAATTTCGTCACTAATAATTGAGTATTAGTGACGGATTATAACTGTCACTAATACCCTAATATTGTCACTATAAATTTTAGATCGGCTCAGCTCAAATTCGTCACTATTAGTAGGGTATTAGTGACGTCACTAATAGTTTGTCATTGGTGAAGGACTCAAATTTGCAATAGTAGGGTATTAGTGACGAAACACAAATTCGTCACTAGTAGTACAGTATTAGTGAAGGACTCAAATTCATCATTAATAGTATGGTATTAGTGACGAATTACAAACTCATCACTAATACTTTATTAATGGTGACGAATCTAGAAATGGTCACTAATACCTACTATTAGTGACGAATTTGAATCCTTCACTAATACCCTTCTATTACCGACAAATTTGTAATTCGTTACTAATACCCCTATTAGTGACGAATTTGAGTCCTCTACTAATAATTAGAAAAATTAAAAAACTTTTAATACTAATTTTTTTTAATCATCAATTCCTATATAAAAATCTGTAATTACATTTTCGCATTGAAACCATAATTACTACAAAATTCGTAAATCATTCAAAATTTTGAATTCAAATACAAATTCATTTAAAATAAAAAAATAACATTTTTTCAGATAACAAAAAAAATTTTAAAATATTCAAAATTCAAATACAAATACAAAATTCCATTTGTTCAAATAACAATAAAAAAATACAAAGAAATAATCAAAAGTTGCATCCGACAACTATAATGCATGCATGCATGGCATCGTGTTGATGTTATGACAGTCGCGAACCCTACAAATTAAGAGTCATTAAAAAAAAATTAGTATACAGATGGAGAGTTGGCACTCAGTATAATCAAGAAAAATAATTATATGATATGACAAATTCGCAAAGATTTCATAATCACGCATATAACACAATTTGTATGGTAGTCCTATCAATAATGAAAAAATAATGTTTGTATTTAAAGCTAAACACTAAATTCACATATTTCCATTATTGAGTTTCAAGTAGCCTATAAATTCGAAGGGATGAAAGGGTCTTTGAATAACCATGAGAAGATTCACACACAACTATACTTGCAACTACTTATATATATTATGTGTAATTACCTTTTAATTTTTTGAAAGGTAAAACCGAGTGATCATTGTAATGTATTACAAGTTTGGTCACTGTTATGTAGAAATGGCTGATACAGGGCAAGGGTCTCAGTTAGAATGGAATGATAATTTTGTATTCATCATAACTAGTGAGGTCTCCGAACTCAGGATGAAAATCATGGACAACGATAGTGCTACTAAAGATGATTTTGTGGGAGAAGTAATGTGAGTTGCAATTTATTATCAGTTAATTCTCATTTTCTTTTTTTTTCATTTTATTATTTTCTCAAAGTACTAAGTTGGTTGCATCCTACCTTTTTATGCATTATACCTGCTGCTTGGCTTTTCACTTGTAAATATGGGATTCAAACATTGTGAATCATGGGTGTTTGCACAATGCCCTTTGATCAGTGCACTACCTTAAATTTTTCATACTATCTGAAGTTTCAGTATAGTTGCTGAGATTACTTTGACTAAAGATGTTTAGAAAGGGGACTATTTAATGAAAACACATAATAACTTTTCTTTAGATTTTTCATTGCCTTCTTCAGAAAACACAAACAGTATTGGGGAGAAATCACATTCTCCAAACCATAAATGTCTTTATTATAAAATGCATTGTAGCCATTCAGTTTCAATGGGAGTTTTATCTCTTGTGAGTATTATTTTGTATAGCCTCCATGATTCTTGACTAGTCATTATAGGAACCAAACCATAAATCAGCCTCTAACACTTGGTTTAAACATGTTAATTTGGCTTGGTGTACAAGTGTGATAAGTTACTTTGGCAGTGTGATTTGCATCTTGTGAATTTGTATACAACTTGAAAAAATTATATGGAATGGTTCTTAATAATCTTGATTCTTGAAAGCACTTTCAACAGTTATGAAATTTGATTTATGTTTTCAATGAATCATTCTTGGTTGCATAGCTTGCTTGATTTCAATTACTTTTCTTAGCGAGGAAAGACAATAATAAAAAAAATAAATTGGTAATAATCCACCGTCCACCATTGCTTTTATTAGAAGATAAATAGAAATCTTAGTTTCTAGATTATTATTATTATTATAAAATGTCACTATATCTTTTCTTTTCTTTTCCTTTCTTTTCTTTTTTGTGATAGTGTTTAAAGTCTTTTAGGCATGTTTAGTAATGAATGTTTCTTTAAATGAACTAAGCCAACATTGCCTCATTTCTTACGATTCCTAACTTTCACTCATCCTTTCAAAAATATTTTAACATTCATTGTATCATAATTATCGTTGTAAATGTTTTCTATTTTGGAAAAATTTTAACAAAATTTCGGCAGCATGCCATCTATAAATTTGACATTTTTCCATAAAACTTGTACCTGATAGGTTCAAATAAGTCATTTATAAGAAGTTCAAGGCACATGAGAACCTTTATCCACTACCAGCATGCAATACACATCAACTACATCCACTGTGCAGGAGGCATTCTAGACTAGCATGCAATCAGGTAGCAAGCAACAATTCACAATATATAATATATCCATTAAATTAAGAATATAAATAGTGGAGAACAGTGGATAGTGTTGAGTTCAGTGTAGTATTGTTATTTATCTAGGCATATGGACATGAACGATAAAGACCGATGATGAGAGCATTTAATTTAAAGAATTATGAAGATGATGCTCCCTCTGAATTATGGATATATTCAACTTATGTCTTTTTCAAATTTTCACATCCTTAGCCAAGTGTTCTTAATATTTTCAATGATTTAGGCTCGGCAATGAATGCTTTAGGCTTACCTGTGACAACCTGCTATTTAATTGGGGGGGGTTTTATTTTTATTTTAATACTATAACATTTTAAATGCTCTTATACCAAACTGGATTAAACCCAACCATCAACCTAAGCAGCAAGAAGCAGAAATCAAATAAACATAATCATATGAAATTATATACAATACTAGAGTGCTAGAATGTTTCCCAAAATGTACAAATATGACTGTTTCCCCAAAATACCCTTAACTAGCTAGGGCTATACAAAGATACTCCCAAAATACTCACTCTACTGTCAGGGCAATACTGAGGCCCCTCTATCTACGAGCCTGGTCTGCTCACCTACCTAGATCACCTAAAAAATGTTAAAGTAATGGGATGAGCCAACGCTCAGTAAGATGAAATATGTTATTGCTAGTGTATGGCCGATGAGTTACAATATTATGAAAATCTATGTAAATACAGTACAAGTAATAGAAACCACCACCATTTCCATGTTACTTAACATATCTGTATTTTAGGTTACTATTCAAAATACTTCTAATGTACGTAAGTATATTCTCTGTCTCTGTAAATCTGTATATACATAATAATAATTGAAAACTTTCCTGTGGATAACTGTGTGTCATGATTTAACCCGTCATGACAAGGTTGTGCGGCCCGTAAGCGGGATCTACCCTGGCTGGCTGACCAGGGTAAATCACTATACTCCCTTAGTCAGATCAATCATTCCTTCACACATATCTGATGGGGAGCCTGTCCACGTCTAGGCATGATCGACCTACTACCACGTATTATCTGAATAGGTGGTTGCACTCTAAACTGAATATATGTATATCTGTAGCTACGATACCGTGCTCTGTAAATTGTAATGGTCCAACAAGGTCTGATACTATATAATATATTTCTATATATAAGTATCTAATTTACATGATTCTGAAATAACTGTATTAACCATGACACTAAAATAAATTGTAACTGTAACAACTGTATTTCTGAACTGTGCTGTAATCTATAAGTCATGGTACTAAAAACTATATAATCATGGTATCGGAAGCTGTATAATCATGGTATTCTGCAATTATTATAAAACATATCCAGTGGCTATGTATTCTGTAAAAACATACCCTGAAAATATTGTAAAACATGTTTTTGTACTATATTTATATTCTCAAGCCACACAGTAAATTAATACATAAAATTCATAATAAATAAACTGTATAAAGTCTTGCTGTGAATAATAACTTGGTAAAAATATACATTTCATAGTGGAAATTATTTTAAAACTGCCAAGCATAGCATATTTCCCTTACCAGATTTCTGTTAAAATCCCCCCTACTGTAACGGGTCCTACACCTGCAGGGTTCTCCACTCAACACCCTGAAAACCATAAATTCCAGAACAAAATATTACTATTTCTACGACTATTACATTTCTTACAACTGCTGGAAACCTAAATTTTGAATAAAAGACCTTACTCTGGGTTTGGGATGAATTCCAACTTCATCCCACCGACGATCCGCTCCAGCAGA
This sequence comes from Malania oleifera, assembly GCF_029873635.1. Lineage (NCBI taxonomy): Eukaryota > Viridiplantae > Streptophyta > Magnoliopsida > Santalales > Ximeniaceae > Malania > Malania oleifera. The sequence continues at coordinate 19,110,292 of NC_080425.1, forward strand.
CTTGGAGAGAACTTCCCTAGGAGCGTTGTGGTGGTCTTAGATCGTCGATCCGGTGAACTACGGGGCCGAAATCAAAGAGAGAAGAGAGAGAGGTCATAGAAGAGAGGAGAGAGAGAGTCTGGCGTAAAAACTGAGTTTAAGCACTACTTATACTGCGGGATTCATCGACGAGCCACGTCACCTCGTCAACGAGTCCTGTAGAAAGTTCGTCGATGAACCTGCATCCTTGTCGAAGAATATCAGACTTCCAAAAAATCCTCTCTTGGTATCTTCTCGTCGACGAGATCCTGAAGAACCCTCATCGACGAAACCCCTGTGTTCGTCGACAAGACCTGGGAAATTTCTTGGAATTTTCACCTCCAAAATGTTCGCGTTCGTCGACGAAGTCAGCTACCTCCTTCTGTTTCTGATTACATTTTTTCCCTCCCTCTTTATTATTTAAATACAATTATTATTCAGGTCGTTACATTACCAGACCAAAAGTTTAGTCATGAATTCTTCTTTAAATGAACTAAGCCGACATTGCCTCATTTCTTATGATTCCTAACTTTCACTTATCCTTTCAAAAATATTTTAACATTCATTGTATCATACTTATCGTAGTAAATATTTTTCTATTTTGGAAAAATTTTAACAAAATTTCGGCAGTATGCCGTCTGTAAATTGGACATTTTCCCATAAAACCTGTACCTAATAGGTTCAAATAAGTCATTTATAAGAAGTTCAAGGCACACGAGAACCTATATCCACTACCAGCATGGAATACATATCAACTGCACCCGCCATGCAGGAGACATTCTAGACTAGCATGCAATTAGGTAGCAAGCAACAATTCACAATATATAATATATCCATTAAATTAAGAATATAAATAGCAGAGAACAGTGGATAGTATTGAGTTCAGTGTAGTATTGTTATTCACCTAGGCATATGGACATGAACGATAAGGACTGATGATGAGAGCATTTAATTTAAAGAATTATGAAGATGATGCTCCCTCTGAGTTATGGATATATTCAACTGATGCCTTTTTCAAATTTTCACATCCTTAGCCAAGTGTTTTTAATATTTTCAATGATTTAGGCTCGGCAATGAATGCTTTAGGCTTACCCGACCAAAATTTTAGTCATGAATGCTTCTTTAAATGAACTAAGCCGACATTGCCTCATTTCTTATGATTCCTAACTTTCACTTATCCTTTCAAAAATATTTTAACATTCATTGTATCATACTTATCTTTGTAAATGTTTTTCTATTTTGGAAAAATTTTAACAAAATTTCAACAACATGCTGTTTGTAAATTGGACATTTTTCCATAAAACATGTACCTGATGGGTTCAAATAAGTCATTTATAAGAAGTTCAAGGCACACGAGAACCTATATCCACTGTCAGCATGGAATACACATCAACTGCATCCGCCATGCAGGAGGCATTCTAGACTAACACGCAATTAGGTAGCAAGCAACAATTCACAATATATAATATATCCATTAAATTAAGAATATGACTAGCAGAAAACAATGGATAGTATTGAGTTCAGTGTAGTATTGTTATTCACCTAGGCCTATGGACATGAACGATAAGGACTGATAATGAGAGCATTTAATTTAAAGAATTATTAAGATGATGCTCCCTTTGAGTTATGGATATATTCAACTTATGCCTTTTTCAAATTTTCACATCCTTAGCCAAATGTTTTTAATATTTTCAATGATTTAGGCTCGGCAATGAATGCTTTAGGCTTACCAGACCAAATGTTTAGTCATGAATGCTTTTTTATATGAACTAAGCTAACATTGCCTCATTTCTTATAATTCCTAACTTTCACTCATCCTTTCAAAAATATTTTAACATTCATTGTATCATACGTATCATTGTAAATGTTTTTTCTATTTTGGAAAATTTTTAATGAAATTTCAGCAGCATGTCGTTTGTAAATTGGATATTTTCTCATAAAACCTATACCTGATAGGTTCAAATAAGTCATTTTATAGAAGTTTCAAGGCACCCTAGATCTATATCCCCACTACCACATGCATACCACAACTGCACTCCACCATGCATAGGCATTCTAACTAGCAGCAAATCAGGTAGCAAGCCAATTCATAATTAATAATATATTCATTAAATTAAATATAAATAGCAGAAACCATGGATAGTATTGATTTCAGTGTAGTTATTGTTATTCATCTAAGGCATATGGACAGTTAAATGGTTAACCACAAGCTCAGTACACATCATTATTCAAATAACGGTTTTAGTACTTAACAATACTACAGTATCTTACATGTATGCATGATCATAGGTGGCACGAACACTCGTTATTCAAACAATATGCCATCAACCACACTCTTCATTCTTGTCAATTGATCATCTCTATGACCATCACCTAACATTCAAATAACATACATTTACCTTTTCTTCTGAAGCTAGCATGTTATCCACAATTGCACATTTTATCTCAAACAAGTGCCAAATTCCAGCTTTCCCTAACACCGCTTAATTCAGAATGCCAACAAGTAAAGTTTTATCATCCGTAAAAAGATGAATATCTATCATATGGCAATTTCCCAACTAAACCAAGATATACAACTATGATAACAATACATATAAAAAAAAAAAAAACATGTCCGCCTTAGTCAACCATATCAGAGTTAAAGATAACAACATCCAAAGTAGGGTGGAGTCCATAAGAGGATGCATTTAGAAGGAGGACGCATCCTAAAACGAAGACTATTCAAAGAAGCCACAATCCCAATGAAGATGCATCCACAAAGGAGATGCATCCAAAAGGAGGTTAAAATCTGCAAGAGGATGCATAGGCACATCCCAAGGAGGATCTTTCACAAGGATGGAATGTTCCAAGAAGTGCAAACACTGATAAGCTTTCTGAAACAAAACAAATATCAAAACCATATATTATTTGATGAAAAACACATAATTGTAAACTTTCACTTGAAATATATGCTCAATTCATTGAATTTAAAATAGATCTTTTGAAAATCAATGCAATCCACGTTCAGAAATCTGTTTTCAGTCCATTAATGGAGTAAAAATCTATTTGCATGTAGGTTAATGGTTTTTAGTGTCACCCCCCCCCCCCCCCCCAAAAAAAAAAAACATTTCTTCCCATCAACTGTCACCCCCCTAAAACTCAGCTTCATGTTTTTAGTGTCCAATTAGAATAACGTATAAAACTCTTAGAGGACTAGTATAGTATTCGTTAATAGAGAAAACTACATTGCTTTATACCTTAATTCTAAGTTTGACACTAGGGTGATCATGTTTTGTTTTCCACTTTTCAACATTATTTTAATTTTGTGTCTTTCTTGGAAGATACTTTGTCCTCCCTATTGTATTTCTATTCTCATCAAATATGTTATCCTATTCTATGACAATTTACATAAAGTGTGTGCAAATGAAATGAGACTTTTAAGATGGATGAGCAATATAAATCTGGAAGAATGCTGGTAGAAATGAACTCATTTGCAATAGCTAGTTTGTGCACTTGCAATTATGGTTCATGGAAGCGGCAACAGGTAGCATAACATACAACAATGGGAGTAGAGTCTTACCAAATATGAACTGGTGCAAAGCGAAAAAAAAAACAATTAAGCACACACAATCTTATGTATATTGGTTTCGTCTTTTGCATGTTTTAAAAACTCTTTGAAACCTTCTTAAAACGATAGTTCCAGTGCATTTTGGCAACTTTATTTCAACAACTTCTTACATTGTTTAGCATGGGCAATTAATTTTTTGTTTGTTTAAACCGTTAGTGATTAAAGCTAACATTAAATAACTTAGGCTCAAAAAACTTATTCTCGTGAGATCAAGAATAACTCATGTGCATAAATCATATTGTAAATGTTTAAAATAAGCTAATGAATGAGTATCAAAAAAAATGCAGCAAGTGAAAACCTAAGATGACAGGTTTTGCTTAGCCAAAATAATACCCAAGAAGCACATTCATAGTATAGAAATCATGAAACCAGTTACTACCTGAGTAAACAAATTAGCTAAACATGTCAAAAGATTTTCCTTAGCATATCACACGGATTTTTTGTTCTTATTTGCCATAATAATTCCAGCAACCTGTTGATTCAGGAACACATAAATGAAAGGGCTAGATATTTTTTTTTTAGTGAGGAACTGCAGCGAATGTTTTCAAGCAAATCATGAAGCCATGTGTTGAACCTGGTAATAATAATGAAATTATATCTATAGTTAACACTGTGATAGGGCAACCACTTTGCAACAAAATCAATTAGTGTGTTGATTACGGATTCTTAGAGAAATCTAAAAAGTACCATTGAGTTTATGTCCTCATTTTAAATCGAAGTTTAAAAAAATTTTAACCTCATATGGAATGCTTATTTCAATATTCCCTCTTTTAATAGCATACTCATATTTTCAAGATACCGTAAGATTGAAACATAAGGTTGTGACAGTGGGAAAAGATGGAGGTGGCTATAGGAGGCAATAAAGTGGTTCCAGGGCGATGTTCCTCACTAGTATCAGCAAGCTAGTGGTGGTGGATTATAGTGACTGGTATAGCAACAAGGTATGATCGTGCTCCTAGTTTTGGGGCAGTAGTTAGATAGTGACGTAGGTTAAACTAGTATGAGTATTCGTTAATCATTGAAAACTTCACTATATTATAAAACAAAAAGAATCATAAAATACTTCGAAGAGGTACTATGTTAAGCCATAAGTACCATACATACTTTCTAATGAGAGGAGCCACCCGCATCATCTGGTCGAGATTGGCGCATCATTTCCTCAAGCTACGCTTGCCTATCCATCATAGCTTGCAACTGGGCTTGAAAGGTGGAGACCATGTCTTTCAATTGCGCGTTCTCCATTTCCACCATCTACATTCGTAGAGCCATCTCCTCTGTAAGAGACTCGGCCTCTCGATGCCCTTGTTCCATGTCTGCATGAGCCCCCGCACTCATGGATGATGATGTTGTTGGGGTGATGTATCCACTTCCAAGACCTTTCACCGAACCCCCCACTAGTTGCCCTAGCACCTGGGAAGTGATCTGGAAATCTGTCATTCGCTGACTCCCCTTTGAAACAGGTGCATCCCTCAGCTCGACCATCTATACCTAATTTCAGTCATGAAAATAATAAAAAGGAATAAGTAATACTCAACTTTGAATGTTTTATCAATATAATAATATTTGTTTCACTACATGTCTGCCCTATGCACCCTCGCACCACTCTCCCGATCGCCGTTGGTGTGTTCTCTAATAAAGATTCGGCAGCGGCTCCTCTGCACCAGTATCGGGATCACGCTACATTATCATATAAGACATCATTAGTATTATATATGTTATGTAATGGTCAAATAGTTTTATATATAGTAATTACCTGTCCATGATTTATGAATAACCGCGATCCACCGTAATACATCGTAAGGAGTTTGCTATAGTTCACAGCATTTGTTTCACATATGGCCTACCAGGAAGATGTAATGACAGTTTATTAGCGACATCAATGTGAAAAATTAGTGATTATAATACAAACACATCACCTGATAGCGTGGGTCGTGAAAATGGCGACACACCACCTCCCAATCCTTTTGGGATATCTTATAATATGGACGCGCTTCTGCTTCATCTCCCATCACTCAAAAATGCTTGCGCATTTTCAAGCAATAGCTCTTAAATTTATTGCACAATTGGACGTCAACCGCCCTCTTCACATGATCATCCTCGAGGATGTCCATATCAAACTCGTCCTGCATAGGTAATACAATTAGAATGTTAGACAGTTGTTAATTGACTAGTATATTAAAAGTAAATAAAAAAATAAAATAAAAAGGTTTGGGATTACTCAACAAAATGCACATGTAAAGAACCATGCGCTGCTCTTGAGTCACCTGCGGCTAGCTAAAGGCCATAACTGGAGCATACTGTTAGCATATAATGCCGAGCTCCCTTGTCCATGCAATGCACCAATCATTCAATAGGGCAGTGTAGCCCGGAGGAATGTCGATCTGAATCCGCTGCTTTGTCTTCTCCATATGCTTCTTCAACGACATGTTCTTCACTGCACCACGGCCTAACCTAACTGTGGATGTAGATGCTGAAAGCAGAGTTAAATTAAGAATAACATTATAATCATACACGTGAATAACTAACATTAATAGTAGAAATGTAAATAAATTAATCGTATCCATACCAACACTGCTCATCACGGTCGGCAACTCACCCTGCGTATCAGCTGCATAAGTAGTACCCATGTCTGGCCAAGGTGCCGATGGCTCAGACAATGGTGCCAGCACATCGGGGCCTATGGGCTCTGCTAGTATCAAGGATGTCAGATCATCCTCATGCGATGTAGTCGAGTGCCCCGCTGGAAGTTGGCCACGTTGACCTCCTGGTGCCATATCTGCAAATTATTAGACAAGTAAATATAAGAAGTATCAATATTAGATGGATGCATAATACATATATTTTAAGTTATTTACACATGTCAGATACACAATGACAAACATAACATGCTTAACCCCCTATACGTCCTTAATATCGGTATCATCCTCACTTTCTACAATGGCTTCCTCTTCACTATATTACTCGACCCCTATTTCATCTTCCCCATCAGTTTCCTCATCGTCGACCAAGTGAACGTCTACAGAAGGCTTAATTGTAATTTCAGTAGTTCGTACATGTTCTACTGTTGCATTATCCCTATTCAATGGTATAGGACTGGCTCCTTCTTCGACAACATTGAACGCAAATTGCACTGTTGTACTGACAGGTGGCTCATCTTCTTGGAATGCAACCTCACTGGCACTATTCTCCCCATCTGTAACTTCTGTAATAGCATACAAACTTCGGGGAGGAATCTTTTGGGCCACTTTCCATTCACCCTTCAATTTGGTGTCTTTAGGGTAAAACACTTGTTCTGTCTGCATCGCAAGCACAAAAGGGTCATTTTGATACCACGTCTTGCTAAAATTGACACTCATAAAGTAGGCATCTATGTTTATCCCAGTCTTTTTATTACCAATGTCCCACTAGCTACACTTGAACAGGTGGACGAATCTGTTGGCTCCATAGCTAAACTCTGTAATATCGTCCAACACACCAAAGTAGTCCATTTCTTCATATCCTTCTGTGCCTAGCACCGCAACCCCACAATTTTGGGTTCTTTTATTCAGTTCGAGGGACTTTGTACGAAATCGTAACCAGTTGACAATGCAACCGTTGTAGCGGTTAACTTGTTGATTGGGGTCATATGCCAACGCATACAAAACTGTACTTGCCGTCGGTTTCTTATTGTAATACAGGACTTTCATCTATTAAATAAACAAGAGTTTAGAAGAATAAATCGTCAATAGTGAAAACATTCATTGCTTCTTCATCCACAAGGAGTATTTGTTACTTACACGACTCCCAAACCAATTGATAAATTCGTTCTTATGTCTTTCATCAACATTCCGTTCATTTTGGGCCAGAAGTTCAGCTTTATGTTCGCTATATGCAACAGTAGTACAGGTTAATGTCAACTAAGTATATAAATATGCATATGTAAATTCAATGCAAAGTAAGAAGTTTGGAACCACGTACTCGATATATGGAACAGTTTCATCACAATTATTGAGGACATAAAAATGAGCCTTTTGTAGGTCGTCCATATCAATGAAATCGTAAACTTGTGCACCGAGAGGCTGAACATTTTCTCAAAATATAGAGCTCCTTGGTTCTTCATCTTCGGCATGAACGTCTGCATTTCACTCCTCACAAGTGAACCTTGTGTCAATATCATGTAGATACATTGGCAAAATGCAAGACATTCACTGTCAATGTATGCCTCAATGATTGAACCTTCCGACCATGCCTTATTGCGCACATACCCCTTCAAAGTGGATAAGAACCTGTGCATTTTACATAGCATTATAAACTTGTAGACACACTAAAGAAAAATAAATAAAAACAAGGAAATCACGTAACCATTATACAAGGACTTTATAATGGACCTCTCAATAGGATACATCCAACGATACTAAACTGATCCTCCAATTATGGCCTCCCTTAGTAAATGGACGACTAGGTGGAACATCACATCAAATAATTCTAGCAAAAATATTTTCTCCAGTTTGCATAGTATGATCACGATGTCATCCCCTAACCATTCGAGTACATTTACGCTCAATTTTTTGGAGTACAATTATCGAAAAAAGATCCCCAACTCAATCAGCATCGAACGAACATCTTCAATCAAGTGTCAACGAAGGAAAACGAGTAGAACCCATTGTAGAAGGATGTGACAGTCATGAATTTTCATTCCTAGCATCTTCCCCTCCTTCGTGTTTATGCATCGAGCTATGTTCGATGCATATCCATCAGGGAACTTCACTGATTTCAACCATTCGAAGAATTTATTCTTCTCATCCTTCAAAAATGTGTAACAAGCTGATGGCATGAGAATTTTGTCCCCATCACGAAATAGGTGCAACTCAGGCCGTATTCCCATATCTTTTATATCCCGATGAGCATTTTTGGTGTCCTTTTTCTTCCCATTTATATCAAGCAATGTATCAATGACATTCTCAAAAATGTTCTTTTCGATGTGCATGACATCCAAGTTGTGGCGTAGTGGAAGATCTTTTAGTATGGTAACTCGAAGAAGATGCTTCCCTTTGTCTAATTCAACTCCTACTCAGCGCGTTTTATTTTTCTACTGGTCGGTGCTTTCCAAAATTTGACATCTCCGATCAACCTTAGCTGGTTTAATATCTTTTCCCCACTTAGTCACTTTGGCTACGACCTTCTTTCAGGTTTTCCATTGAAGCTTCTGACACTACAAGTCCTCCAAGGATGTCCAGTTCGTAGAAAATGATGATGACACATAAAGCATAACTTGCGGTTTCCGTAAGCGGGAAAATCATTAATTGTCTACAAGACTGCAGCATGCATCCGAAATGTTGTCCCGGTTTCCACATCGAATGTTTCAACTCCTTTTTCCCATAGTTCTTTCAAATCATCAATTAACGGACGCAGATAAACATCAATATCATTACCAGGTGACCTTAGTTCGAGAATAAACAGATACATATAAATGAAAGGTTCTTTCATACATCGCCATGGCGGCATATTATATGGCATCATCATAACTGGCCACCTACAATACGGGTTGTTCATGTTTTCCGAAAGGATTGAACCCATCTAAAGCAAGGTCAAGTCTGATGTTACGAGGATCACTAACAAACCATGGATGCATTTTATCAAAACGAGTCCAAGCTTCGAAGTCCGCTGGAAGGTTAAGGGTGTTTCCATCTTGAAGACGTTTCATTTGATGTCATCTCATATCTGTAGCAGTCTTTTTGCACATATACAATCGTTGCAACCGTGGGATTAATGGACAATATCACAAAACTTTTTTGGAGATCTTTTTACCCTTCTTCTAATTAGTTGTATACCTCGGTTCACCACATTCTGGGCACTCGTTCGCATTTTCATGTTCATCATAAAAGAGTGCACAATCATACCTACATGCATGTATTAGAGTGTAACCGAGACCCAATTCATGCACGTATGTCTTTGCCTCATAAAAAGACTTCGAAAGTGTTTCGCCATCAAGCAGTACCGCCTTAATAAGGCTTAAATGCATGTTGAATGCACTCTGAGATAACCCATGCATTGTCCTTGCATGAAGCAACTTTATCAAAAATTCTAATTTTGAGAACTTTTTACAGTTTGAATATAGGGGCACCCATGCATCCATCATTAGATTAGCAAATGGTTTACCGAGTTGATTCAACATATTACGATTGCAAGGTATGGTACCTGCTGAAGTAGATTCATCACCAGTACGCGACACAGGCACATCGCTCGTGTCCATTGTAATCCCCCTTTGTAAGTCACCTAACATTTTAATTACCCCTTCCGAACAGGTATCACCACCTACTATATTTGCCCACTCATCTTCATCGTTATCATCATCGCTCTGAACTGCGCAATCTTCACCGTGGAACACCCATGTTGTGTACCTTTTCTCCATTCCAAAGTCTAATAAATGTGAATGGACCAAATCAATGTGTTTGAATGTTATGTTCTGGCATTTCTTGCAAGGACACCTTATTTTATTGGCTTTGTCTACACGATGATACGCAAACTTTATGAAATCATGTACCTCTTTCACGTATTCTGGCAAAAACCTACCTTGAGCAATCATCCAACTCTTATCCATGTTCATTAATTACCCTATAACATGTTCAAGTAAATGGTGTTCATTACATTCTCATAATGTTTATAACGCATGCATCGTGAATCCTATAATCAACCATCATACTCTAAATGGTACAGATCTTATCCCATTCAGGAATGTTGCATTTACATTGTGATCAATCGCTCAAATTCCTTCATCGTAGTCATTATAAATTTTGATAGCATCTCCCCATGTCTCTCCAAGTACACGAGATGGGGGAAGTGAACATGTTGCTAGTTTTCCATCGCTAATAAATCATCCCGACACCCCACTATGCACCCAGAAAACACAAGTAGAGACACGCTCGAAATATATAATGACAATTGACAAAGCGTGAATAATGACAACAATGTAAATACAACTTCCTGAACTGTCCACATTGGACAATCCAAGAATGGTTGAAATACAAACATTACGAATCATAAGTGAAACAAATAATTAACATGTTCAAGTGATTAATAGTCAACATAGTATGACTAATAATCAATTGAAATATAACAATTGATTTGTTTCACATGTACGATTAGGTATGAAAGTATAGTAACCGTTCTTGGACGGGTCTAAGCTTCAATGAATACCTGAAATAGCAGTAATTAATTTGGCATTTTACTTCAAATGGAATTTAGTTCTTGGCCTTTCACTGTACACTTAAGATTGTTGTTCTTAGCCAAGTCTTTTTTATTTTCAATAATAAGCCTACGATCATCTCTTTTCTTATGAATTTCAACACGTGAGAGGCGCGAGTTAGAATGACTTTAAGTTTTAACTGATCATGCATACATTTCTTTGTCATAGTTTTATTATAGGCAAACCTTAACGAAAATTCGGCAACATGCTGTCTATAAATTGAACATATCCCATAAAATTTCTGTACTAAAACTTGATAGATTCAAGCAATATACTAACAATATGTATACTCATAGCTCTTAGAATCATATGATTCCTGACTCAAATCATAAATTCATAGAAAGGCATAAATTAGTTTGAATGTATATGAATATCATAGAAGGCTATCGAATAGATAAAACAAATCATACGAACGTAAGATTTGGATATGTCTCCACCAAAACCCAACTTAAAACTTTTAGATATTTGCACAATGGCCTTCTTTCGCCATTTATGTAAGTTCTGTCCACCAATAAAGAAGAAATAAGTTTGTTGGCCTTCTTATTTTGTACTTTTCTTTTTTGCCGTTAGATATAAAATCAGAAGAAAACTAGAGTTAGAGAAGGAAACCATCTTGAAAAGAAAAGCAAAGTTGACTGGGTGGGTGAGCTTTTGGTTGGAAGGTTGTTTCTCCACTCTCCACCTAGTAAATTTAAAGGTCTATTTTTATTAGTTTTTATATTTTAATAAGTTCAGTTTATGTTTATTAACTTTTTTTCTTCTTGTTTTAGTTGTTACAGAAAACTCGTGCATTAAAACTGACTACTTTTCTAATTAAACACCATAAAGTTCAAATTTTTACTGTTTCTCATTGATTCATTCCCTTAAAAACCATAAAGTTCAATTTATCATAAATATTTTCTTAATCCCACTACCTTTTTTAAATAAAACATACACATGAACCTTTTACTATTAAACATGTAAACTTAGACCACAACCATAAATTCTAATTTACTTTTAAAAAAAAAATGAGCACTTATCTTAGACTTGGTGCTTCAGTTTTGAGTCACATAACACGTGTTCCATAATTTTGTAGAAACTAACTTAACTTGATACTTGATAGAGTTGGAATGGTATGATCATAGTATATATCTCGTTTATATGGCCAATCTTCCACTTATATCAATATATGTTTGAATTACATACATCATGGTAGGATTTAAACCGACAAAACTTGCTTCATGAAAAACGGGAGACCCAGGACTTCAAGTGATTATGTGGCTGCAATGGGAGCACCAAATGTGGTAGGACTATCATCGACCAAATTAATACTAACCAATATACATAACTATAATAATACAAAAAAAAATAAGGATACAAACCAACTCACATAATTGTCGAAACTAACCAAGTAAAAACCAAATTCTAAAATGTTCATTTAAATGCAAATCAGCTAATAATAATTGCAGTCTCTAGCTAGTTGGGTCAAAGTGATATGAATCAACATTAATATTAGAGCATTTTAACTCTATATGTCCTTATGCATGCAGATTACTATAAAATTCCATTTGGAGGCTCTTGTATCAATTTCTCAAACTCATTCAATCCATTATAAACTTGGAAATTCATGTAGTTCAAATTCATCATCATTATTATTACTATTATTACTAAGGTTGCAGAGTAATTTTCTTATTATAATGTTATAAACACACACACACACACACACACACACACACACACATATATATATATATATATATATATATAATGGTTAAATTTTGAAGATCATATTGCTATTTGAATGATTAAATGTTGGATTTTTAAATTTATGATTGTTGAAAATTTTAGGACATGTATTCAAGAACGCCCAATTTAATAAAAAAAAATACATACCGGGGGTTAGGAGGTAGAGGACTCAATGGCGTAGCGGCGGCATGGCTGTGGCTACAGCTTCGAGTGCAGCCGGAGGTGGGGTACTCGATGGCGACTAACTACCCGAGTAGTGGTGGCGGTGGCTGCGGCTATGACTCCTAGGGCAGCTGCGGCTACGACTCCGAGGGCAGCTGGAGACGATGGACTCGACAGCGAGTGGCGGGTAGTGGTGGCGGTGGATGCTCCGAGGGCAGCTGGAGGAGGAAGGAAATGAGAGGAAAGAAGGGAGGAGCAAAAGGAGGGGGCGGCTACGAGGGTAGCTGCGAGGGCAACTAGAGGAGGAAGGAAAGGAGGGGAAAGAAGGGAGGAGGGAAAGGAGGGGGGTCGAGGAGGGGAGGATGGGGAGAGCGCAGAGGGAGACAAGCAGGAAAGAAAAGGGAAAGGAGGGAAGAGAAGGAAGATTAGGGTAAAGTTAATAAAAGGACTAGTAGTGACGAATCCATAACCGTCACTACTAGTAGGGCAGTAATGACGAATTAATAAATTCGTCCCTAATACTCAGCAACCAAAATTCGTATTTTTTTAAATACAGGAAGTATTAGTGACGGTCCTCAAATCTGTCACTAATACAAGCAAAATAGTGACGAAAATTAAATTCGTTACTAATACTCTAAAATTAAAAAAATTTAAATTATTTTAGAATACGGGAAGTATTAGTGACGGTTCTCAAATCCGTCACTAATACTAGGGCAATAGTGATGAATATATAATGTCGTCACTAACACTCTTAAACATAACTATTGGGATTTAAATACGGAAAGTATTAATAACGGTTCCCAAATCTGTCACCAATACTAGGGCAATAGTGACGGGTAAAAAAATTCGTCACTCATACTCTAAAAAAAAATTTATTTATTTTTATATGCATGAGGCATTATTCACGGTTCTCAAATCCGTCACTAATACTAGGCCAATAGTGACGAATACATAATGTCGTCACTAATACTCTGAAACAAAAATATTGGGATTGTTTTTAAATACGGGAAGTATTAGTGACGGTTCTTAAATCCGTCACTAATAATGGGAAAATAGTGACAAATAAAGAGATTCATCACTAATACTCTAAAACAAGAAATTTTTATTTATTTTTATATTCGTGAGGTATTAGTGACAGTTCTCAAATCCACCACTAATACTGGGCAATAGTGACGAATATATAAATTCGTCACCAATACACTAAAATAAAAAATTTTATTTATTTTTAAAATAGTAGTAGCGATGGTTATTTATTCGTCACTAATAATCAACTTTTAGTGACGGATCTTCTTCATCACTAATACTGTACAAATCATCGCAAATATTTTTTCGGGATAATTTCAGCGGGAAAAACTATTTTCCGCCATTTTTTTTCGATTTTAGTGACGAAATTATTAGTGACGGATTCAGTTTCGTCACTAATAGTTGCATACTAGTGACGGTTCTCAAATTCGTCGCTAATACCCCCCCTTTAGTGATGAAATTGAATTCGTCACTAATAATTTCGTTACTAAAAGCCAGTTTTTTTGTAGTGTTTGAAGGAGTGACCGAGTGAGGGGATATCACTTGGAGAGGCGGGCTCTAGCCTACTGAAGGAGTGTGTAAACGGTTTTTTTCTGTCCGGCAAAGGAACTAGTTTTAGTAAATTTTTTGGTTTCCAAAGGCGATGACGTAGGCTAGGTATAAGCTGAACTATGTAAAAATCGTGGTCTCACTCTCTCTTTCCTTTGCTCTTTATTTTCAACATATATATAAACTGTGTGGATGTTTTAAATTCCTTAATCATAACTACTACATGGACTTGATATTAAGTAAACTTAAGCTTAATTTGTTTTTGGGATTGCGAAAACTGAAAAAGAGTACGTTGGTTGATCCATTCTTTGCGGAAACCGTAAGGGAGCACGTTGATTGGGAAAACACTCAAAGACTCTTTAAAATGAAAGTTTATTTAACGTCTAAACTTTTGGAAAGAGTATTGGATTTTGTATTGCACCTCATTTTAAGAAATAAAATTCATTAACTACAGGGCTGCAAATAAACACAAGTTGAATCTTATATCTTAGTTTGAATATTGTGGATGATTGGAAAATTAATTGGTTGATTGATTGGTTAAGAACTTTGTTGGTTGTGGACTGAATTTTGTTTTTTAAGTATTTATTATTTGAAAAAATCAACAAGAAGTAAAGAATTTATTAAAATAAGAAAAAGAAGTTAAGGATTCTTGAAAAGAATTAAAAGAAAATTTTTAAATTCATTTCACCTCCCCCCCCCCCCCCCTCTTGGGACTACACCTTAGTTTTCAGATATGTACACTTAAAGCTATGAATCAAGAAGGGTATAAAGCTTCAAGTAATGTGGAACAAGAAGTTCATTAAAACATTGAAAAAAGCTCAGAAGAATCTTGGAAGCTTCACTACATGAAGACTTAGGAACTTAGATAGAGATATCGTACGAAAGTTTCATGTAAGTACTTCAAATTTCAATATTGAATGATTGAAGCTCCTAGGATATATCATAGACTTAAAGACCTGTTTTATATGTGGAAAATATTTAAGCGCAAATTAAGTTTTCCAAAGTATGAATTTAAGTTTGGAACCAAAACATTAAAAAACAAAGTGTTGCTGAAAGGTCAGGCAACTAAAGTTCTGCTGACTTTGAAAATATGCAAACAGTATAGGCATAGGCAACTGACCTATCGGGGTCAGTCGTCTGACTCACTTCTGACTTTCGGAATGATTTTTAAAAGAGCACAGGCACCAACCTTTCGTGTCCAGTCGACTGATATGTATTTTTAAATGATTAACAATGCTGATATTGCTTCCAAAACTTGTATGATTGGTTTCCAAATTGAGAGAAAACTTGGAGGAAACTTTTTGAAACCCTAGTGCACTATTTATACATCATATTCTCTCACATTAGGGTAATGACACGACACATATTCAATTCAAACTTTTTGATTATACTCACGATAATTTGATTCGATCTTCTAAAACTCTTATTCTTAAATCAGATTTCTGGTGACATACTCTTTGAGCTCCAACTTCTATATTGTTTTATTTCAAGTATTGTGATTCTAACGTATACTAATATGATCTATTGAGGAGTATTCGTTTGTACAAGCAATCTTACTTTGTTTGTGTTGTCTTTGATGATTCGGGGATTTTGAATCATTACGTAGCGAGAGAGTTGTTCTCGTTAGAGAGGCAAACTCCAACTTGAACGGAGAGACGTTTTTCTACACCTAGTAACGAAGTTTGAAAGGAAATCTTCACAACGGGTTTCTTGAGGTAAGGACGTAGGATGCAGCCGAACCTTGTAAAAATACGGTGTTCAGCTCTTCTTCCCTTACTCTTTTAATTTTTGCAAAATATAACCTACGTGTATGTTTTAATTTTATTAAGTACTCCCTGAATATTTAATGACCTGCTAAATATTTGAGAACTTGCTAAAAAGAAGAATCTTGTTGAATATTATGACTTTCTGAACATAGTTTTTTGGTTGTGATTGAATATATATCAGTTGCATGATTAAGTTCTTGACTTGAAAATTCAGACAAGCTTACAACTTTGAATTTGTGAGTAAATAATCTGAGGTAAACTAGTAGCAATTGATTTTCATATTAAAGCTTAAGTACTAAAATAAAACAAGTGGTTTTACAGAAATTGTTTTTGAAGGAAAACATTATCCATTGCTGAAAATTTGATCTTGATATTGATTATACTATTGAAGCATAAGTTGAATCATCGAATTTGTTTTTCTAGAATACATCGTTGAGAATTTCTAAAAATCAAACTCTACCAAAATTGATTAACTAAATCTATTGAAGTTTGATTCTGTATTATAAGTTTGGATTTCATATACAAATTCATATTTATATCTAGGACTCATAATTGGTATAGTATGGTCGCTGCTTAGATATCTTGTTTATGTAATTGGTGAAGTTTAAAAAAACTATGGGTTGAAGTAAATAGAATTCCGTAAACAATTTTTAATAACCCAATTCACCCCCCCTCCCTCCTTAGGAATACATCCTAATTTTGCATAGCTCTAGAGTTTATCTGTAATTTTTTCATATCAGCCTCACCCATTTTGTTTTCTTCCTTAGGGATTTCCTTGTTCTCTACAGTCTTAGAAGGAACATAGTTCCCTTGGATTACAACTTTCCAAACTTTCCAATACATTGTTTGTAAGAATATCCTCATTCTTTATTTCCAGAAACTGTAGTTTACATCATAGAAAATTGGGGGTCTAGTGGAGGACTGTCCTTCACCGAAAAGGGATACACCTACGTTTTCCATTATGATCTTTGTGTAACTACGTATTAGGATTTGCTACAACTTAAGTTATAATACCAATTAAAAGTACAGTGTAATCCCAAGAGGGGGTGAGGTGGGTATTTTAAATTTTATTTACGTGGAAGCTTGATTTATTTTAAACCTTTTTAAAAAATTCAATCACCACAAAAAGAACTAATCAGCGAACAGTTATACCAATAGACAATCCTAAGTATATATGTAATTTGAAAGACAATTTGTAGTTTACTTTCAGCAGATTCAAATATCTACTTTGAATTTAAACAATGAACAAGTATATATATAACAAGATTCAACAATATTGATTAAGCAAGTATCCTTCTTATACTTGAACTTTCAATCAACTAAAATAACATAACCTTAGCTAATTAATTTTAATTTAGAATTTCAGCAATCGTTTGATTTTCAACTAGAAAATTTAAATCATCCAAAGCATTCACCGATCGATTTAATTATTCCAAGTCCTAATCCAATCTCAGCATTCAACAAATTTTCCCAATCAATTTAAATCATACATAGGAGATAATAAGAAAGTTATAAGTGCAAAAAATTAAAGACATTTAAGGAAAGAAGATGAACACACAGATTTTTTACAAGGCTCGGCGTCTAGCCTACGTCCTTGCCCCAAGCAACTTACTATGAGGATTTTCCTTACTCTCTCTGTTCAATAGGTGGAGTTCCCTCTCTCCATTGGTAGGTGGAGACCCCTGCCTAACAAGAATAACCCTCTCGTTAGGTAACGATTTTATCCCCAAATTGTCAATTTGCAAAACAGCAATATACACTTTGCGTACAATCAAATTACTCTCACAATAGAGCTAAGTTTTACAACAATAAAATCACTATAAACTCTTAACAGCAAATTTGTAATGAAGCTTAACAATTAAACAAAGGTTTTTTTATTTGGAGAATGAGAAAATCAAAAGAATGAATTAGAAATCAATTTAGGGCGTAGAATTGAGCACAACAACTTTTCAAAGAATGAATAAAAGTATAATCAATGTATTTTGGTGCCATAATGTGCATATAATAAGCCTTATATATCTAGGGAAAAACTTTTACCATTTTCCCCAAGTTTGGAAACCATATCTTGTAAAATAGGAAAGAAATTGTGCATTTTGCAAGTTTAAAACACGAGATTTTGTCACCTAAACCATGAGTTCAGTCATCTGAACCAATTAAAATATGCGCTCCAGAACTGGTAGTAGCGATTCAGTCATCTGAACTTTTAAGTTCAGTCGCTGACCCTGTTCGAGTGACTGGAATGGCATTCAATCACTTGAACTAATGATGCTCTGATTTCTTTGCACTGGCAGTAGCAATTCAGCTGACTGAGTATATTCCTCAGGCGCCTGAATACTCTATAATTCAATGTTTTCCATATTTTTGATTCCTAAAACTTATTTGCATTACTTTGAAAAGAATTTTGGACTTGTAAAATTATTTTTCAAGTTTTCAAATAGGTCTCTAAGTGTAATATCTGTTCCTAAGAGCTTCTTAAACAAATTTAAAGTTAAAAAGTACTTACAAAAGACTCTAAAAACATCTAAACAACAATAAATCCAAGCTTTAACTTCATCCAAGCTTTGTCAATACTTCAATGAGCTTGTTTTCTTCATAACTTGTGAATTTAAGTTGAGCTTCAACCAATCTTTCATGAGTTTAACCATTGTTCTTGTAATATATATAAATATTGAAATTTTACTTGAAATCACTATTAGAATACCTTAGTTTATTATCATCAAAATGAGATTAAGCATTGTTAGGCCAACACTTTTGACTGTGTGCAAGTCATAATACCCCAAGCCATATCACATACACCCATTCATGAAAAAGAAACCAACCATAAAGGCATAGAAGATTCAAAGGGAAAATTTCATTTGATGTTTGAACAATTATGAACTTATCTTTTGGCTTAACTCTCTAATACCTAGCAAAGACAAGGATGGCTATCCAAAAATGTGTTAATGTCCTTTATCTTGAATTTTATAAGTTCATGGTGCCACCACTAACCTTTTTTGTCAAAGTGTAGTTAAGTTCACCAAATTACAATCGTTGAAAAGTTAAGGTGTACTCCCAAGAGGGGGGGGGGTGAATTGGGTTTTTAAAACTTTCTTTTTAAATTCTTATTTTACAAGTTCTTTTAGTTAAGTATTAACCCCTTTTTCAAATTTGAGTTAATTTGTAATCTTAACAATCAACTTCGCAATCACTTAAACCAATCAATGAAGTAAGCTTGATATTGTAATATGAAATAAATTAGAAAATCCAATCAAGTTTCCAAAGTTCAAATATTGGTCTCAATTAAGTATCTTGAATTTAAGTATGTAATCAACCAATATATTAATGAGCTTTGGTGTTAATCAATCAACATACTCCCTTGTGGTTTCCGAAATATATTGATCAATTAACGTACTCCCTTATCGTTTTCGCAATTCCCAAAGACAAATTAATATTCAGCAAATTAAGTACACAACCACGTAGTTTATAAGTGTTTAAATTTAAAGAGAGTAGGGAAGAGAATGACACCGAGTTTTTATGAAGTTCGGCTATACCCTCCTACGTCCTCACTTTAGGCAACACACCTAAGGATTCCACTATACCACTCCTTTATGGGCGGAGCAAACCTTTACAACACTCCTTCAATAGGATAGAGTCCTCCTCTCCAAGCGATACCCTATGCTCAATACAACGATCCAACAACTTGAACCGTCAAAAAACAACAAAAAAACAAGAACAAATTCTTGTGTACAAAGACACTCTCACAATATAGCCGATTAGTACAAATTAGAGCACAAATATACTTCAAATTTAAATATCAATAAAGAATAAATTTGAAGCTCAAAAAATTAATCATTGGTTCTTCTTTAGATTGAAAGAAGCTTAGTAAGAACATAAGACCCGAGAGATTGTATCAGCAAGAATTCAATATAACTTCAGCAAGAGTGAGTGAGCAAGAAAGTTTTGAGAATTAGAGACTTTGATTACTTGATTGCTTGTAGTTGTTGTTGTGAAAATCCTTTGGTTTTCCATGTATTTATAGAGTTCTAAAAGTAATTTCTTATTGCCCAAGTTTACTTGGAGTATTTCCCAAGTATTTACAAAGTTTGAAGCCCAAGAAAACATTTTTGAAGACTTTTCAACGCTACTTTATTTTAAAAAATATGAACATTAGTCGCCTGACAAAAAGTTGTCAGTTTCCTGTCAAGTTTAAAATCAGCGTATTTCAAAAGTCAGTCACCTGACTACTGTCAGTTGCCAAAGAAAGATTTGTTAGGTGTCTATCATGGTTCTGTTTGCATTTCTTAAAAAACATATAAGCTGTCAATTGCCTTATAGAATTTAGTCAGTCGCCTGAGAGTGCAAATTCACTGTTTTGTTTTTAAGATCTTGTTTCAAAAAACTCTTTTAGTTTTTAATCTTGGAGTCTTTGATTTGAATTTTTTTTCAAAAAAATGTATTTTCCAAGGTTTTAAAAAATGGGTCTCTAAGTCCATAATCATTCCTAAAGAGCTTCAAAGCATCCGAATTGATTTTAAATTGAAGTACTTACACAAGACTTTCCTTAAGACTTAAAATTCTCTAAATGTGAAGTCTTTGAGCTTCAGAAGTCTTTAAGCTTTCATAAGATTTGTCAAACTTGATATGTTGAGCTTTCTTTTGATCACTTGTTTGGAATGTAGGCTAACAATGCACTCTTGATCTTGACTTTAATACTTGATTCCTGAAACATCATCATTTTATCCAAAACATGTTAAATTACCTTGGTTTGTTATCATCAAAATAAGATTCGTAAGTCTTGTTAGGCCAACAATCTCCCACTTTTTGATGATGACAAATAAGGAGCAAAAGAGAGTGAACCTTGATAAGGCTCCCCCTTACAATAAGCATACTTTCAACAATGTTTTGAAAAACAAATCTTCAAATATCATGTAAGTTAATTTTTCATTGATATATCAAACAAGTATCAGTGCATTATAATATATCAATCAAGTATTAGTGCATCAGAATCCATTTCATCATATCAATCAAGTATTAGTGCATCATCATATCATCAATAATATCATATCATATCTCATATTCCACATTGCTTAAGCTTTCTTATATCAATCAAGTATTAGTGCATCAGAATTCATTTCATCCTATCATCAATAATATCATATCATATCTTATATTCTACATTGCTTAAGCTTTTTCATCTTTGCATTTTATCTCCTTAATTTTGCTCTCATTTTTTCTCAAACTTTCTCCCCCTTTTGACATCAATCAAAAAGAGAAAAGTAACTCAGTAAAGGCAAATGTACCACATAGAAGATATTCATATTCATCCAGAGGTCTTCATAGTGTCAAAAACATCTAAAGATACAAACCAAAGTACAAAAAGCTGAAAACTGAACTATAGAGAAAATACAAAAAGATAACTGAGATACATAACACAGAAAGAGATATCAATCATCATCAGCTATATCATCGTCAACTGCATCATCATCCTCATTATTTTCTTCATCTTCCGATGATTCTTCATTAGATGCATTATTACTAGGAGGTGTAGAGCTGATGTCCATAGGATCTCTAATGTGGGAGGAACTAGTTAGATGTAGTTCAATACGTCCAATTCTCTGATCAAGTGAGGAATAGTTGATCTGCAAAGATGCAACATTTTCTTGAAGAGGTTTAACTCTAGACCTCATGTCACTACTAAAGGTGGAGAAATGGTAATAGAAAGGAAGGAACCATGAAAGGATATCTTCTGCCTAAGGAGCAAACTGCTACTCTAGATATTGAATAGGTGATTGGGGTTCAGGAGCTTGGTAGCGTTGCCTTCCACCTTTAGGAAACCACCCTTGTTCATATTTTTCATATCCTATCATCCTAAGGGTAGTGGCAGAAAAGATGTCATAGTGAGTCCGCTTAACGAAAAGGGAGGATGGTATGGTGAGATGATAGTGTGCAAATATCAAATTCAGAATCCTACCATTCAGAAGAACAATACAACGAGCTTCTTCCCTTGTAATCATCCACCTATGAATGAAGCTTGGCAAATCCAACTTTTTCCTTTTAAGAATACACCAAATTACAAAACAATCCAGAAAGGTAACATGGTCATATGATCCAGCTCGTGGTAAAATATTGTAGGTGATCAGTTTGAAGGACCATAGCTTGGAGGTTTAATTGTTTGTAAAGTAGGAGATTACCAAAGTTAACCAGTTATTCCTTCATAACTAGTGGCAGAAACTCTTTTGGAGTAAAGTCTTGAGCCATTATCCATGATTTTTTAGTTTGAGGAAATTCAAACTCACCTTGTTTAATATGGAGAAATTTAGCTACGGATTGTCGGGTGAGTGTAATCGAATTCCCCATGACCTCGGTGGATAGTCCCAAATCGCTTTAACCAAATTGGCATAAAAAATTTTGATCAAAGTTGGGTCAGGGGCTTGATACGTGATAAACTTCTTCCAACCTAATCTTTTGAACATGAGCAATATTTCAGGAAAATCGGTATCAAGAAAGGATGTATCAAGAACTTTACCGAAAATAGGATTCGTGCAATGAAGGTGATTCCTATATAGTTGCTTGGCATGTGACCAGGTCAGCCATTTTTCAACTTCATCATCTTCAACAGGCTTAGAGGATGAAGCTTTGTTCCCAGTAGTCTTCGTACGTGGCATGATGACTTAATGGAAACGCTAGGTATTTGAATGGAAATGGAGTAGGAGTTTGTTCTTCAAGTGAGAAGCGAAGGATTATGAGAGGTGAGAAGCTAGAAATTGAAGGAGAGGGAGTGTTAGACAAGTGAGGAAGTAGAGTCAAGCGGCTGAGAGTTTCAAAAATGAGGGTTTATTGTATATAAGCATACGACCCGCCACTTGTCAGTTGTCTGACAATCGAAGAGTCAGGCGCCTGATGAGCTTAATTTTGTCAGGCAATAGTGAATCAGTTGCCTAACATCATATGGTCAATCGTTTGACATCTAGAATTCTTGTTTTCTTCTTTAAATGACTTCTCTAATATGTAACAATCCTAATTCACATCTAATAGAGATAAATCGAACCTCCAAAAGTGGTTTTGTAAAATTGTCTGCCCATTGATCATTTGTATTCACAAATTCAAGAATTATATCCTCTTTTTGAATATGATCTCTTAAGAAATTGTGTCTAATATCTATATGTTTTGTTCTTAAATGTGATATTGGATTTTTAGAAATATTTATAGTACTTGTATTATCACACTTAATGGGTATAGCTGAGTATTCTAAATTAAAGTCTTTTAATTATTGTTTCATGAGTGTTTGAACACAACAGCTACCTGCTGCAACATACTCAGATTTAGCAGTGGATAAGACTATGGAATTTTGTTTCTTGGAAAACCAAGACACAAAAGATCATCTTAGAAAATGATGAGTTCCACTTGTATTTTTTCTATCAATTTTACATCCCGCATAATCTGCATATGAGTAACTAATCATTTCAAATCCAGTGTTCTTAGGATACCATAGTCCTAAGTTAATAGTGTCTATTAAGTATCTTAAGATTCTTTTTACTGTTATCTAGTAAGATTCCTTAGGAGCTGATTGAAACCGAGCGCACATGCAAACACTAAACATTATATCCGATCTACTAGCTGTCAAGTATAGCAAACTACCTATCATACCTCGATAGTATTTCATGTCAACTGGTTTTCCTTTTTCATATTTATCAAGACTTATTGAAGTACTCATTGGTATTCTTATAAGTTTGCTACTTTCCATGTCAAACTTCTTTAACATGTCTCTTATATATTTTGATTGATTTATGAAGGTATAATTTTCAACTTGCTTGATTTGTAATCCTAGGAAATAATTTAATTATCCCATCATACTCATTTCAATTCGTTTTGCATGCATTTTACAAATTTCTTACATAAATCTTCGTTTGTAGCACCAAATATGATATCATCAACATAAATTTGTATAAGAAGCATGTAGCACCCTAATTTTGCGCGGTTCAAATACAACCAAAGTTTATTATTACCATAAAAGTACAAAAAAGAAAAAGAAAAAAAAAAAGAAGAAGGAGCTTAGAGTTTTATTATTATTAGCAATATTAGTATTGTTATTATTATTATTATTATTACTATTATTATTATTATTATTATTATTATTATTACCATAAAAGTACAAAAAAAGAAAAGAAAAAGGAAAGAAAAGAAAAGAAAAGAAGGAGCTTAGGGTTTTAGATGCTTAAAAATAAGAAGCAAAACAAGAAAAAAGAGGGGGCACATCTTTCTCTTCTCTGCCTCTCCCTTTCTCTTCTTCCCTCACTCACCTCTCACGGCGACAGCATTATACCCAACCTGCCCCCTCGCTGGCGTCACTGCCAAAGCCCCCCATTCACGACCGCAGAGGCTCTCCCTCGCAACCCAGCTTCCTCTCTCTCACACCATCACCATCTCCTCGAAGCACCTCCATCCACAGCCAGCAGCTGATCACAGAGTTCCCTCCATCTCCTCACTGGTGTCAAGCCGAACCAGCAGATCCTCATCCCGTCACCATCGTAGCCACGGCCACAACACACCATACCCAGCCCCAGCAACTCCCCGATGAAGAGCTCATGTGCTTACCATCTCCGGCCATCTTCCTTGCTCCGGCTAGTCTCTCCTCCGCACCTTCTACCAAAACACCAGCTGTCTCCGATCATCCTCATCTTCTCCGACTACACAGCAAAGAAGTAGCAGGTAAGCATCCGGCAGTACCTGTCCCTAGCCGTCGCCGTCGCCGTCGCCGTCGCCTACACCGCTCGCCGTCGTCTCTACCTCCGTCTCAATCATTGCCGACGCTTCCCGTCGTTCGCCGTCGTCATACCAGCCCCGACATCTCCTCCCTCTACTGTCACCGCTGCTTCCATCCCCAGCTCTCCTGTCATCTTCTCCAGCTCCGACGACGTCCACGGTAAGTCTCCTAAACCCCGGTAGGCTCACCATGCACACATCATATCCACACTTTAATCCACACACACATTCACGTATGATTTATTATGGTTTTAAATATATAAATATTTATATATATATATATATATATATATATATATATATATATATATATATAAAATATCCATGCTTTCATTGGGTTTTTCTTTTTGTTGATTCATATATAATTTATATTATGGAGGTTGATTTGTTATTATAGATTTTGTCTTATTGTTGTGATATTTACCATAGGTAAATATTAACTAGCTTATTCTCGTTGTGTAGGATTTTAATAATTTTCATGTTTATATATATTTGTTGTAGATATTAATCAGTTTATTGTTATTCTCCTTATTTGTTTTATTATTTATTGTTCAAGTTCGTGTTTTTGTCAATTAATATCTTTATTGGGAATTAAAAGTTGTAATATCAGTTTTTCATCCATATACATTATTGTAAATATTAATTGGATTATTACTATCATCACATAAATTTTATCAGAGTGTATATCTTTTTATTGTGAATATTTTTTATTGTTACCGTAGGATTTTTTATAAGTAATATTCATATTTAGTGTAAGAAGTAATTGAGTTCATATTATTGTCATAGGATTTTTAACGTTTATTTGTATCTTGTCAATATCAATTAAGTAGGTATTTTGGTAAGTTTGTATTTACGGATTTTGGGGTTAGGATATATTGTATATATTTAGAACTTTAGGTAATACAATATATTTAGTAATTTAATATTTTAGGCAATATTATATATTTATTAACTTAGTATTTTAGATGATTTAATAATTTAGTATTTAAGTAACATTATATATTTAGCAATTTAGTATTTTAAGTAATGATGTATATTTAGTAATTTAGGGTTTTAAGTAATTATATATTTAGTAATATAAGTATTTAACATTATATATTTAGTAATATAGTATCTTAAGTAATTATATATGTTTAGTAACACAGTATTTTAAGTAATTATCTTTAGTAATTTAGTGTTCTAAGTAATATGATATATTTAGTAATTTAGAAACATTATATTCAGTAATTTAGTATTAACACATATTTAGTAATTTAGTTGTTTAAGTAACATTATATTTCTAGTAATTTAATATTTAAGGCAATACTATGTTCAGCATGTTAGTTTTTAAGTTATATATCTTAGTACTTTAGTAACGCTGTATATTTAGTGTATTAGATTTTAAATTAAATTATATATTCAGTATTTTAGTATTTTAGCAATATTATATATATGTTTATCACATTAGATTTGTGTATTTAACGAAATGGTATGAGCTCTTGGAGCTTCACATACCCCATTTCTGAGGGAATATATATTTATTATGTAAATATTTGTGTGAGGCATTCACGTACATGTGCATTTTGTAAATTCAAAAAAGGAGTAACCTAAAAGTTTTTTTAAATTTACTTTGGGATAATTTCATAATTAATTAGGTACCGTTCATAAGAACGGACGCGTAGGAGGTGCTCGTACCTTCCCCTCATGAAACCGAACTCTCAATCCCAGCTTTGGTAACACAGACCGATTCTACCCTTAATTGGGTAGTAATCAAGTGTTCTAACCACACTAAAAGGTTAGTGGCGACTTCATTTCTATTTTTTCCTAAAAATATTAAAATTATTTTTATTTTCGCCGACCCCAAGGCACACACACTCTGGGATGTTGCGACAAAGGTAATCTTTGTTCTTAGATTTTATGAACAAAGTGTTGTCCGTCTTTCCTCTTGAAAAACCATTTTCTAGTAGGAATCCACTTAACCTCTCATACCAAGCTCTAAGAGCTTGTTTTAACCCATATAATGCTTTTGTTAATTTAAATACATGATCAGGGTTATTTATATCCTCAAAATCAAAAGGTTGTGCTACGTAGACTTCTTTATTTATAAATCCATTTAGAAATGTACTCTTTACATCCATTTGATAAAGTTTAAATTCTTTGTTAGATGCAAAGGCTAATAACATTCTTATGGCTTCTATTCTTGCTACGGGGGCAAAGGTCTCATTGTAGTATATTCCTTCTTCTTGATTATATCCTTGAACTACGAGTCTTGCCTTATTTTTTACTACAATACCATTTTTATCCTTTTTATTTCTAAATACCTATCTAGTTCCAATTATTGAATGATCAATGGGTTTAGGAACTAATTTTCGTACTCTTTTTCTTTCAAACTGATTTAATTCTTCTTGTATTACTATTATCCATGAATCATCACTTAATGCTTCTTCAATGTTTCTAGGTTCTTCTTGGGATAGAAAAGCATAATGATTACATAAGTTTTTAAATAATCTAGTTGATACTCCTCATGATGGTTCTCCTATTATTTAATCTACTGAATGATTTCTTACAAATTTCCATTCTTTAGGTAATTCAAAATTTTTAGTAGAATCATTATTTTGAGTTTCTTCATTTTTCTCGTCTTTAACTTCTATGATTTCGAAGTCTTCTAGTTTTTGTGTAGCATCAATTTTAACTTCTTCAATATCAATTGTTTGTGTAAATAGACTTACTTCATCAAAGGTTACATGAATTAACTCTATAATGGTGAGTGTTCTTTTGTTATAGATTCTAAAAGCTTTTCTATTCAACGCATACCCTAAAAAGATTCCTTCATCTAATTTTGCATCAAATTTTCCTAAGTTATCTTTATCATTTAGTACAAAGCACTTGCATCCAAATACATGAAAGTAAGTTATGTTAGACCTTCTTCCTTTCCATAGTTCATAGGGGATTTTATTTAAGGTTGACCTTATGGAAACTATATTCATGACATAACATACAGTATTAACAGCTTCAGCCCAAAAGTACTTATGTAATTTGTGTTCATTTAACATTGTCCTAGTCATTTCTTGAAGGGATCTATTCTGTCTTTCAACAACTCCATTTTGTTGTGGAGTTCTAGATGCTGAAAAATTATGTTTTATTTCATATTCATTGCAAAATTTATCAACATCTTTATTATTGAATTCTCTTCCTTGATCACTCCTAATATTTAAAACACCATATCCTTTTTTATTTTGAAGTCTTTTACACAAGTTTATCAACATATTGCAAGTTTCGTCTTTTGAAGCTAAGAAGAGTACCTAGGTAGACCTAAAGTAGTCATCAACAATGACGAAAGCATATTGTTTTCCTCCTAAACTTTTTATTCTAGTGGGGCCAAATAAATCTAAGTGAATAAGCTCTAAGGGCCTGCTAGTAGAAATATGTTTGTTCTTCTTAAAGCTGGACTTAGTTTGTTTTCCTAGTTAACAAGCATCACATATTTTATCTTTTACAAACTTAGTGTTTGGTAGTCCTCTAACTAAGTTCTTTTTAGCTAATTTTGATAGTAAGTCCATACTAGTGTGCCCTAATCTTCTATGTTATAGCCAACTTGCTTTATTCATGGCTGCTAAGCATGTGATATTTTGAAATTTTAGATTGTCAAACTTTATGCAATACACGTTATCAATTCTTTTAGCGGTGAATAGAACATTATGTTTTTCTCTATTTTCAACAATACATTTGTCTTGTTTGAAAATTATGTCAAATCCTTTATCACTTAATTGGCTTATACTTAAGAGATTATGTTTCAACTCATCTACCAACAAAACATCATCAATTGTCAAATAGGGTTCCTTGCCTATTTTTACAATTCCAATGATTTTACCTTTAGCATTATCACCAAATATGATGTATCCGCCATCTTTTTCCATTAGTGTGGTGAATTTAGATTTATCTTCGGTCATGTGCCTTAAGTACCATTTGCCTTTTGATGGGGTTGTCCTAAAGCAAACCTATAAGAAGGGTTCAATGTGTTATTTTTAGGTACCCAAATCTTCTTAGGTATTTTTATTTCAAATTTATTTTCTTTGACTTTCCATACTTTCTTGACTTCAACATTTTTTTCTTTTAAATGGGCATTCAAATTTTACATGTCCTCTTTTCTTACACAAGAAGCATGTAGTGTGTTCAAAGATATTTGTGGATGATGTGCTTGCATAATTTTGATTCCCTTACAAAGTATCCCATATATAGATTCTTTTTCTTTTTGTTCTCAATTCCATTATATCCATTAATTCCTTCTTTGTGTAATGGCATTCTTTGGGTTCCAATTAACTTTTCAAAGTTCTCTTTTCCTTTTGTAAAATTGTAAATGATTTTATTCTTATCCTTAATTTTACTTTTAAGGTCTTTTATTTCTAACTCTTTCTTGCTTTCACCATTTACTTGAAGTTTTACCAATTCTTGAGACATCTTGTTTATCTTCTTCATGAGTTCATCAATGTGTGACTCATTTTCTTTTTCAACTAATTTTGAAGTTTCTAGTTGATTTTTGAGTGTTTAATTTTGTTCTTTAAAAGCTGTGTTTCTTTTTTGTTACTTTCATAAATCTATTATGCAATGCAAACAACTCAGCTTAAATTTCTTTATACGATGGCATACTTTCACATGAGTCACTACATGATTCATCACTTGATTCTTCTTATGAGCTAGAATAATAATTTACCTCAGCATTTTTTTTCCACGAAGTAGATGTTTGCTACTTCTTGTTCACTTGATTCGTTCTTTAATTCACTTGAGCACGCGTCGTCCCATGTAGTAGCTTTCATAGTCTTCTTCTTCTTCTTCTTCTTTTTGTCTTTCTTAAGCTGTGAACAATTAGGTTTAATATGTCCAACCTTTTTGCAATTGTAACAAGTAGGCGGTTTATTCTTAGTTTCCTTTTTTACTTGTTTCTCCTTTTCAAATTTTGCACTTCTAAACTTTCTAAAAAATTTCTTATTTTTCTTGACTAATTTTCTGAGTCTTCTAGTAAGTAATACTATTTCATCATCTTTTAGTTCATTATCATCTTCTTCTTCACTAGAACTTTTTTTTGCAGCTTTAAGGGCTATTGATGTCTTTTTTTTGTTATTTTCAAACTTCCTTTCATTCATAGTCATCTTATAGGTGTGAAGCAATCCAATTAATTCATCTAGGGAGGTATTTTTGAGATTTTTTCCTTCTGTAATTGCTGTGACTTTAGGCTCCCAAATTGGTGGAAGTCCTCTAAAGATTTTTCGGATCATCTCATGTGTAGAGTTGTTTTTCCCTAAGGCATTGAGGGAGTCTATTATATGAGTAAACCTAGTGTACATACTAGTAATAGTTTCATCCGAGTTAATCCTAAAGGCTTCATATTCGCTAGTGAGCATGTCAATTCTATTGTCTTTTACGTCAATCGTTCCTTCATAGGTTACTTCTAATTTATCTCATATTTCTTTGGTTGTTTTTCATACCATGACCCTATTGAATTCATTTATATCAAGGCACAATATAATGCATTTATAGAACATGAGTTTACTTGCAACATCTTATGATCATTTTCGGTCATCTCCTTTTCTTCTTTAGGTATTTCTTTACTATCTACAGTTTTAGTTGGGATAAAGTCATCATGTATGACAACTTTTCATATTTTCCAATCCATACTTTGTAGATAGATTCACATTCTTTGTTTCCAAAAGGTGTAGTTAACCTTACAAAAAATAGGAGGTCTAGTTAAGGATTGACCCTCGGCAAAGGGAGATACGCCTAGGTGTGTCATAGAGATCTTTATATAGCTTCTAAATTAAGATTTGCTATAACCCTGCTCTGATACCAATTGAAAAGTAAAGGTGTACTCCCAAGAGAGGGGTGAATTAGGTTTTTAAAACTTTCTTTTTAAATTCTTGTTTTACAAGTTCTTTTAGTTAAGTTTAAGTAACGACCCTCAATTTCTTAACATAAAATATCACATAATAAATAAAATGGTCAACCCGAACCCGTGGGTGGCGGGGACACCTATCAAACACAGCGGAAAACCTAACAGCAGTAAACATAAAATCTCAAACATCCAATCATAAAACATAATACCAGATCATTCTATACATCCTCACATACATCAAAATATCTCTAGGGTCAAACACAAAATAACTTTGACCCTATTACAAAATCTTACCCTTCTCACAGGGTAATCTCACTAGCTCAACGGCGGCCCTGACCCGCCGGGGGGTGAGACACTTCTCAATAAGGGAAAATAAACTAACTACAGTTGTGTGGCAATATGAATATTTAATGCATTTATACGTATACAGTACATTTCATAATTCTATAAACATCATCATATCGTACTAGGTAAACATATATTTTCACATCTATTAATAATCATAACATACATAAAATCATCTGTTATAACTGTAGTACTGAAAACAAACCCAGGATGAATAGCTAGCTAGTGTCATGTATTACCCCCCATGACGGGTTGTGCAGCCCGAAGGCGGGACCCGACAATGGCTGGCCGACCACTACCGAATCAAATATATCTGTAAGTACGATGAGCCCGCCATACCCTGGTCCGGACTGCCAGGTGGACGTCCACACTCTACTGAAAGCCACATCGACTATCCATCTCTCATCCCCTCGTGGGATGGTTAGCACTAATCTGACGTAGATATCTGATCTACACACATAGCTACGATACCGAGCCCCTGAACTAAACTAAACTAACATCCTGGTGGTGATAACATATAATACATGATCATATATATAACATCATTATGGTCTCGTGCCGAAAATATAGTAATTACGGCCTCGTGCCGAAAACATAAATACATGGCCTCGCGCCAATAACATAAATACGGCCTCGTGCCGATAACATAAATACATGGCCTCGAGCCAATAACATAAATACGGTCTCGTGCCGATAACATAAATATATGGCCTCGCGCCAAAATTGTTTCAGGTATATATATACTGAAAATATATCATTTATCACATAATCCTCAAAACCATCACAACATAACTCATATTTTCATAATACCTGAAAACAAGTTTCGTTCATAAAATTTTTCAAATCATAATACATTCCACGTAAAACAATATTCATGCCACACATGTGCTATAAAAAAAAGTCATACTTCATATTCTAAAATCGTGGATTCCTTACATCTCATACATACATATACATTTTAATCATCATAACAGTATTTTCCCAATCGTACATTTCATTCGTAATACACAATATAACATATGTTTTTCTAAAAATAAATTTACTCATAATCAATAATAATTTGTATGGAAAATTACTGCTTTAGTTTATTCCCTTACCTAGCTATTGAGAAATTCCTTAAGACCCAAATCCTACGCCCTTAGCGCTCGAAATTCAACTCTTGAAATTTACATTTTCCCTAGATTAATTAATCTATTTCTCCAAAATAATACTCATCTAGCCTTCCCTAGGCTCCATATACCTCAAATTAATATTTAAACTATTATTTAACATCCCTACTTAATTTTCCAAATTTTGCCTGCGGGTTTCAAAATTATACCCGCGGCGCTCACCCGGGCCCTAAATTCCAGAAATCCTATTTCAGTCCTAGATGCTTAATATTTTAGCATTTCTAAATTAATGTTAATTAATTAAAAATAAGTCCCTTAATAATCACCGCACCCCAAATTTGGGGTTTTGGCCCGACACCCTCACGAGAATTCCGTCCCACTAGACTTATAGAGAATCATCCCTAGATTCTCGTGGTGGTATCCATTCGTCAATTGGGCTTATATTTTGTAAGAAATTAAAGCAAAAGGAAAAAATGGCTTACCCCAGGGAATACGCTTACGCCGCTCCTACCACCAATCCGCTTCGGTAGAAATGACGGCAGCGGCAAATGGAGTCCAGTGGTATTTTCGGATTTTCGATTGGGCGAAAATCCATCACGAAATCAAGGAGAGAGGGAGAGAGAACGTGAGGAGAGAGAGAGTTCAGAGGCGCGTTGCAACACGCTTAAAAGAAAAGAAAAGGAAGAAGAAGAAGAAGAAGAAGAAGAAGAAGAAGAAAGTAAAATAAAATAAAATAATTCATTGAATATTTAAATCAACCTTCAGGAAAAGTCCTGAAGGTTTCATCTCTTTACTTTACCTATATAATTATATTATATTATAATTTTTCCTTTTTACTTTAATCCTTATATATACACACACACACATATATCTTTAATATTATTTATTTAATCAATTCAATTTAATAATATTTAATTAATTACCTATTTTTTCTTTATTATATATATTTTTTTAAAATCCAATTAATTAATTAATTATTTTTTTATTTTTTTTATTTTTTTATTTTTTTTTGAAAATCATTCTACTAGTCTTCTATATCCCTTTTTGGGGTTTTTACAATTAACCCCTTTTTCAATTTGAGTTAATTTGTAATCTCAACAATCAACTTCACAATCACTTAAACCAATCAATGAAGTAAGATTGATATTACAATATGAAATAAATTAGAAAATCCAATCAAGTTTCCAAAGTTCAAATATTGGTATCAATTAAGTATCTTGAATTTAAATATGTAACCAACCAATATATTAATGAGCTTTGACATTAATCAATCAACGTACTCCCTTATGATTTCTACAATATATTGATCAATCAATGTACTCCCTCATGATTTCCACAATTCTCAAAGACAAATTAATATCTAGCAAATTAAGTACACAACCACGCAATTTATAAGTGCTGAAATTTAAAGAGAGTAGGGAAGAAAATGACACCGAGTTTTTACGAGGTTCGGCTATACCCACCTATGTCCTCGCCTTTGGAAACACACCTAAGGATTCCACTATACTACTCCCTTACGGGCGGAGCAAACCTTTACAACACTCCTTCAATAGGATAGAGCCCTCCTCTCTAAGTAATACCCCACACTCGGTACAACGTTCCAACAACCTGAACTGTCAAAAAACAACAAGAAATAAGAACAAATTCTTGTGCACAAAGACACTCTCACAATAGAGCTAATTAGTACAAGTTAAGGCACTAATATAATTCAAATTTAAATATCAATAAATAATGAATTTGAAGCTCAAGAAATTAATCACCGGCTTCTTTTTTAGATTAAAAGAAGCGTAGTAAGAACACAAGACCCGAAAGATTGTATCAACAAGAATTCAGTATAACTTTAGCAAGAGTGAGTGAGCAAGAAAGCTTTGAGAATTAGAGACTTTGATTGTTTGATTGCTTGTAGTTGTTGTGAAAATCCTTTGGTTTTCCATGTATTTATAGAGTTCTAAAAGTAATTCCTTGTTGCTCAAGTTCACTTGGAGTATTTCCCAAGTATTTACAAAGTTTGGAGCCCAAGCAAACATTTTTGAAGACTTTTCAACGCTGCTTTATTTTAAAAAATACGAACGTCAGTCGCCTGACAAAAATTTGTCAATCGCCTGTCATGTTTTAAATTAGCGTATTTCAAAAGTCAGTGCTCAGTCAGTCGCCTGACGGTGTCTTATGAGTCGCCTGACTACCATCAGTCACCTAAGAAAGATTTGTCAAGCGCCTGTCATGGTTTTGTTTGTATTTCTCAAAAAACATATAAGTTGTTAGTCACCTAACAGAATTTAGTCAAACGCCTGAGAGTGCAAATTCATTGGTTTTTTTTTTAAGATTTTGTTTCGGAAAACTCTTTTAGCTTTTAATCTTGGAATCTTTGATTTGAATTTTTTTTAAAAAAAATAAATGTATTTTCCAAGGTTTAAAAAAAATGGGTCTCTAAGTCCATAATCATTTCTAAAGAGCTTGAAAGCATCTGAATTGATTTTAAATTGAAGTACTTACACAAGACTTTCCTTAAGACTTAAAATTCTCTAAGTGTGAAGTCTTTGAGCTTCAAAAATCTTTAAGCTTTCATAAGATTTGTCAAACTTGATCTGTTGAACTTTTTCTTTATCACTTGTTTGGAATGTAAGCTATCAATGCACTCTTGATCTTGACTTTAACACTTGATTCCTGAAACATCATCACTTTATCCAAAACATGTTAAATTACCTTGGTTTGTTATCATCAAAATAAGATTTGTAAGCCTTTTTAGGCCAACAACAATTGATTACTTCTCTGTGTGGAAATCAACAATAATTTTTTATGATTTGTCTTTTAAGTTTGCTTAAACATGTGATTGTGCATAATTTGGTTATTTATAAGTGCAATATGTATCATTCCTTTGCACAGAACTAGGGTTTAGGTAGATTGTTCATTGCAAGTTGGGGCACATAGTCCATATCTCATCTAACCGTATACTCAAACTTGAGCATCAAAGTCATCACCCTAAGCTCAATTCAAGGGCATTCAACAATCCATACTCAAGGTATGAGAGTCTAGTCATCACTTATGCTCAAAAAACTGAACCCTATCTTCCTTGGTGAAGTTTTCTTAAGCATTCATCTTCAAGTGCACATTCTTAATCCAAATGCAGTTGTTTGTTTAGGCTCAATCTACCCTTCATATGTAGTTATCAATTTAATGCATGCTCAAGTTGTCAAAACTTACCATACATGCTCAACCTTAGAGCACTCCTCTATAAATATAGGAACCCTAAGCATCCATCTATCAATGTTTAATCTTGGACATCTACCATCCATCTACCATCCATCCTTAGCATAGACAGGATCTTATCATGCTCTCTGTAAGCACCTATAATTCATCCTTATTCTAAAGGCATCCTTCCACTTACACTCAATATGGGACACTTACTAATCATCCTTAATCTAGAATCACCCCTTTTCATCTATGCTTTCTCAAGGTAGGGGCATTTATGCCCCTATGCTCAACCAGCGAGCAACTTTTTTACCATGCTCAATCTAAGAGCATTCCCTTCCATGATCAATAGGTAATCTCATATCAAATCAAGATCGGTTTGATAAGAATTTATTATTAATGCTTCATTTTAGAGCATCACATCCTTGCTCAATCTGTGAGCTTCTTTCCCTCTATCCTTAACCTAAGGGCACCCCTTTATCTGTGCCCAATTTTAAAGCACCACTCATCACTATATGCATGTTCATACTGTAATAGCTTATGAGTAGCTAGTATAATCTGTTGTGATCCCATCTATCTTCAGAATATTGTTAGGGCATAGGTGACTCCTCCCCAAGGTCCCAAGAAAGGAACCCATGACAAGTCTCCACACTAATATATTATATGACAATAGGGATGTTCTACCATTCTTTCATTCTATCAAACTCACTTATTAATATGATAGGAATTTTTCAATCCGATAGTGAATACTCTATATAATATTCAACAATGGCTCACTTGTCATCCATATATACAATAATGGGAGACATCCTTTAAATCTAGCCTAGTCATGAGATCAACAATAATCCTACAATCCTAGAGTTTTAGCTAGAATAGCCAAGAATATATTAGCTTCCTTTTGCACTATAAATATTGATGGTATATTGATCGATATATCCCATGGCTCTCAAAATGATAATCAACCCATAAATATCTAAGTCCATAACATTCAAAGTCATCTCTTCATTGGAGCTCCTTTTAAAAACCTCCTTCAAGAATGCCTATGAGACCACTTCTGTGTTTCCTTTTTTTTTCTTGTAGTTTTTTAAGCTTTCAATTGGCATACTGAGAAACTTTATTAGTTGTCTCTTAAGTGTAATAGTGGGATCATGACAATATGCTTTATATGGAGACTTCGCATTTAAGGCTAGCAACTCAATGTATTCTTCAACAGTAGGAGCCATGTCCATTTTCCCAAATTTGAAAACATCGGTAACAAGGGTCTCAGTATCCTATCATTGCTAGAATCATCTCTTGGTTCACCTTTAATCTCAGAAGGTAGGCAATATCCCCATAACTTTTTATGCTTATGTTCCATATAGGTAGACCATCTCTTCCAATAACTTGCTAAGTCTTTAATTGCATTCCGTACTAGGCTTAGTTTTATCAGATCAAGAAGAGGAGGTCTAGTTATCTAAGATGGAAAGCCTCCATTCTCCTGTTGAGCACCCTCTAGCTAAGCTATAGTTGTATGTTGCTTTTCCTCTACTACCATAACATCTTTTAACCCCATGGGTTCAACCTATGCAATAGGGCAATGTTCTTAACGATGTATGTTATGGTTGTTATCCTGCATGCTAATGCATACATATGGTATCATATTGCTAGTATGACGCAATGACATGGTTCCTATATGCAAGATGTCATTATGTGATGCCCTATGATTGCTAGCATGATGCATGAAAATATTATGCAAGATATGGCACCCATTACACATATATGATCATCATGACACATACAAGAAAATATGATAAAGTTGTATGTTTTACATATGAATATGTCAAATGCTTATCAAAAAAAATCAAGTCACATGGAGAAGGAAGAAGCTTATGTCCCTTCCTTGTTAGAATTTCCAGTTGCAGCACCACCTCCAAGGGTCTATCCTTTGGCAAGGAACATAGGGTTCATTATGTGTAAGTTTGGCTCTACCTCTTAAGCACAAAAGGTTTTCAGACTGCCACCACTATACTCAAATTGAGTTAGGGGGTTTCTAATCTTCACCCATTATAGGTTACAAGAGGAAAGGGTTTAATCTAAGTAGGGGAGTTTTTTTGCATCCATGCAGAGACTATGGCCTCACAAGAGCTCTTACTACTTTGCACTCTACTTAAGCTTACAAGGATAAGCCTAGGTAAGAAGGCTAGTGTTTGTGTGTGTAGCTTAAGTTTTCCCAAACCATAAACAAGACAACATGCTCATCAAGCAAACACAAGGGCAATTAATGGATTAGCGATTATATGTTGTAGTTTTGGCTCAACTCTTAAATGTCCCCAGTGGAGTCACCAAACTGTTAACACATTCCAAAGGCTCACCCCTACCGAGGTGAATCTTCAAATCAACTTGACATGAATGGCGAACTTTAATTGTAAAATTGGTGTTCGGGGATGAAATGTAGGTCACTAATATATCAAATGAGTCGCTACTAACCTTTTTTGTCTTAGTTGATGTTACAGCATCTATTTAATAACTACTGATTAATTTGGTCAACTAGCTATCCTTAGGGTCCAAATAACTAATGGTTAAAAGTCTACGAACCAAAGTCTAACTTCAGAAGCATATTTATGCATTATTGTCCTTAATTTTATTAAGATTACCTTACCATTCGATATTGTTCCACCTTACATTTCCAAGTTTTCTCGATCTAGAATGCAAGGTTTCCCTCACCTCAAAAAAATATATAGGGTGTGCTATTGTGTCCCTCTATGGCATCCATCGTCAAAATATTTAATTAATGTGTCCTTCATATTTTCATTTATTTAAACCATTCAAAATTTAGCTTAGGATTTAGAAATCATTTCACCCAAGATTCACATCACACGCATAATGGTGTTATATACCATTGAGGCAAGATCACACAATTCAATCTAGCATGCACACCTCTAAACAAACCAAATAGGAGCGCTTTTTCCAAGTAAGTTGACTATACTCAAGCCAATTTTAACATTTCATGCCCATGGATGAAGAACTTCATGTAAAATAAAGACCAAATTGCTCTCAAAGTTTACTATTTCTTGTGTTTCCGCTCTTCATACTCAAATTAGGATGCAAATGAGGTCCAAACACTTCAAAAACTTAAAAATCACATTGGAGAATGCTCAAGAATTTTGGGTATTTTATGTGAATTTTTTTGAATTTTTTTTTTATTTTTTAACAATTTAGGAAGGCTAAAAATAAGAGAAAATGCCAAAAAAAAAATTCAATAAGACATCTAACAAAGGACTAAAACTCTAAAAAAAAAAAGAAAACCAAGACCTTAGAAAGAAATCCCTACAAATTTAAGGCAGCAAACCAACTAAAAAAAAAAACTAAGAGAAAACAATTTTTTGAAATAAAGAGAGTGAAATTAAAGAAAATACAAAATAAATATAAATAAATAAAATAATTTCAAAAAAGGGCTCTAAATAAAAAGAAATTCTAGCCATCCTCTATTTTTTTAGAAATTTTTGCAATAAAAAATATTTTTTATCTATTTTGAAAACTAAAAAAATAGATTTATTAAATAAATAAAACTAAAAAATATTAAAAAAAAAAATAAAGGTGAATCAATTGACAGATCTATAGGGTTGCAAAAACGGGTCAACAGGTTGTGTTAGCTTTGCTGCAATTCCAAGAGTGGGGTGAATTGGTATTTAAAAATTTTATCCCCTAGGTTAATCCACTAACATCAGTATTACACAAGCCTAGGGTCAATCTATACAATCAATAAATAAACATACACGTGGAGTAATAGAAAAGTGCGGAAAGGTAAACAGTTTACACGAAATGT
Organism: Malania oleifera; assembly: GCF_029873635.1. Taxonomy (NCBI): domain Eukaryota; kingdom Viridiplantae; phylum Streptophyta; class Magnoliopsida; order Santalales; family Ximeniaceae; genus Malania; species Malania oleifera. The sequence goes on from NC_080425.1 coordinate 19,149,423, forward strand.
TAACGAGGTTCGGCCAAATTGCCTATGTCCCCACCTTGGCTACACCAGCACAAGGATTCCACTATGATTAACTTAAACAGGTGGAGCGGCACCGATTACAATCAGGTTAATTCAAGGGGCTGATCTCAACCAATATGCCTTACCAGCCTAGCGCACCTAACTTTCCTAACCAAGTCTAAACCAATCCGGGACTATTCCACAGGGCTAATCTCCCTCTTCAAGTCCACACTTGGAATACAACAAATGTGTATAAATTTTGTACACAGAAATATGCTTCTTACACAAGCAGGTATGTGCACCAGTACAGTTCAAGCAATAATGCAAGCATGTATGATATGTAAATATGCTCAGTGCTCTAATGTGTACTACACACTTAATCAAGTATAGATTATCAGTCCAAATCTAGTGTGTATATCAAAGCAAGATTTGAAACACAATATGTGAATAACGCAAGATCAGATCAAGGTTTCAAATAAGCTAAGCAAGTTGATTCAAACAAACTCAATAAGATATTTCAATATACAAAGCACAATGGAGTGTTTGAAAACTAACTTTTGAAAAGGAATTTGCACATAAAAATATAGGCTTGGGTATCTTGCAATGACAATGCAAGAACCACAACCCTCAAAGTCTTCCCACTCATGATTTATCAAATGAAATCACTGGAAAAACTTTAATGCTAAACTCTCAAAGAAAATCAATCAAGCAGTAATGCAAGTGAGAGTTCTAGCTATTAAGATTAAGCACAATAGGCTTAGAGATACTTATAACACTTAAAAAGATCAAAGAGAGTGGAGTATGTGAGTGTTTGGAAGTAATATTGGCTAATATAGGGTTTTCGATGTTGAAAGAATTTTGCCCTAATAAAATTTGCTAATCCTTTCTAATTGTGACAAATGAACAAATATTTATAAGTAAGGAGAAATTTTTGACCATTGGGGACCCAATGGGGATAATTAAATTTGTTTTAAAAGTCATTAAGAAAATTAACCCAATTTACCTCATTTAAAAATTAGTAAAAAATATTTTAACCCAAGAGGTTTAGGTGCCCAGCCTAAGATTCGGGTGCCCGAACAGACTCAGTCACAAAATCATTTTAAAAGGGTTCGGGTGCCCGAAATTATGCTCAGGTGGCTGAATCAAAGTCAGTAGCCAAATGTTCGTAGGTTTGGGTGCTCGGTTCCAAGTTCAGTTAATAAAGTATAAGATAAATCAGATAAAAGCTGGAATATGGAGCAACTGATCCTCACGGTGCACCTCTAAGTCTCCCCATCATCGTGATCATCATCATCCTCACCACTCGTCTCCATCTGATCTTCTCTAATATCCTCATCATTCATCTCTCTCAAGCGCTCACCGAGGATATGAAAGTTAGCCCGCACATCAAACTAGAACTCAGAGAACTTGCCATAGAGAGAATCAAGTCTAGCCTAAAAGGAGGATGCCTACTCTGTCATGGAGGTCCTGAACTCCTGAAATGATGTAGTGAGATCAGTGATGCCCACCATGATAGACGGTGCATAGGGCAACTCCTAAGGGATCTCCTAAGCTCCTGGACCTCTCCCAAGAATAGTGGACAACCACATATTGCCAACGAGCTCGTATCCCATTAACCTCATGATAGTAGAGTTAAAGATGTCAAAGGGCCTAACTTTCTTGATAGTAGCATATGTAGTCCTGGTAACCCTCTCCCTAACAAATAGTCTAGACAGGATACCACCATAGGGCAGTATGATCCTCTTTCCAATGGTCTTAACAAACATCCATCGTAGGATTAATCTGGGGAGATCTAACTTCTTTCTTTTGAATAGGCACCACGTTACAAAGCAATCTAATAAGATACATGATCCCTAGATCCTGACTTTGGTAGTATATTGTATGAAATCAGGTGGTGTACCACCTTTGCCTCCAAAGTCAGAGATCTATAGCTGGGTGTGTGTGCTAGGTCAGCTATAAGATGCGACATAACAAGATTAACGAAGGTGCTCACCGTAAATTCTTGCTCACCAATCCAAGTGGAGGAAGAATCAAGACAAACAAAGTCGCCACGCTGGATGTGAAACGTCTCCGCTAGGTATGCGTCATCAAAGCGGATGTCAGTCTCGAGTACCCTAGAGTAATAACCCTGGCCATCTTGTGCAATATTGGCATAGAATAGTAGGATGAGTAGAGGATACATGCCCCTAGGCTGGAAGGTGATGAACTGGTGCCAACCCTAGTACCGGAACATGTCCAACACATTATTGAAATGAGCTTGCATAAATTCAATGTTCAGGATTTTTTTGAGAATGGGATCTTTAAGACGAAAGACTATCATATTTAATCCGTCTCTCGAGTGTAAAGAACCACTGCTCAAGTGGAATGCCTGTCGCAGCACATCTATGGTCCCTAGCTATGATGAAAGGAAATTTTCCTAAAGGGTACTAGGCTGAAAAATAGGGAAATGCAAGGAGCTCTCAAGAGTGGATGAAAAATGAACTGTTTTTGCTTGGATTCCTTTATATAGTAGCGCGATTCGGGCACCTAAGAAAGAGTTCGGTTGCCCGAACTACAATAATTGCAAATTCTCACTGAGTCTGCTCGGTTAACCGATCGATGGTTCGGTCGACTGAAGTTTAGGCGGCATTTTGCAAAATCGAGACTCTACAGCCCGAACTTAAAAATGAACTACATCGATCGGTCACCCGAAATGCACATTCGGTTACCCAAAAATAAATTTGGTAGCCCGAACCACGTTGGTAGCCCAAACTAATTTGAACTAAGAGGTTCGGTTGCCCGAAATGTGGCCAATGCTCCTGTTTGACTACCAAGTTCGATCACCCGACGTGCAAAAGCACTATATGGTTCAGTAGCCCAAGCTTGGTCAACTTCTTCTATTTTGACCAATTTTCCCAAGCTAAGACCCCTATGATTTATTAATAAGATTTAGGGCTTTATGAGAACTCCTAACCAGTTCTATGGATACAAGGGAACACCTACAGGTCAAGAAGAAATGGGATCGGATTTGACTCTCCAAAATTATCTCATTTTAACTTCCTTTCTCTTAAGCCCACAATCAAACTTAGTATGACCCTTTTTCTTACACAAAGCATAATAGGTGTTGGTGTATGGACTGGAAGAGGTACTAGCATAATCTTTGGATTCTTTTATAAAGTACCCCATGTATAGACTTTTTTTTTTTCTATTTCTTACTCCATTGTAGCCTATACCTTTCCTATCTAAGGTCATTTTCTATGATCCTAACAACTTATTAAAGTTGTCCTTACCTCTAGTGAATGCGTAAATGATCCTCGACTGGTCCTCTATTTTCTTTTCAAACTCTTTCATTTTCAAATTTTTAAGATCCTTACACACATTTTGAAGTTTAATGAATTCTCCAGTCAAATTGTTTGCCTTTTGTTCAAGTTTTGCAATCAAGTGGTCCTTTTTATTATCATTAGAAACTTTAAATTTCAAAACAGTCAATTCCTTTTCTATTGATTTATTCTTGCTTACCAGTCTTTTAATTTTCAAATTATTTTCTCTTTCAGCGAGAACTTTATTCACATTCTTTAATGCATGCATCATACTTGTTTTCCAGCATAGAATATTTCTTATTAGATTTAACAACTTATGAGTCCTAACATATTCACATTGCAATTCATCATAAGTTGATATACTTTCATCATCAGTGTTATCATATGATTCACAATCAGACATATCATTCAATTTAGCATATGAATCATTTTCAGATTTGTCTACTAAAGCAGAAGGAATAGAGATAACTTCATTATTAGTTAAAGCAACAAAACACTTGTTACCTCTCTCAAGATCAGTGGAGCATGATTCGCACAAAGAGATGATTTTCTTTTGCATGGACGCTCCATATCTCCTCTCTAGTTCATCCCAGATCTGCTTAGCATTACTACACGCCATAACCTCACATAAAATATCAAAATCTAAGGCATGCAGTATGGTATTCTTGCAATCAAAATTTATCTGCACTAAGTTCCTATCATGATCATTCAGTTCACACTCAGATTTAGGAACATCAGTACATCCAGTAGATTTCATAGGCACTCAATCACCCTGATCAATGACTTTCCAAAATTTCCAATTTAAGACTTTCACACACACAGTCATTTTGAATTTCCATGTAGCATAGTTATCACCACATAATATTGGTGGGTGTGTGACCAATCTTCCCTCACATGAAGGGGATGCACTAACACGAGCCATCATGATCTTTTACTAAATGACGTTTAAGTCTAACTTATGAGGCTCTGATATCAATTGTTAGTTTTGGTGCAATCCCAAGAGGTGGGTGAATTGGTATTTAAAAATTTTATCCCCTAAGTCAAACCACTAACATCAGTATTACACAAACCTAGGGTCAATCTATGCAATCAATAAATAAACATAAATGTGCAGTAATAGAAAAGTACGGAAAGGTAAATAGTACACGCGAAATGCTAACGAGATTCGGCCAAATTGCCTATGTCCCCACCTTGGCTACACCAGCACAAGGATTCCACTACGGCTAACGTAAATGGCTGGAGCTGCACCAATTACCACCAGGTCAATTCAAGGGGCTGACCTCAATCAACACGTCTTACCAACATGGCGCACCTAACTTTCCTAACTAGGTCTAAGCCAATCCAAAACTATTCCACAGAGCTAGTCTCCATCTTCATGCCCACGCCTAGAATACAACAAATGTGTATAACTTTTGTACATAGAAATACCCTTCTTACACAAGCAGGTATGTGCACTAGTACAGCTCAAGCAATAATGCAAGCATGTATGATATGTAAATATGCTCAGTACTCTAATGTGTGCTACATACTCAATCAAGTACATATTATCAGTCCAGATCTAGAGTGTATGTTAAAGCAAGATTTGAAACATAATATATGAATAACGCAATATCAGATCAGGGTTTCAAATAAGCTAAGCAAGTTGATTCAAACAAACTCAACAAGATATTTCAATATATAAAGCATAATGGAGTGTTTGAAAACTAACTTTTGAAAATGATTTTGCTCACAAAAATATAGGCTTGGGTATCTTGTAATGAGAATGCAAGAACCACAACCCTCAAAGTCTTCCCACTCACGATTTATCAAATGAAATCAGTGGAAGAACTTTAATGCTAAACTCTCAAAGAAAATCAATCAAGCAATAATGCAAGTGAGAGTTCTAGCTAGTAAGATTAAGCACAATAGTCTTAGAGATACTCACAACACTTAAAAAGATCAAAGAGAGTGGATTATGTGAGTGTCTGGAAGTAGTATTGGCTAATATAGGGTTTTCGATGTTGAGAGAATTTTACCCTAGTCAAATTTGCTAATCCTTACTAATTATAACAAATGAACAGGTATTTATAGGTAAGGAGAAATTTTTTACCGTTGGGGACCCAATAGGGATTTGTTTTAAAATTCATTAAGAAAATTAACCCAGTTTACCTCATTTAAAAATCATTAAAAAATATTTTAACCCGAGAGGTTCAGGTGCTCAGCCTCAGGTTCGGGTGCTCGAACAGATTCAGTCACAAAATCATTTTAAAAGGGTTCGAGTGCCCGAAATTATGCTTAGGTGGCTGAATCAAAGTCATTAGCCAAATGTTCGTAGGTTTGGGTGCCCAATTGCAAGTTTGGTTAACCGAACCAGCCAGTTCGGTCGCTCGAGCCCATTTTGAACGTGATCATTCAAGCGCCTGAGTAGTTGAAAAGGAACCTAACATAGGTTCGGGTTCCCAAGGGAGATACGCTCAAAAGTGGTTCAGGTGCCCGAACACAAAGTCAACATATTGACTTGTTCGATCGCTCGAATACGCTCAACATTTCCAATTAAGTCCAATTTAGTCAAATTTAGTTCCCCTGATATGAAGAGTGATGTTGGGAACTTTGTGTACTAAAAGTAGGTACCTAAAGTCCAACTAAGGTCTGTATGAGTATACCTACCTACCATGCATGATACAAATTATTACAAGCCGTAGAGTATATAGTCCATAGCAATATTACATCCAGAATGAAGAAATGAAATAATAAATACAAATACAACACAAAATTCTTCATTCTTTGACACGAGCACTGTATGCTTATCAAGGTATTTCTTTCAGTTTAAATTCACACACAAGGTGAACTTGCATGCAAGCCTTAATACAACCATCAAAACCAAGAGTATTTGTCATGATCAAAACGAGGTGTGACCTATCAAGTCAACAGGTTGAGTTTAGATTGAGTCATAAATAGGTTGGGTTCGAGGATTGACCAATTTATAAATAGGTGAATAAATCATAAATCCAAACTCGTCCAATTAATAAAAGGCTTATAAATAGGTACCCATTAAGTACCAATTAAGAAATATATAATATATTTATTTTAATTTTTTCTTTAAAATTTCACAAAATATGAGTTATTTCAAAAAACAAAAAAAATAAGCCTCATTTATTCTTTTCTTATTAATATCTTAACATTTATCAACTAATAAAACTTATTTATTATTTAATTTATCTTTCTCTTTAAAATATTTTTTTTCAAAAAAAAAGTGATTTAAATTTTAAAAAATAGCACCTAGAACCTATTTATCATTTTTCTTTCTAAATATTTCAAAAAATGTGGTTGTATAACTTGTATCTTATTTGAATTTGTTTAAAAAATACACGGTGCATCATGCATGCATCAAATATCATAATACACACACACACACACATATATAATTTAATATTTTTTTTAATAAAAATCTAAATGGGCAACTCGGCGAATATCCAACTTGAACCCAGCAAACCCGTTTATTAATTAGGTTGGGTTGGGTTGACTCATTTATAAATGGGACACTCCTTCCTAGACTAAAACCCATTTTAATCAGGTGGGTAACAAGTCACTAATTGGGACGTGTCCCATTTTGTCACCCCTACCAGTCTAATATGTTGTTAAAAACATGCACGTGAGTTTTGTCTTTTCTAGTCTTCTCCAACAACTTGGTTGAGAGACACCGGAAGCCTATCACGAAAAACTCCCTTTTGCAACTTCCTCCCAACGTTAAATTTGCACTAGAACACCATCGTTTGACCTCTTTAACACCAGTGACCCTATTCCAATCCTTTGAGTGGTAGGAAACCTACAAGAAACATGGTGTTTCAACCATGTCCGACCATCACTAGCATAACGCTGACGACCAAAATTCTTCTATTCTAGGATGTTTTCTCCCCTTCCAAACACATTTTTAGGGATTTCTAGTCTTGTTTAGGCCATTTAAACCCTCAAAAATCTGCAATGAAGCCCCAAAATCCTAGAACCCTCTCTTTTCTCTATGCTTCCCTTCCTTGTCTTCTCCGGCCACCCTAGGTCTATTTTTGAACTTGAACCCGACATCTTCTTATGTATGATGCCCAAAACTTAGGTTTTAGGTCATCTTAAAACCAAAGTTATCTTGATTTTTCCATGAACCAAATAATGAACACATACCCTAGGTGCTGCTTCATTTTATGTGAACATGCCCTAAAAATTGGAACTTTGACACTGCCTAGATCAAAAAACAAATCTTTACCTTTCATATGAAGAACATCGTAGAAATATCAATTTTATCATACACAAAATGGACTTTTGCAACTTAAACATCCAAAGTATGCTAAACTCATGAGATCATGCAATTTAAACTTTAACATTAGAGACTTACCTTGCTTCTTTGAATCTTTGATTCCTCCAAATACAAAGTAGTCTTTGCTTTCTTTCTTAACTTGAAACACCTATCTTTCAAGTTTCAATTTTTCTTCTTCAATCTTCTTCTTCTCTTTCTTTTTCTTCTCTCTTCTTACTGTTTTGCTCTCTTGCTTCTCCTTTTGCTCTCTTAGAGTGAACGTGCACTCCACTTTAGGAGTCAAATTTGTGTCTTTTGCAAGGGTTATAGCTTGCTTTTTTTAGAAAAATAAGGGAGTTTGCCCTAGTCTCAAATTTTCAAAAATGTCATTTTAGAACAAGAAAACCCCTTCCTTGTCCTAAATGGGCTTTTGGCAATAAGAATTAGAAGTTCATCCTCATCTAAGGTAATTCCTAAATTAACCCAATTAAAGCTCAATTTAGCCTTAGATGGTGCAAGTAAATGATCAAATTTGAAGTACACAAAGAAAGAGCTAGGACAAGTGGGTCCTATTTTCTAATTAATTTCAATATGAACAAAATTAGTTAATCAAGTGTTCTAACTGCACCTAAGATAAGATAAGTTATTTATTTAAGAGATTTTTATTGGATTAATGATCATACTTAATCATAATTATTTCTAGTTGAATTATTATGAGATTTAAGTATTGCTGGTCAAAATATTGCATCTAAAATATAATAAAATACATCTCAATCTAGAAGTTTGACTACTACTTTATCTCTATCGTATGGTTAAGTGCTTCTAAACTATTATATTGTCTAATCATATTATCTTTTCTCTTGAAAAGCTTGAAAGTATATTTTTGTTGGATATGTGGCTCATATTGATTGGAACACATGCGTCAGGAAAGCATTGTGAAGTAAAGAACAAGGAAACATATTGCACGAAAAAACCATTGATGATTGCATAGATGGTTAGGTCGACGGTTGTATTGACAATTCGCTCTCAATATCAAATTGTCAACGATCTCCTTGAAACCGTCATGATTTCAATCAGATTTCAGGCTTCAATTCAGCCTCGACATTAACCGTCAACGGTATTGTTCGACACAAATCATGGATTTTGAATTGGGAGATGAGTAAATTGGAAGGTTTGGATGATATTTCTTCAAAATTTGCTAAAGAAATGTGTTAGTTGCATTTTAAGTTTTCTATGCACATAGGATTATAATATAAACAATATTTTGTAACTCTTGGTGTAAGCTTTGACGATTGATAGTAAAAATCAACTACTTGCTCCCATGAACGTACGTACATTACCGAACCACATAATTTCTTGTTTTTTGTGTTTTATTGCTTCATTTCATTCTTTTATATAGATTGATGATTTTCAAAAAATTACTATTTATTTTAAATAATTTTAAAATTTATTATTTTAAAAATAAAACTAGAGTAATAATGCATTAATTGGATTCAAGCAATAAACTAATAATTTAATACTATTTTTTAACAAATCTTTTGCATAGCATGGTTTAGCCTCTATTCCATAGAATTAACTGCAATCTCAATTTGCAAGCATAGCTACCTGTAAACTACCAAGCACTGACGTGAGCACGCGTTAAACACAGCAGAATATAAGTATAAAAATACGGGACTTCTGCAGACAATCTTGCAGTCTAAATGCTTATTATGCTAACAAAACAAAAAATGGAGAGAGAGAGAGAGAGGTGAGTAACTCATTTTTATACTTCTAAGAGGTACGCCATTCAATTCTCATCGACCACCAACTTTATTTAAAAGGAAATTTTCCAAATGTTGAAGTTGGTCAAAACTTAGATTGCTTCATCCTTGGATTTGAGGTCCAAAAATTGTTGCTGGATCAGATGTTGAGCTCCTGTAACAAGCCTCATTATGACTTCACCTGCGGGAAGAATTTCCTTGATGAGGCCTACACCTTGTCCCGCATACATAGCCATGTTTTCAATATCACCAGTGGTTGTTGCATTTGGAACTGTACCTGCAAACCGACGAATTTCTTTTTCCTGTAGAAAAAGAAAATTGCATGTAGGATAAAATCATTCCATTCTAGTTTCTCCAAGGTAAGGAGGCACTACAAATCTACCCTCCAAAATGAATTCATCCATCAATGAGGGGGAAAAAACTACATCTGCATGGAGTAACCATATGAACAGAAGTTTAAGAATATTATATGTTTGAAGATTCCAGGGATATTTTACCATCAATATATCTTTAACTTAATCTCACTTAATTTCCTTATTTTCTTATCCCAGGGGATTGAGAGAGAGAGTGTGTTATTTCGGGATTAGAAGAGAGAGAGAGAGAGAGAGAGAGAGAGAGAGAGAGAGTCATTTGGGCATTAGAAGGGTGCAAATGAATACTAAAATCATGCTACAGTTCTTAAGCCGTTGCCATATCTTATTTTTAGATCTCTTTTACAATCTGTGTGCATATGCTTCCAATTTTAATTTCTTCAAAGGATATATGAGGTAAGATTGACATTCAAAGGGAGGATGTGGTTAATGGAATTAATGAAGGGAGGCACTTTTAGTGTGAAATCCATTTATAGTCACCAAGCAGTGGTGACTGCCAATCTTCGAAAAATTATGCCCTCCTTTTCTCTTTCAATCCTCTTCAGTGCAATGTTGCTCGATTTTTAAAGGTGATGATGGCTGCTAGTTGTTCTAATGGAGTATCTCCATCAGAACATAGTACAGAGTGAAGGAAAATCCTTTTGACCTGAAACTAGGGAAGTTCAGGAGAGAAATATGTATTTTTATTTGAGCAGGACCCTCATTTGAACCAGTGGACTAGGGGTTTGCTGGCCGCCATGCAGTGGCTCTCTCAGTGCATTTTGTCAAGCTTTATTCAGTTGGATCACTTCAGACATCAGACAAAATTTGGCAAACTTAGTTACAGGTGATGCATCAACTAACGAAAATGGTAAGGTCTTCAAACTAGGATTGGGATTAAGGGCATTTCATTTTTGTTCTTGGGACTAGAAAGGCTTCCATCCGAGTGGTTTTCTTGAAGCCTTGTGATCAATTAGGGAGTTGGTTTGGTCTCAAAGAATGATTGTAGGTGTTTCAATTATCATGGAGCGGCTGGGATTCCCATGGCTGCCACTTTAAAGGACCAAGAGAGAAGCCACAGGCAGATGTGTCTTGAAGTGAGTTCAGGTATCTTATTGTAAATTTTGACATGCACTAGCTGCTTAGTTTGAGCCAGATCAGTGGGAGTGATCAAGCCTAAGGATATTAATAAGGTTCCACAACATATGGCAGCGATTAAGATCCATTATGTCATTGGGAAGGATATTTTGAAACTCTGGCGCAAAATCAAGCACAGAAATCTCAACAAAACTAGGACGTGATATAGCTCTCTCAGGTGGAGTCATCTTCAGCTTAGGTAAAAAAAGAAGTATGTTCCTATGAAGGGTGATTTTTTTCGTTTACAAAGGAGAATTCATAAGCATCAGAGGGATAAAGCACAAGGAGTCCAGAGGGATTCTATTTGGAATATGTACAAAACGAAGAGTTAAATAATCAAAATGCCAAGACAGCAGTTGTCTCTAAAAGATAATCAGGTTCAGAAAGTGGAAAATAAGAGTAGAAGCAAATCAGACAATGTTTGTTGGCTGCAAGACCATTTGAAAGGATCTGTTAAGTTCATTTGTTGAATTAAAAAAACTACATTAGCTGCTAAAATGTACAACTATGTGGAAGGATGGATCAACTGGTTGCTCAAAGGCAGTAATAAAGATTCCACTAGGCATTTTCCTAAATACTGCAGAAGATAATAAGGACAGCCAAAACCCAAGAGAAATAAAGAGTTCCTTTTCTGATTTTTGCAATAAAAAAAAAAAAAAAAGGAAGATTATGCACAGTGGAAACCTGGGCAGGGCATTGTGTATAGATGAGCAGGCATGTAAGGCAACCCAACACAATTTTCCTCGCAATTAACTAACTCAAACTGATTAGAAGTAGGAAAAATAAAATCGAAGCTGCATCAGAAAAAAAAAATCTACTTTAAAAATTTAGAAGAAAAACAAATATAATAAATTTTTATTTTCCTTAAACTTGGCCTTGGGCTATGAGACCTTTGCTGGGTTTATGGGGAGGAGTATTGCACCTAAATGCGTAACCTATTATCATAAAGAGGCGTCAACTGGAATTCAGTGGCTACTGTATATTGAGTTTGTTGTGCACTTGTGCTTTAAATAGTTAGCCTAATTTTGTTTATTCAGAAAATAAATAAATAAATAATTCACATCATTGAGTATGAGGAAAAGGATGCTCACTTTTCCATGTATTGTTGAATGGCCAATAACAGGCTGGCTAGTCTCATTTTCATCATCAGGAAGAGACCTCCATGTGTTGAAGAAAGGTGTCTGCAGGACACGTTGAGGTGCCCCTGGCCACCTTGCCCGGCCAAATATATTCGTATACTCTGTTTTGTCCATTTCGACCAACTTCCTCTTGTATGTTGGATGAGCCCAACTTTCTTTGGTTGCAACAAACCTACAACATTCATGTAATTTTGAGACCTTGACTCATTGACATGATGATAATTCATAATTTGAAAGCAAAGGAAGATGAACAGTGAATTAATAACAGTTCTAAAAACATACACAAACTGACCCTTACAAATCACACTGTTTTCAGTTTACTTAAAAAACCTAGCTAACTGATGATCTTGATCAACAAGAATTTTGAGAAAACATGTCCAAGAAAACATTTATCCAAAGGGAGCAAAAGCCCTTGAAAACAGCCTTCAGACACATGGAAAAGGAAATCCATCATTTTGTTTAATTTCCACAGTTTGAAGACAAAAAAATTCTGAAATGATACTACATATATAAGTTAACGATTCCATACCCTGAATATTTGAGGTCAACAACAACATTCTTCTGCTTCATGTTGAAGGCAGGGTTTGCCAATTACTCAATTCCATGCTTGGGGCTAGCTACCAGGGAAAGCATGCCCCAAGCAAAGTTCAAAAAATGAAACTCCAAAAGAATCAAATGAACTCATTTCAAAACTCTGAATAGTTTAAGGCATTTTCATTTATTTACTTAGTTGTAAGTTCCTCTGAGATCACTGAAGTAAAACAGAGAATTGTTCTAACCTAGTGCCTAGGCAGATCCCTTGAGCACCAAGTGCCAAAGCAGCAACATAACCACGCTCATCCACAATACCACCAGACGCAATTACAGGTATGTCTTGATCCCCAATAAAATCAACTACTCTTGGCAGCAATGTCATCAAACCATCCTGCAAAGTGCAAACCATAAAAGCGCAACCATAAAACAGTACAAGAGTGCTTGAGCAAATACTTCTCAAAAACTCAATTTATTATTTATCAGGAAACTAAAGATGCATAAAACCTATAACCATAAAATATTTAAAAAAAAAAAAATGAATATCACATTCAAGATGAATTCCAAATGAGCACATAAACTTTGCAAAAGTAACAGTTCAAACAGTTTTGCATGATCAAGGCATGCTACAGATTATAAAATAATGACACCGAAACAGACCTTTAAATCTAACAAAGCTATATATTTATAGCTGTAGAAATGGTCTGAAGTGCAACAGAATGAGATACAAGATTCTGGTACCGGAAAAAATGCTTTGCCTTGCAAATCAAGTATGCTGTAGACACCCCATTTTGACCCCAATGAATTGTCATTTTCTTTCAAGAATAGGAACCCCGAATATCTAAGAATTCCACAAACTTGAGGGGCCCTGTAGCACAATTTATTCAAATTTAAATCCTCATATTTATAATAATGGTTCCATGTTAATTAAAAACAATTAAAAGGTACATTTTGGACCCAATATAAGATGAATGATTCAATATTCAGAAAAATACCAGAGGGATCTCAGATAAACAAATTTGTATTCAAAAAGGGAAAGTTAACCATGTTATTAGTAATATCTTGAAGATTAAAAGATACCAATTTTGGCAAAATGAGGACCAAACAGGAAAATTGTGGTGCTTGACGGATCTTCCTGAGATACGTTCATCTTTTCAATTTGTAAATTAATTCTTGAACCCTAGTCTTCCTCCTAGGATGTGTTAGTTTTTCTTAAAAATAGTAATATAGTAATTCCTGGCACTAAAACGGATTCCTAATATTCAAGGTCACTTAACCTAGGATGATGTCCCCATGAGTTCCTATCATTATGTTGCATGACTAAAGCGTAATGGTCAATTAAGATTCTTACTACCTAAAGGCTAAGAGTGGTGATCCTCACATTAGAGTCAGTTCCTATTATTCAAAATTAAATAAATTAGAGATGGCAGCGTATTCTAGGATTAGTATAAAGCTCCAACCTTATCTATTTAGTTTGGGAATAATGGCCTATCTCAACCCTAGATAACTTGGATAGGAATCAAAAATTATTTTTTGCACAAAAATCTCATTTTTTTCTTGAAATTAAAGAGAAATTTTCCAAAACTAAAATTTTTATTTTTTTTTTTGGGGGGGGAAGTGGATTTACATTGCGTAATAGTAAGTCTTGGTTATCAAAAATAACATGTCATAAAATTTGCCAAAACTTTGAAGCAGTGGATATAGGAAATTTATCAGTCAATATATTTAAAACATTTTTATGATCATATAACCAAGTTAGCAATGGTTCTTGTAATTAATTAGAATTGTTTACCAGCCATGAGCATCTTAACATTGCAAGTAATTTTTTTAATGAAATTAAATTATTTTTGTCCATGAAAGCTAATAGTTTGTAAGATAAATCATGGACAGGTTCCCCACTCCTCTACCAAAGAGTATTGAATTCACAGTTTCAAATTTCCCAGTTAGAAAATATGAGCTGTTGCATAATATTTTCAATTTTTGAAACTAGCAGATACAGTTTTGTAACTGTGCGCACATAAAATTCTAGAAGAAAGAAGCACCCATACCTTACCAATTACATGCCCACCTGCTTCCATTCCTTGGACAATAACTGCATCCACCCCTGCATCAACAGCTTTCTTTGCTTCTTCAAGACTGCCAACCTTCAATGGTAATTTGTGTTAATCATAATATACTCAGAGCAAAATGAAATATTTTTTTTTTATTTGATAGAGAGGATGATTATATTTCACCTGCATTCCAACTCATACATTTGGATAGAGTAGCTATGAATGTAAAACCAGAGAGTACATGATTTTAAAAATGTATACTGCTTGCCTATTCAACAGCCACCGTTAGAGTTTGCAATGTATCCATGGCATTGACAAGTGCGTAACAGCAATCAAGAGTACTAAAATAAGTAGCCACTTTTAGTTAAACTACATGTGAACTTAAGTGCATTGAAAAAGAAAAACATGGTAACACTCACTTGGTGAACAACCTTCATGCAAGCACAATGAGCTTGGAGAACAAGCTCCTTTGGGAATTCACCCCAAGAAACCTGCAATACTGCAACCTTCTCATCCAGAATAGCCCTTAAATTTTCTTCATGGGGAAATGTCAAAACAATACCAATACCAAATGATTTGTCTGTTAAGGCTCGAGTTTTCCTTATCAGCTCCTTCACGTAATCAGGTGACTCCTGGCATAACAGTAAACTTTTGAAAATCATGACCTCAACTCAAAAAAAGGAAAATCAATATTTTTGAATGTATAATTAAGGGTATTTCCAGATGCAACCAAAATTTGAATGGCCTCATTACATTTTACAGAATAATATAAATGAAATTAGATTATTCAACACAGCCATTATTAAAAGAAAAAAACTCGCCAATAATTAACATGATCGCAGTTGTTACAAACTTCTCTTTAAATAAAAGTCTTTCGAATTTTATACCATCATTTGAACATAATGGCATTTTTCACATTGATGGAACATGCATAATAAAAGTTCTCTCACAATAGTGAAAATGGGTCTTTTTTTCTTCTTCTTTTTTTGTATTTTCTTTCTTGAGGAAATTACATAGGATGAAATCAGGGTGAATTTAAAAAATTGTAGAAATTTCCAAAAATTCCCGCTTTTCATCACCCCTCAAAAACAAAATGTTTGTCAATTTTCATCGAAAGTTCCATGAATCATCCAGAATTTATCAAAATCTCAGGAAAATTTCAAAAGCTTGACTGTGAAACAGAATTTGTTTGAAATTAAAGTTTGAGATTCAAACCCTAAATTCAAATTTCTCTCTTTAAAAATATTCTTTTGTATTAAAACTAAAGATTAATTACAAGAAGGATATTATTGAAAACTTTTAGACTCTTGAAACTATGCAAAGTTGAACCTTCATGTTAGTAACAACATTTAATTCGACATTTTTGTGCTTGAACTAGTTGCATTTGCATGGTAACCACTTAGCTTTAACTAAATTATGTGTTTCTTATATATTAATTGAATATGTTTAGTATGAATTTTGTATTCCAAGCATTGCACCTTGTGTCACATAGCTATCATAGATGAATTTTATTTACAATATTTTAGTTATAAATCTTGCACTATTATGTTTATTAACAATTTTCAAAGTTTTGTGGAAACAAAAATTAAAAAACATGCTTTATACTTATTTCCATCATTTTTAAAATCATAATTAAAATTGAAATCGACATCAAAATTTCCGTATTTTGAAGCCTTGATGTTTTGGTCAAAAGTGAAATTTGAAACTTTGGAGGAAAAATTATCTTTGAAAACCTCTAGACTTGTGTGACCATCGGAACCACTAAGGCCCTAATGCCAAATGATGCCTAGAGAAGCAAACAAGCCTACAAACCATAGACCATCTTCAGGAACCCACCACTTACGCAGATATTCCCCAAGAATGTGATTGTTTTGCAAGGTAAGGTTTGCAGGACTGGACCAGTAGTAGCAAATTGAGAAACAAATGCACCCTAAAGGAAGTTGACCATAGCTCCAGTAAGAGCACTGTAGTTGTAGGCTAGAGGCTTGATATCAACGGTCATGAGCTACAAGCATTGCCGCATAGAATTCAAACTAAAAACCTTCCATCCATCTTTAATGATACAAGGGTAAGCTCTTATAACCAAGACACCAATCCAAGTGGTGAAAATAGACGCATAAGTACTATATTTAAAACAATACGCAAGAGACACATAAGTGCTATATTTAAAACAATACATATGCCTCCTGCTTCTTGCCATAACTTATTCCATTTATGAATATGGTTATGAACTTATAACACTTACATACATTAGCTTTTGCCAAATGTCCATTTTAATCTAACAAAATTATTAAATTTTTGAGTTGAGAAGTTCTATTGTTAGTTTGTAAACAAAACTTAAAGTATCTATAAAAGGTGTTTGTAACAAATGCAACATATACATCTATTTAGCAGATTTATTTCAGAAAATTTAGCCAAGAAGCAATTGAATAAATAATTCCTTCCTTAACATACTCGTGCACAGCTCCGTCACTGTCTCTAGTACAAGGCTTAATGATGTAATTCGGGCCAAAAATTAGGCAACAAGTCAAGGAATTTGTTCGTTACTAAATAATTAAAATTTCATGATAAGATTTAATTCTTGTTTATTTTATATGTATTGGGGAGAGAGAGAGATGGTAATACAACAATTGTTGTTTTATCTAATCTTAATACTACATAACAGATAGAGCACCATTGACTCCTATCCACAAATGTGTTAGCAGCAAATAAATTAATTTCATTAACAAAAAGCTATTTTATTTCAATTTCATTTGCATTAGTCTTTAGAAATTCTTCCTCAAAAATATGCATGCTAAATGACCAGAACCCAATCACTAGGGAAATGGCTGGCGTCAATTTTTTAAGCAAATTTGAGAAATATGCACAGTAATAGAAGAAGCTAGAGGCGCCAGAGTACATTGAAATTATCAAGAGTAATTGTTCCAAAAAAAAACACAGATGGGTCTAAATAGTCGCAGTAAGTAAATACTAATCCTTTTTGTCTGAAAATAAAGTAAACACCAAATGACCACTTTCATATTTTACAAAAAAAAAAAAAAAAGAAGGAAATATTAGTGTAGAGATTGGAGAAATATACGAACCCAATCAGGGGCTCTGAGGATTCCGAGTCCCCCGGCATTAGCGACGGCAGCCACAAGCTCTGGACTTGAGATGTCAGGCCCCAAAGGACCCTGTACAATCCCGTATTCAAAACCCAATATCCCTCTCCAACCCATCTCTTCCTTCTCTCTCACTCTCTCTCTATTTACTGTGGAGTTCCTCTCTCCTTTCCCGGGCGTCTATTTCGGTGGGCAACTGGCATAGCAGAGCTCGTGCAATATAAGGTAAGGGAGGACGCCTTGAGCGTTCTCTCTTTTCTTCTTTTTCCCATTATTTTAGCGAAGAAAATGAGCAGCAAGGGAGACCAGCTGGTGGGCGCTGCTTCTTGCGATGAGCGAAGGGGCAGGAGTAGGAAGGAAGCCAAGAGGCACTTTTGCTGCCTCTCCAGTCTCCAAGTGGACGCTTACCCTGGTTTGGCTTTTGGAATGAAATTAAAGTAGGAAAAAGAGCGGAGGATGAAATAAAATCAAAATAGGAATAAAATTATTTCTAAAATATAATTATTTTTAAAATATAATTACTGTGTTTAGCTAGTAATATAGAGTGATTATAAAAATTCAACTTCAATTTTTTATCAGCATTTGGTATTCTTCTATAGTAAAAATAAAAATTAGTTATTTTTTATAAAAATTTCTAATACATATTTATTTAATTTTTAAAATTTTATTAGTGTTAATATTATTTTTTTTATTGTTATTGTTATTATTTTTGTTTTTTATCCTTAAATAATAATTATTTTTCTACTTTTATTATTATTGTTCTTTTTGTTATTATTCTTTCTATAGTAATAAATATTATTGCCATTGTAATTATTATTAGTTGTGATTATTATTTTTTTTTTCATCTTAATAATAATTATTGTCCTTGAAATAATAATCATTTTTTCCTTTTATTATTATTATTGTTCTTTTTGTTATTATTTTTTATAGTTAAAAATATTATTGTCATTGTAATTATTATTTGTTAATATTATTTTTTAATAAATTTTTACAATAATTATTGCCCTTAAAATAATAATTATTATTGTTCTAGTTGTTATTGTTATTTTAATAGTAATAAATATTATTACTTCTTCTTTTTGTTGTTGTTGTTATTGTCTCTATAATAGTAACAACAATTAATATTATTATTTATTGTTGTTTTTGTTTGATTATTATTTTTATTATTTTTACAATGGTGATTATTATTAGTGTAAATAGATAATTATCATTATTTTGAATTTTTTATTATTATTGTCCTTGTTTTTATTATATTTTTAGTTATTATTTTTATTGTAATTATAATTAGTTATTTTTTTATAATAATAATAAAACAATTAACATTATTATTTATTGTTGTTTTTGTTTGATTGTTATTTTTTAATTATTCTCATAATAGATTATTAGTCATTATTTTTTATTATTTTTATAATAGTTATTATCCTTAAAATAATAATTATTATAGCTTTTTTCCTTTTTTATTATTATTGTTTTTTCTGTTATTATTATTTTACAAAAATAAATATTATTTCTGTTGTAACTATTATTAGTTATTATTTTTATAATGCATTATCCTTGAAATAAATATTATTATCATTTTGGCCTTTAGTAACATTTTTATTTATTTATTTTATGATAATAAATATTATCGTTATTCCAATTATTACTAGTTGTTATTATTTTTATTATAGCAATAATAATTAGTATTATCAGTATTTGTTGTTTCTAGAATATTGTTTGTTATAAAATGAGTCAGCGCATTAATTAGTATTATTTCAAAAATCCTGAGTCTTGATAAGTGAGTCCCGATTTATTTCAAAATGGAACCCTTTTTCAAAATTAATTCCTTGAGTCCCAGATTATTTCAAAATTGAGTCCTTTTATTTCAAATTTGAGTTCCGGTTATTCCCAAATTGAGTTTCGGTTATTTTAGAGTGAGTCCCTTTAATTTTAAAATTAAGTTCTTTTAATTTTGAAATTTGAGTTCTTTGATTTTGAAATGGAATTCTTTAATTTTAAAATTAAGTTTTTCATTTAAATTGAGTTATTTTTATTTAAAAAATTGAGGTTTTTTGAGTTCTTTTTTGTTTTAAAAAGAATATAATTGAGTCCCTTTTATTTTATTTGAGTTATTTTTATTTTTTATTTTGAATCCGGACCATTTATTTTCAAAAATTAAAGTTCACTTTCTTTTTACCGGCTTCTCTTGGGCATCTAAATGGAATACATGGGTCATACCATTAAAGGCCCATGCAAACAAAGAAGGGAAGGGGCTTGACCATGCAATTAAAGAAGGGACCTAGGGTTTGTTTCTTTTGAAGTATAAAAGGAAAAGAAGGAGGGGGGGAGCCTGGCAATACGCACAACACTCTCATCCACTATTCACCGCACTCTCCATTCTCCCACTCTCCCTCTCACGCTCCATCATCACAGAGGACCTCCATCTCCGGCCATACCAGCCCTACCCCCACAACCTGCTCACCGCCGTCCACACCACACCTCACTCGCACATAGCTCACTCTCACCCTCTACCAAACCACCGTCGTGCCAGTCAACGTAGTTGCTGACTCGCGAATCTTGAGACGACCTTCTCCTTTTGGCTTTGCCGCCTCACCGAATCTGCCCACTACCATTGTCGCCGTCTTGCCATCTTGTCGTCTTGCCACCTTGCCAGATCTGCACACGTATGTTTTCGACTTGCCGCGGCCTTGCGAGTCTATCGGCTTCACCAGATTCAGAGCCTCACTCGCTTCACGTTGTTGCACAGCCATCAACCCCACGGCCCCTCCTCCATACCATTCTCCACAGCCACCATTATCCTCACGGCATCTGTTAGGAACCTGTGAGCATCCAGATCAAAGTGACACCAAGATTTTTACGTGATTTGGTCAAGAACGACCTACGTCCACAGAGCACACACCAACTATTCAATAACTCGCCGGAAAATATTATAATTCTCTCTCTCTCTCTCTCTCCTCTTCCCTTCTTGCTCTCTCTGAGCTTCTCTGCACTCTCTCTGTGCTATTCTCTGCACTTTTGTGCTATACATATACATCTTCCACAGCCCTCTTTATATAGGCTTGGAATTTACATCATAATTAATACAAATCAATTAAAAATTGGAAGTTTCAACAAAGCGATAAATTGCACCATAAATTCCAACGCGTGAAATTAAATTCACCACGCGTTTTCTAACTCAGCAACGCGTTGTCTCCTGGCTGTCTTCTGGCGCTATCTCTTACAACCGCCCAAGCATGAGCTTTTCTAGCCTTACCCACACACCATCACCATTCCCAACCATAGCACCAGCAACCCAACATCTACTCCCAGCCATAGCCATCTTCATCGCCACCCTCCTCTTCGTTCACATTACCGTCGCCACAGTCATTGGCCATAAGAAGCAAACGACGCCTGGGACGGCGTCGGCCTCCTCGGCATCGCATGGTCCTTCGGCGGCATGATCTTCATCCCCATCAACCCAGCAGCCTTCCCAGCTCCGATGCCTTCGACCAATCCTTCACCCACTACCAGCGGTGTCGGGTAAAGAGATTTCAAATTCCTGCAATATTTTCTTCTCTGCCTCTCTGGATTTTCTTCTCTCTATAGTTTTGCCAACCCTATCCCTTCTCCGATCTGCGTATAGCACGGCCAGGCGGCCACTTCCGCCGTCACTCTGCTACCACCACTGAGTTTTGCTATCTTCATTGAATTTTGTAGTCATCTTCTACCTATCTTCCTTCACGCCCGTTCCATTGATTTTTTCCAACACCTTCGAACAGTCTCTCAAAAGCTATAGCTTCTTCCCCGCTAGATTCTCGTTGTGGAATTGCACCCTCCTCGCTAGAATTGTACCCTCCTCACGGCCACCATCTCATGACTAACTCACGCACCTACACACACACACACACACACTAACTCACACCTACACACACACTAACACAACTCACACACCTACACACACACTTGCACACACTAACTCACACACCTTACACACCTACACACACACTAACTCACACACCTACACACACACACTAACTCACACCTGCACACACACTAACTCACGCACTGCACACACTAACTCACACACCTGCACACACACTCATGCACACACTTTTACACACACTCATGCACACACATTTACCCACACTCATGCACACACTTCAGACACAGCCCACACACTTTTACACACACTCATGCACACACTTTAAACACACAACCCACACACTTAAAGGCACACTCTTACACACACTTTTACACACACTCATGCCCACACTTTAAACGCACAACCCGCACACTTAAAGGCACACTCTTACACACACAACAACACACACAGCAACACACACATTAACACACACCACCATACACGGCTACATGTGCCGAGATTAAGGGATCTTTGATCTTGGCTCACCGAAACGGTCGTAGCTAAATTAACACCAAGAGGTGATCTTATGATCTTCGTTGGCGAATCTGCCTCCATAGCCTCTCACACTTTTATTTATTATTTTCTTCTTACTTATATTTGCGCTTATATTGGATGTTCGAGTTCCGATTAAACGTTCTGTCGGCACCTAACATTATCGTAAGCTATATTAACAACGGCCATCTTCCCTGCAACATCACAGCAGGCATAGCTGCGAACACTCTCACGATACACCCACCACACACGCACATGCATCATTTTTTGTATTTAAAAATCTTTTTGTTTCTAATGCTTTTATTTATATTATTGTTATATGGAGCTTTTATGTTATTATTATTGTCATTATAATATTCATTTTTGTTGTATATGGAGCTTTTTATTTAATTTTTATCCATGTTTGTTTATATCACACTTAGCTTTTAGGGTTTGATTCATTGTCATGTTTGCTTATTCAACTATATACCTAGGCAATTTGTCCCTTAAAGAATGAGTAAATTAAAAGGTTGTTGGAATTTAATTTGGGATAGTTACTGATTAATTAGGTACCATTCGTAAGAATGGGTATATAGGGGGTGCTAATACATTCCCCTCATAACCGGATTCCTGAATCCTACTTTGGTATACGCAAACCGATTTTACCCTTAATTGGGTAGTAATCATGTGTTCTAACTACATATCAAAAGGATAGTGACAACTCCAACTCCAAATTTTTCCCGAAAATCAAAGCCATTTTTATTTCGCCCACCCCCGGGCACCCTTGCACCCGGGGACATCGCAACAATTGTAACATAAAAATTGATTTGTTGTTCCCTACAAAACTTGGTGGAGCCTTTCAATTCAATCAATTATTTTAGTTCTAATTTTTATGTAATCACAAAACCCTATGAGTTGTTTTATAATTAAATAGAGCATGTAATGCAAGTAAAATGCACCATCATAGTGTTGTTTCATGTTGTTAATTTTTTTTATTTGTATTTTTATTTTGTGGTGTTAAATTAATGTTGAAAGCGTGTTTGGTTATGTCATGCTTAGAAAAAAATTTGTTAACTTTTTGAGTATGATCCCTATTTCGATAATGATAAAGCATAAGTATCTCATGTGTGTGCCTAGTACTTAACATGTTCATAATTTAGATAGCACACATGGAAGAGGAAAATTGAAGCCATGAGGGCCTTCAAGAGCGTACACACTTGGCATATTCCATAAAGATCAAAGTGTAGATCAAAAAGAAGAAGAAGACATATGTTCTTTTTGTTGTAAATCCATTTAGATTTATCTGTAATAATGCATATATTGCATGATGTGATTGGATGATCAACATAGACCATAGATTGATCTTAGGAAACCAAAATTTTTTTGGAAAAACTTTTTATAAAATATCATATTTGTCGCAACATCCTGGAGCGTGTATGCCCTGGGGTGGCGAAATAAGGAATGTGGTTTAATTTTCGAAGAAAAATTGGAATGAAGTCGCTAGTAACCTTTTAGTATGGTTAGAACACTTAATTACTACCCAGTTAAGGGTAAAATGGGTTTGCATTACCAAAACTGGGATCGAGAGTTCGGTTACGTGAGGGAAAGGTACGAGCACCCCCTACATGCCTGTTCTTGCAAATGGTACCTAATTAATTATGAACGTCGGTCATGAAACAACAAGAAATGGGCACTGCTCTACGGAGTTTTGGCTCATTTGATGAGCACCAATCATAAAGCCTAAAAATATCCATCTGATAGCTTAATCTGAATCTCGTGATGGCAAAAGGACTTATAGAAAATGCAATATACTCTCGAGTCAAAGAGGAAACTCTTAGCCTCAAGAGTAGAGGGGCAATTGATATAACCTAAAAGTGACCTTGACATTAAAATTCAGCATTAACTTATGTAAGAGCAGAAATATGAAAAAAAACATCGAGGGATTAATGGAAAGGAGGTAACGTCCATTAATTAAATCAAGAAGTTAATACATCAGTCTTTACTCCTTAATAACATATCAATAACCAAAATGTAACTCTCGCGATCCATTAGAAGGGAAATCAATAAGGATGTATCACAAATGTTTATAAAAACAACTCCCTAAGGAAGGTAAGACATTTTATATCATCTCATTCTCACTCACTTCTTTATTATTCTAATCATATAATTAATCCTTTCAAATTTCCTAAGCTAGGCATTGGAGTGATCCCCCGGTACATCTTGGGTCCTCCGATCCAAGCTGTTTTTCCTTTATTCTTGGCAGGTAATCAAAGTGCAATTAATCCGAATTCTCCAAGATAAATTTTGGCAATAACGGTTATACTTTTAAAATTTACTTTGCAATAAAAAATTTATTGAGTATGACAACTAAAAAAATAGTAAAAATATTTTGTAATTGACTTTCTTATTGTTTTTTCAGATTTATGTATATTTTTATTTTAACTATATTTAAATTCATACAATCATTTTATTTTTATTTTTATTTTTAATTTAAAAGTGTATAAAATGAATGATTTAATCTAAAAGAACTATTTTCTAAATATTAAAAATTTATGACGACAAGTAGATTTGGCAAAATAGATAAAAATCCACTAATCTGAACCAAATCCGACCCACTTAAACCAGCTCATCATCAAGCCGCATATTAAATGAGTCAAATATGGTTTAAACTTTTTTCAATCAATCTCTATATGAGTTAGTTGACGGATTTAGAATTCTATCTAAACAACTAATATTTAAATTCATTGATAATCTCATATGCACATGCTTATTAGGCATCAATTCAATTAATATAAGTTTTATTAACCAAGGCCTAGTCCCACACTTCCAAAATTTGCATTATTGTATGTGTCTCTAAATATGCCTGTACCCACATTTAAACTCAAGCCTAAATACTCAATTTTCTAGTAATCAAAACGAGACCCTCTAAATTCATGTTCTAAAAAAATAAAAATAAAATTATAATTTTGTGATTAATAATTAAATGTTTAATAATTACCAAACTATAATTTTTAAAATAATTGTTCGTTGGATGGTAATAAAACAATTACATTAAGGATGGGAATGACAAATTATCCAATCTGAATCGCCATAAATCCGCAACTTAAATGAATCGGATATGAATTGTAATATCTTTACCAATAATTCGCCTAATCCGTCATGGGTTATCCGACTAGATCCGCTTTGTCAGATCTAACAATAAGTTGTCAAAACAACTGAAAATCATAAAATCTATTTTTAAATTTTTTTAGCAAATAGTTAAAAATTGACAACAAAAATAAAAAATTGACAATATAAATAAATGTATTTTTATAATCTGAATCTTTGTTGTGCAAAAATAGAAATAAAAAATAGAAAACAAGTACCAACTTGAATTTTAAGCAAGGAGTATACATTGAATAAAATAATACAAAATTAATTTTTGTAAAATCAGCTAAGCTAACGTTGGAATGATATTTAATGTTGTCGCAGTCATAGAAAACACATAGTAATGGAGTTTCCAGCTTTGGAGGCCGGAATAGTCTGGGGGGTGCAGTGTATTTTTGTGTTTAGGGTTTACATTTGTATTTGTTGGAAGGAGAAACTGGACTGGTTCTTTGCTCCGGTTGTGTTGTGGGCCTTGGTTTTGGTTTGGTCGAGTTTGGGCTTGCCTTGGTTGCGCTTAGGCTGTGGGTTGGACTCTGGTTTCGGCTTTGGGCTCGTTCAGAAGGACCACCCATACCAAGGGAGAGACATCAATTTTATTTTTATTTTTTATATTTTTATGGAGCTTTTGCAGTAAGTTTTGGTAATTTATCAAAGCTCTCATGGTTAGTCTTACACTTGACCTTTTGGGTCTCAAAAATCTTACTTTCCATTTTAGACATATGACTTTTGACTGTTTTTCTTTATGAAAAAAACTTCGGACATCAATTCCCTATTTTTTTTTTTAGAGTTCTTGCAGTTAGTTTTGGTTTTCTAGTAAAGCTCTCATTTTTCGTTTTACTCGTGAATTTTTGGGTCTCAAAAACCCGAATTTCCATTTTAGACATCTGACTACTAATTATTTTTCTTTATGAAAGATGCACATCAAAAATCCAAAATCATCTTACTTTTCTTTTCATTCAGAGCTACAACTACTATAAGAACTTGTCTTTTATAATCAAATCATATCAATTTTTGTCTATACCAATACCATTATAATGCTAAACTTCATCCTACTCTTTAATGATCTCAACCCTTCCTCCACAGTGTGGTGAACCTAGCCATTTGCAACTAGCCAGCTGCACCATTGGGGTAGACAGACAGTAGACTTTGCAAGGAAAAGCATGATGTTCGGTAGAACATTGCACTCAAGCTGCAGGTTACAGACTGTGCAATGAAGAAGATGATTGATAATGGTGTTTATGGGACGGTGCGTGAAGTGTTATGGATAACTAACAAATGAAGCAGCAGTCTATAGGCTTTGGGCCAGACGTGCATGTATATGGATGGTCTAAGGCATCAGGCTTGGAAAGCTCTTAACCACACAATCACACACCCAATCGTTTTGACTTTGTCTGTGTCATGTCCAGTTCAGACGTTCAGTTCTCCAGCCAGCCTGCATGGTGCCAAAATTTGTAGGTGAAGTGTTGCTTCCTCGCCCTAATCCGGTAGCGTGCTGTTTGGACGTAAGATTTGGGGAATCCAGGAACATCTTCTTCCCGAATACCTTTGCATCTTGCTTGTTACGAATTCAAAGTTAGGTTGTGTTTGAGAATGCGTAGTTTGAGTATTAGACTAAGATTTTGGGTGAATTTAAATAAAACTTAATTTGATTTCAAACCTTCTTTGGCTTAAATCCTAAAAATGGACACAAATATAAATATTAGGTTTTAACTCGATCCAACTTCTCAAATACAAGAAAAGTCATCAAAACCGAACAAGCATGTAAAAAGAATAAATTACAAAAATAGATCACATATAGCGCGAGGAGGTGGTTTGTGATCCTCCTCAATCAAATCGCCTTAGTTCCTTCCTTTTATAGGATTGTCGTTTCTCTTCCAGATGGGGAGAAGAGAGATCGTGTGATTTGGTATATTGGGGGCCATAACCAAAAAGGTCTTTATATAGGGTTCCCATAATCTCCTAAAAATGGTATCTACCCATTTTAATTCATATCAATTTGACTAATTTATGAGCTTGCCAAATAAAAATAGATCACATAATCTTACCTCATATTAAATAGCCAATATATGATTGATTAAGAAATATATGTTGCCCAAGACATATAAATGTTAAGAAAATAATTTTATTTTTTTTAGATTTGATAAAAAAAAAAACATTAACCTTCAACAAAGTTTTAAAATTTTTATATCATGAAACTCTTTTAACATTTAAAAACGACAAATATTTTTCTTAAGGTTTTAGAAAACATCACATTTTTTTAACCAAATATTAAGAGATGTCCGTATCTTTTTAATAAATATAAAGGAAGATTCATAAAATTTTTGAAACTTAAAAAATATTTGCATGATTTTATCAATTTTAATGAAAGATTAATATATTTTATCCTGTATAATTTATTTATTTTTTGATATCCTGAAAACTCTAGCCACCATCGCGTCACATTAAATACTATGGTGCGGTACCAAATCAGGGGGTGAAAGCCGTCCGCCCACTAACTTATCCCTAATAATTCACGAGCGTAATACTTTAAGAAAAAATCAAATTGGTGATATTAGGATCTCCAAAATCATTAATTCGCCGTTATCACTCAAGCTGACTCGACTCGGCATCGCATATAAATATTATTGATGTGGTTCTTATGGGCTGGACGGAAAGGGAGATCAATCTAAATGAGGGGAATGACTAACGGGGCCTTTCTGAGTCGTTGGGTTTCAATCCTTCTCAACCCATGCCAAACCTTTGAACGTAAATGGGTCGCTGGGCCAGCTGGCAGCAGTAGTGACCTTCGCTTTGGAGCTGGGACGTAATAATTAAGTTGGAAGTATGTGTAATGCATTGTAAAGAATTGGAGGGTTCTGAAATGGTCCCAAGCTGCCGCTCTGCTCCTGTCACCAAACCAGACCCCTCGACCTGCCCATTTAATTAAGCACCCCCCCACCAGTTTACCCACCTTGGTTAAGTGATGTGAGGGGTCAAGAGCCCTTTTTATACTTCCATGACCGACTCAACCCATCAAAAAATTATAAACCTATGTGCCTTTAGGTGCCTTGATTTGAATGTGACGTATTGCTTAATACTGTACTATATTGTTTATATATTTTTGGAAGCCTGTTCACTGACTGTTAAGGATACATGACTTCAGTCTTACATATGAACAAATATAATATATTTTTTCTCATATTGCTATATATTATTTTAATTATAGCATTAAGAATTACGGATGCACAAGTAATTTAGTAAAATAAATTTTAAATACTTCTATAGTTTTTCAGTGTATCCATAACATAGGTGCTCACAGCTCAACGAAAGAAAACGACTTAATTTAAATGTTTGTATTTTTTAGGATATAAAAAATGAGACAATGGCAAGAGGCTCTCCTCTCCTGCATTATTAGGTTTCACTGGTTGGTAGGATGTTTGAATCTCATGGCCGCCAACAAATACATAGAGGCAATTGCACGAACACATCTACTATAAGCATTTATTATCTGATGGAAACAACACTGGTCATAGCCTACCCTAGCCAAAAAAAAAAAAAAACATTGGGCATCATTGGTGCATGCGCTCTCTCTCTCTCTCTCTCTCCCTCTCTCTCTAAAACAACTTACATGCCCTAAACACTGAAAATATATAAAAACATTTAATGCCTCATCATTTCAAATATATTTTTTAAATTAAAGTACAAGGACTCGTAAGACATTAATTGAGTTTTTTTTCATTTTATTATTAAATTAAAAAAAAATATTAAATAAGATTTTATTTGAAAAAAAATTTCTCAAATTAATGCTCACGTAATCTCGCTTGCTTCAATGTTTCCCCTTTGACTTTCTTATCCAATTAAATCTCGTAGGATTTTCCTGCAAGATTTGTCAGGCATATATATTAAACCCAATTAAAGAAAAAAAATATTTTTTACCTTTTAAAAAAAAAAGACAAGTATTTTTAGAAATAAACTCTATTTAATATAAAAAAATGTAAACAAAAATATTATTACCTTCTAATAAAAGAACTTGCTTTCATTTAATTGTCAATTTTTTGTCTTAACTATTTTTGATTTTCTATTTGGGATTTGTACATTTCAACTATTAATATATTAATTTCATCGTCATTGATTTCCAGTTTGAATTTCATTACGAATAAAAAAATCTAATTATGGAGGACTAAAAGTTCTAATAAATATTACTCGAATTATTTTAACTTCTAATTCAATTCTAAATTACCTCATAAATTGTGTTACGTTTTCTCAAAGCACTTGGAGTTATGATTGTCTTCATTGAATCATGGATACAAATTGACAATGTTAAACCCATATCTTTAAAATTTGACTTTTGAGTCTCCTTCAAATTATTTTTTTGAGTACTGAGTTATCTTTTTTGAATTATTTTCTAACAAGAACAATCATTTTAGCAACTAAAAAATTAGTCTCGCATACTGTTGGCATTTAATCATCCTTTCTTAAAAAATTTCATGGAAGATGAGCTATGTGATTATGATTGATAAATTTGAATTAATTATTGCAAACAAACAAAAAAGGAAAAAAAAAATAAAACCGAACACATCTAGGGTAAAGGATTAAAGTCAAAAGTCAAGCACAAGGCTACCATGTGCTTTTCATAATTAGTTATCATTTAAAACTTAACACAAAAAAAAAAAAAGATTTTATGTTCAAAACATTTTTAAAAAATCATAAAATAAACGTATTATAAAGTTTCCTCCAATCCTCTACAAAAGAGAGAATGCTTCATCATCATTTACAAGATCAAATAAATATGTAGAAGATTTGTATGATGTGATAGTAAACATCGTAAAAAGAAATGTCAAATCCTCTCAAATCAAACCAAAAATATAAAAAATACAAATATTAAAAGACACAAACACAAACAATATAATTTTTTATATAGAAATTTTAATGGAAATTAAAATAAAATGACCATGTGAATTTAAAATATAATTCAAATAAGCATATTTGCAAAATTTTAGAAAAATTTAAAAATAATAAAAAAATATATTTTTTTTTGCGTAGACAGTTGTGCACAGCATTCATTCTTATATATATTATTTAATTAAATATCTATAAATATCTTCTAATTTTTTTTAAAAAATGTTTGTAAATATCAAGCTCTTTTGATTAATGCTCCAATTTTCTTAATCTTTCACTATTTAGTTAAATAAAAGTTATTTTATTCATCTCAATGTAATTTGAGTTTTATATTCACTTGAGTTAATTTTGAAATTCATTAATTTGTAAATATTATGATCTTTCATACTAAAAAAAAGTTAATTAACTATAGATAATAAATTATTACTATAATCTATGTATTATTGCTTGTAATGCATAAAATCTACTTCATGGACAACATACGTATCCCTAACTAGTAAACAAAAACACATAATTGAATGGATGTTAGTTTTTGTCTTTAATTTGGACTAAATAAAAATTAGGAAACATGGTTAAGATAATAAAAATCATAATATATTATAATAAAAATATATATTAATTATAATTATTTTGTATTGCAGTTATTTTCAAAATTTAACTGCTACAAAAAAATAATCTTGCAGACAATTGAAAAATAGTAAAAAAAATATTTTTTATTATTTTTAAAATTCTTTAAAATTTTGTAAATATGTTTATTTGAATTATATTTTTAAATTCACATGGTCATTTTATTTTAATTTTCATTAAAATTTCTATATAAAATGAATAAATTAATCTCTAGAAACCAATTTTACATATTAAAATTTTGTTATAACAATAAAAAATTTCAATTTGTTTGGTATTATTGTCAAGAATTATAAAACTAAAAACTAGGAACAAGAACTGAAAAATTAGAAATAAGAAGAAAAAATTAAAAATTAGCAAAATTTTTTTTGTTAGTATTTTGAAAACTAAAATAAATTAAAAACCTAATTAAATTAATGCTTTTTTTAATCAAATAGCTATTAAAAAATATGACTAGAATTTAAAAAAAAAAAAGTGAAAAAATGTACAAATTAGATCTTAGCTAGATATATATATGAAATTCTTGACTAAGCATTCATTGGATAGGGTAGCTTGCATTTTATTTAACATTTATAAATTTTTTGCACTTGTTTTTTTTAATAAAATGGATTTTTTTAGGTCTACTCTTGCTGAATTCAAATAAATTTTTTAAAAGTTGTTTTATCTAATTTTATTGAAATTATTATTTCTAAAAATACTTGTCTTTCTTTTAGAAGGTAATAATATTTTTGTTTACATTTTTTTTATTAAATAGAGTTTATTTCTAAAAGTACTTGTCTTTTTTTAAAAGGTAAAAAATATTTTGTTTTTTTACTTGGGTTTAATGCATTTTTAGTTTTATATATATGTCTGGCAAATCTCGCAAAAAGATCCTGCGAGATTTAATTCGATAAGAAAGCCAAAGGGGAAACATTGAAGCAAATCTCATAACTTGGTCCTGCGAGATTTGTTTAAATCTCACAGCACCAACTGAGCATTAGTTTTGAAAATTTTTTCTCAAATAAAATAGTATTTAATATTTTATTTTAATTTAATAATAAAATGGGAAAAAATTCGACATTAATTGCCTCAAATAAAATTATGATCATATTTATTGAGGTAATATGAAAGGTCTTTAATATTAAATATAATAATGTTATCATAATTTACAATAATAATATCTTGGAATATGAGAAGTCTATAATTATGATAAATTATGTATATTAATTAATCACGTGATAGAAGTGATGAATATATAAAGGAGGTTTGGAGCTGATCCTATCTCAACTTAGAAAGTTTGTGCTAAGATTTCTATCACATTAAGATATAGAATAAGGAAGCATAAGGTTATGAGATAGAAACACAGTCTAAGGATATATGCTTGGAGGCTATGGATCAATGTATGATTTTCTTTTAACGTTTGTTGTGTAAAATTATGAGTTTTGAAGGTCCTTAAAATTAAGAAGTATAAATCATGTTTATCGTGTGTGTCTAAACTTACATGTGGTATCAGAACCCAAGTTGTAGAAACTCATGATTTTCGATTATGATTAAAGGTTCATGTTCCGTTAATTTTAGTTCTTGAATCAAGGCATAGTAACCTTATGTTTTTCTAACGTAAAACGATGTAAGTGTGGTATGCCTTGGTTAATAAAGTCTGACGGTGTAGAACGTTTGTTGTGATAGTAAATAAATATAATATATATATTAATGTTATTATGTGATTGAGTGGATGGAATGATTTTATAATTATTTAAGTAAAAGGAGTGTTATTTCTAGAGGTATAAATTTATTCCTTTTGTGGGCATAAAACGAAGGGGCTACAAAAGTTATATAACTTTCATGACTTGATCCGTGAAATTCAATAGGATATATAATCTTAATGCATGATAACATGAATCTGCTAGCATTCCGCCAGCATATTTATGTTACTTACAATATTTTAAAATTGTGATGTTATAAAGTGTTTTGATTTTAATCACCAAAGTGATTAAATCATTAAGTAAAGTTCTCATGTGTTTGATGCTAGAATGATATTAAAAATTATTATAAGACATCAAAAATCGCCCAAAGGTCGATTAATTGTTCTTATAATATAAGAATAATGATTTGGTAATATTATTATGTATTATTCTTTTGTCTATTTATCCAAAGATAATAGATACTTATAACAAGTGCATATAATGTTACTAAAGTATTTAATTAGCATCATTTTAAAGTTCTTTATATTAGTGTTTCTCCCAAAGGAAAACATTAATATATTTATGTTTGTAATCTTATAAATGTTTCATTCCAAGCATTAAGTGTGTTTAATTCTTGCAATATCTGTGTCTGGATCGTTACAGTTGCATGCTTCATCTGTGTTCAAATATTTAATGGGTTGAATTTTGCTGATTGGAGTGAACAAGTTCAATTTCATCTCGATGTATTGAATCTTGATTTGACACTCTTACATGATCAGCTTGCTGATATTAGTGATTCTAGCAATGCCAAAGAAATAACCTATTATAATAATTGGGAAAGATCAAACAGATTAAGTTCGATGTTTATGCGAATGAGTGTTACAAATAACATCAAGACAGCTATTCCCAAAACTAAAAGTACCAAAGAGTTTTTAAAGTTTGTGGGAGGGCGTTCCCAAACAGCAAATAAGTTTCTTACTGGGACATTAATAGGTATGTTAACCACCATGAAGTTTGATAATTCACTACCTATGCATAAGCATGTTATTGAAATGACAAATATTGCAGTAAAACTTAAGACTTTGGGAATGGATGTGAATGAAAATTTCCTTATTCAGTTCATTTGAAACTCATTACCAACCGAGTATGAAGCTTTTCAAATGAACTGTAACACCATGAAAGATAAATGGAATAAGTATGAGTTGCACAGTATGCTAGTTCAAGAGGAAGCACGATAGAACAATAAAGGAATTCACTCAATTCATTATGTGAACAATTAAAGAGCTGAAAAGAAAGTAAAGAAACATGGAAAGGGGAAAGGATCTTTAAAGGATAATGAATCCTTTTCCCATATCCAGAGAAAGGTATCAAGTAAGGACAAGGGTCATTTTTGTGGGAAACCTGTACATTACCACAAATATTGCTTGAAACAGAAAGTTTTGTTCGAAAAGAAGGGTAAGCCTAGTGCTTATGTATGTTTCGAATCAAATTTAGCTGAAGTTCCTTATAATACTTGGTGGATTGATTCTGGATGTACAACTCATGTTTCTAATATGATGTAGAGATTTCTTACAATCCGGAACATAAACCCAAATGAGAAATTTATCTTCATAGGAAACAAAATAAAAGTGTCAGTTGAAGTTGTCAGAACTTATTGTTTAATCCTTGACACTGGTTATTGTTTGGATTTATATGAGACTTTTTATGTTTCTAGTATTTCTAGGAATTTAGTTTCATTATCTAAATTGGATGTTTCTAGATACACTTTGAATTTTAATAAAGGATGTTTCAATTTATTTAAGGATACCAGTATGGTTGGTTGTGGTATACTTTGTGATGGTTTATATAAGTTAAAACTGGATAATCATTATGTTGAAACGCTTTTAACCTTGCATCATAGTATTGGCACTAAACGAAGTTTAGTAAATGAACAATCTGCTTACTTGTGGCATAAACAGTTTGGTCATATTTCCAAAGAAAGATTGGAAAGATTAGTAAAGAATGAAACACTTCCAGATTTGGATTTCACTAACCTTAACATTTGTGTTGATTGTATTAAAGGAAAGTACACACAAAGAGAGGAGCCACAAGGAGCACTCAGCTTCTAGAAATTATACACACTGATATATATATATATATATATATATATATATATATATATATATATATATATATATATATGGACCCTTTGATGTAAATACCTTCAATAATGATAGATATTTCATCACCTTTATTGATGATTATTCACGTTATGGATATGTCTACTTGCTACATGATAAACCTCAAGTAGTAAATGCTTTGGAGATTTATATAAATGAAGTTGAAAGGCAATTAGACAAAAAGGTGAAAATTGTTAGATCTGATAGAGGAGGTGAATATTATGGAAGGTATAACGAAACTGGACAACTTCCTGGTCCATTTGCTAAATTCCTTAAAAACATGGTATTTGTGCTCAATACACAATGCCAAGTACACCAGAATAGAATGGTGTATCAGAAAGTTGTAGTAGGACTCTGATGGATATGGTTAGAAGCATGATAAGCAGAAAGTCTTTACCCATTTCATTGTAGATGTATGCTTTAAAAACTGCCATGTACGTATTAAACCATGTTCCTAGTAAGGCAGTTCCAAAAACATCATTTGAGCTTTGGATTGGCAAGAAATTGAGTTTACAACACCTGCATGTTTGGGGTTATCAGGCAAAAATTAAAGTTTATAATCCACAAGAAAAGAAGCTGGATGTAAGAACAATCAATGGTAATTTCATTAGTTATATATCCAAAAAAATTGAAAGGGTATATATATTTTATTGTCCTAAACATGACACCAGAATAGTTGAGACTAGAAATGCTAGGTTCATTGAGAATGATGAAACTAGTGGGAGTATGGTTCCATTAAATGTGGAAATTAAGGAAATCACAACTCCTACTATTCAAAGTGAACATATTATAGAAAAACCACAAGAGGTTGCGTTAAGACAATCTCAAAGAGAAAAGAGATTTGCTATCTTGGATGATCATGTAGTTTATCTTCAAGAGTCAGATTTTGACTTAGGAATTGAAGATGATCCAATTTCGTTTTTACATGCCATTAGCTGTGATAATTCTAATAAATATGGATGGATGCTATGAAAGATGAGTTAAAGTCTATGGAACAAAATGAAGTCTGGGATCTTGTAGAATTGCCAGAAGATTGCAAGAGAGTTGGATGTAAATGAGTTTTTAAAACCAAAAGTGACTCTTATGGTAATCTTGAACGTTACAAGGCCAACCTTGTTACTGAAGGCTTTACTTAGAAAGATGGTATTGATTATAAAGAGACTTTTTCACCGATCTTTAAGAAAGATTCTTTCAAAATTATTATGGTTTTAGTAGCTCATTACGATTTAGAGTTACAACAAATGGATGTAAAAATTGGCTTTCTAAGTGGAAAGTTGGATGAAGATGTTTATATGGATCAACCATTAGGTTTTATAGTTGAAGGGAAAGAAAATTTGGTGTGTAAACTTAAGAAGTCAATATACGGACTTAAACAAGCTTCTCGACAATGGTATCTTAAGTTTAATAATACCATTAGTTCCTTTGGATTTAAAGAAAACACTTTTGATTAATGTATATATCTGAAGATTAGTGGGAGTAAGTTTATATTTCTGATCTGTATGTTGATGATATTTTGTTTGCATCTAATGATCTTGGTCTATTACATGAGACCAAAGAATTTCTCTCTAAACACTTTGAAATGAAAGATATGGGAGAGGTAAAGTATGCGATTGGAATAGAAATATTTCAAGATCTGTCCCAAAGACTGGTTGGTTTGTCTCAGAAAAGTTATATAAATAAAGTTTTAAAGAGATTTAAAATGGACAAATGCTCAGTATCTCCCGTTCCAATTCAGAAAGGAGACAAGTTCAGTCTCGTGCAATGTCCTAAAATTTATCTGGAATGGAGACAAATGAAAGATGTTCCTTATGCATTTGTAGTTGGGAGCTTAATGTACGATCAAAAGTGCATAAGGCCAGATATTAGCTTTGCAGTTGGAATGCTCAGTAGATATCAAAGTAATCCAAGAATGATTCACTGGAAGGCTGCAAAGAAAGTCTTAGATACTTGCAAGGAACAAAAGATCACAACCTTATGTATCGAAGGTCTGGTCATCTTAAGGTGGTTGGATATTCAGATACTGATTTTGCTAGATGTGTGGATACAAGAAAGTCCACATTTGGCTATGTATACTTGTTAGCCGGTGGAGCAATTTCATGGAAGAGTGTGAAGCAGTCAATAATTGCTGCGTCCACTATGAAAGCTGAATTTGTAGCTTACTTTGAGGCTACAGTTTAGGCTAATTGGTTGCGGAACTTAATTTCAAAACTTGGAATAGTCGATAGTATTGCCAAGCCGCTGAAAATTTATTGTGATAATTCCGTAGCTGTCTTCTTTTCTAAGCATGATAAATATTCCAAGAGTGTTAAGCATATGAAATTGAAATACTTTACTGTTACAGAAGAAGTACAGAAACAAAAAGTGTCAATTGAATATATTAGCACCGATTGTATGATTGCTAATCCTTTGACGAAAGGATTGTCGTCCAAAACATTTATTGGTCATGTTGAAAAGATGGACATTATTGAATCTTAATGTATGTTGTTTAATTGATACTTGAGCTCGATAATGAAAATATTTCTGTTATTTCTGTTTTCCATTTTTGTATGCATAATTGCTATGGAATAATGATAACAGGATTATTTCAATTAAGTCATTAAAGTTGGACCTAATATATGCCTCTCACTTAAAGATCACTACATGTAGTGGAACTTTTATCATAGTGCATGGAAGGGACTATGTTTATAAATATGATATGGAACCGCCATAACTCCTACAAGTTTTCTGCATATTAATGATAACTAATGTATGCGCATTATGTTTATATGATCAACTACGTTAAGTAATTTCACTTGAACCAAGTGGGAGAATGCAAGACATTAATTGCCTCAAATAAAATTGTGATCATATTTATTAAGGTAATATGAAAGGTCTTTAATTTTAAATATGATAATGTTATCATAATTTACAATAATAATATCTCGGAGTATGAGAAGTCTATAATTATGATAAATTATGTATATTAATTAATCACTTGATGGAAGTGATGAATATATAAAGGAGGTTTGGGACTGGTCCTATCTCAACCTAATAGGATTGTGCTAAGATTTCCATCAAATTAAGATAGAGCATAAGGAAGCGCAAGGTTGTAAATCATGTATGATTTTCTTTTAATGTTTGTTGTGTAAAATTATGAGTTTCGAAGGTTCTTAAAATTAAGACGTATAAATCATGTTTATCGTGTGTGTCTAAACTT
Source organism: Malania oleifera (assembly GCF_029873635.1). Classification (NCBI taxonomy): domain Eukaryota; kingdom Viridiplantae; phylum Streptophyta; class Magnoliopsida; order Santalales; family Ximeniaceae; genus Malania; species Malania oleifera. The sequence goes on from NC_080425.1 coordinate 19,187,089, forward strand.
ACAAGACTAACTTATCATTATTTCACTATATATATAAGGCTTTATGAAGTAATATTAATTGATAATAAAGTATAAACAATATAAAATGAATGTACATGTGTGTAAGATATTTTATATATTTTTAAATGATGATAAATTTTAATTTATAGATAAATATTTCTCTATTTTTTTGAAGAGGCAAATGTGTTATTCATAATTTTTTTGCAATGATGTGATCAGAATATAGATTCTTATTTTTAACTAAAAATAAGAAATAGAATTGTTCCAATCAATATTTTTCTTCCCCTTTATTCTTAAAATATTTTCAATATCATATGTTAATTACCAAAATAATATCATATATTTTTACACGCTTTTGAATAACTGAATTAACTAAGTATATTTGGTCGGCTTGGTTCGATTAAAAATTTATTCGACCGGATGTCCGTCCCTTTTGAACATCGCACAGTGAATAAATTTGTTATTAATTAAATAATTACCAAAGAATGAGTGGAACATCATTGTACAATGCACGGGTGCGCTTCAATGCATGGGGCCCCTCTCTTTTGATTTGATTACTGTACTTTATTTATTTTATTTTTATTTTTTTAAAGAGTGCTGAATCTCCATCATGTTAAAAAAAATAAATAGTAACGCTAATTTAATTAATTTATTGCAAGTGGGCGCGCATACATGCAATTATGAAGGTTACACACGTGTGTCATTTAATGAGGAAACGACCACATGCTTTCTGTAGCGTGTTGGCCGTTCAACACGTTTCTTGCTGGGCATAATTAATTCACCAACAACGCCCAATATAGTAAAAGAACATGGAAATATAAATAAAAAAATTTATATAAAAATCAAACAATTCAGTAGAAGTGTCGTAATATGTGGCTCATATCGAGTGAAATACATGTATAGAAAAAGTAAGCTAATATCAAAAGTGAGGCGGAGTAGAGCAAGGGGAGTCCTGCGGCACGATACAGGGGTATTTGAGGATTTTTTCTAATATATCTATGCGGAGTTTTTTTTTTTTTTTTTTTAAGACAGATAAAATTAAACATAACTAACAAAAGAGATAAAAATATAAAAACAATCAAAATCAAAATGAAATACACCAAAAGAAACTCTAGAGTTAAACTAACGACGAACGGAAACGAAACCCCATCTATCCGTTCGAAAAATACATTTTAGATAACATGATAAAGGTGTTGTTTTTCGTAAATTATATTATTTCTCATTTCTTCTTCTTTAGTAAGAAAATCAGTCGCACTATTGTCTTCCCTATATTGATGCATCACCATGACATTCACTCATTCTAACTTTGCAACAAGCTCCTCCCAAAATTCCTAAAGACACCACAAAGTACATTTACTTTTCTGAAATCAATCAACTACAATTCGCGAGTCATTTTCAATAATCACATTAACATAATGCAAACGTTTACACAAACAAATTGCTTCCCTGATTGCTTTTAATTTTTCACTATTATTCGTATCATTACCAAAATAACTTGAAAAAACAGCTTTTACCATAGCATGACAATCTCAAATAATTCTTCCATCTCTTGAAGTACTCGAATTGTCCCTACAACTCCCATCACAATTAAGTTTTATCTTTGTACGAGTTAGGTTAGTATAAATACATATGATATAACTCTACTTTAAAATAGTGAAATTCAGCTGCCGCTTGCTCCTGTGGATGTAGGTATACTGTCGAACCACATTAAATTCGTGTGTTTTTGTTACTTTATCTATCTCTGTGTTTTTTCCATACTATTCATCATAATTGTCGCACGTTTCACAACAATAGTGTTTATACAAAAATATGCATTATTTTACTTAACATAATATAAATAAAAATAGAAATATTTTTTAATGCTATACTAAGAAAAATGACACTTATTTCTACATTGATCCGTAAGTTTGGTACCGTACCAGAGGATCTGAATGACTCGTTTGTGACTGGAGTTTTTATACAAAAAAAAAAACAGAAACAACTTCTTTAAAATAATTTTCTTCATTTCTAATTAATTATTTATATGGTGAATGCCTAAATTATACTTATGAGACATTTTAAAAAGTATAATCATTAAAACAATTTAAGCAATCAATTAATAGGAGTTGCCTTCGTTGTCTTGCAGTGTTGTAAAAGGCAAATCATCTTATCCTCTCTCTCTCTCTCTCTCTCTCTCAACACAAATAAAATCAGTGACACACTTATTAGAATCATCCAACTCAACCATTTGTCATAATCCTCTATGGTACAAATTTCTCGCATCAAAGAATGACGTGGCCGTTACATACGAAGAAAGGGTTCCCGGTGGCAAAGGGAGAACATATGTAGTTGTATCAATGATGGTGGTGGATCTAATTTAGAAATTACATAGTGTACTAAAGTTGATTAAAATGAGTAAAATTAAATACTTGAATTCATTTTCTCAATCTACAAAAAAAATCAATATAGGAATATTATTGAAAGATTTAATAATTGAAAGATAATATCTACCAAATTATGGTCGGTAGAAATATTATTTTAAAATTTACCTATGTATAGTACAAGAGACCGGATAGTTATACTAAGAGTGAGATCAAGTCCATATAAGCCCTCCTAGGTAGAGGTGCGATTAATTTACCTATGTATGGTATAAGATGATTACATTGACAATTACAAGCTTAGGAAGAAACCATCGACAATTTTATGAAAACCATCAATAGTTACATCGACGATTACAGGCTCAGGAAGAAACCATCGACGATTTTCTAAAACTATTGACGGTATGTTCGGCGTTGTTTTAAAATTTTGAATTGAAAAGATCAATAGATTGAGGATTCAAAGGTAAATCCTTCGAGAATTGATACAGGGTATTTAGAAAATTTTTTAATCCTTGAGTACATGTAAGGTTAGTATAAAAACAATGTTATAACCCTAATTTTGACAGATTGTAAATTTCAGCCGCCGCTTGCTCTTATGGACGTAGGCATTTTACCGAATTATTTATTTTTCTTATTATTTGTGAAATTATATTTTTCTGTATTATTCATTAAGAATTGCTGCATTGTACGATCAGTTTCGCCGCGCATTAATTTGCACGACATACCTATTATCTTATTAGATTGGATTTGGACTCAAATCCACCCAATCTTGATTTATATTTACATGCAAATTATAGTTGGAAAAGAACCATTTTGTCAGCAATGAAAGCCCACACCCGCCACCATCGACGTATGAAATAGATAATTGACAAAAGCACGTAGATACAAATGAATCCATCCCTATTCCCTGTCCCAATAATTGAATATAAACAAAGACGGGTCCTTTGGGTTCAGACTTCATGCAACCCTTTGTTTGGATGCATGGCGTAAATGGTACTCTTTTAATTTCCTGATGAATACTTTCCCTACCATATAATATATTATAAATTGACATTTCAACCCCCAAATTACACTTAAATGCGTGAACCTCCGCCAGTTGTACCCTGCAAAGGTCTCCTGCCTTCTTCATTATCAATGTTAATTATGCACTCTATCCCTATATATGTCCTTTTATTGTTTTTGTTTTATTCTTGGGACATTGGAACATAAATTCAAAAACTTCTGACCTTAAAGAGGATAAAGCTAGTCCCTATTTTAAGTCATCATCATAGTACAGTTGCTAATTCCATAAGATATTATTATTATTATTATTATTATTATTATTATTAGATTTAAGCTACATAGCTTTGAAGAAATAATCACGTACAAGAAATAACCATTTTCTCCTTATTGTTATAAAATGATGCAGAAATTAATAATAAAATAAAAAAAGATGAGTAGAAAATAAATGAAGATGAGATCGAATTTTATGTGATTCGGATATACCGACTACACGGGCGGATTAAATCAAAGTTTCACTATTTGAGGAGAAATTATAAAGTAATATGGACTGACCTTGTACAAGATATCTCTCCCACTTTCTTTTATATCTCTCTTTTTTCTACTCCACTTTTCCTTTCTACATACAATTACTTATTCTCACACCCTGCTCCTCCTTTTATAGGCATGTGGAGGAGCAGATAAGGTTTCATTTAATAAGAGATAAAAGAGAAGATGGAGATAAGATGGATGGGATAGGAACAATCACAAGATGATAATCATCTATTTACAACACTCCCCATTGGCCGTCACTCATATATTGTTAAGATGTATAAGATGCCTTATTCTAATAAGATGAACTAATTTCTTGAATGTTATAGTAGACAAAGATTTGGTGAACAAATCTATTAGATTATCTCTTGATCAGATTTGCTGAAAATCTATATCACCATTCTTTTGGAGTTCATGTGTATAGAAGAATTTTGGAGAGATATGCTTTGTTCTGTCACAAATCGACTAGATTATCTCTTGATCGGATTTGCTGAAAATCTATATCACCATTTTTATGGAGTTCATGTGTATAGAAGAATTTTGAAAAGATATGTTTTGTTCCGTCACTCTTTATGTATCTTCCTCTTACTTGAGCTATACATGCAACATTGTCTTCATATGAAACTGTTGAAATATCATTGATTGATTGAAGACCACAATTTGCTTGGATATGAGAAATCATTTATCTGAGCCACACGCATTCTCTACTAGCTTCATGGATAGCTAGTATATAGAGACCCAAAGAATTATTGCAATTAAATAATAAAAAGAAGGAGAGAAAATGAAATTTCAAAGGGGGGACTCAACAGGGTCTTGTCGACGGGGACACATGTCTCGTCGATGAGAACTTACCGAGAAGGCTGATTTCAGGGCCCAGGATTCGTTGACGAGGGTTATGTGTTCGTCAATGAACCTCCTTCTTGGTCTCGTCGATGAAGCGACGTGACCAGCCATCTATATATAGCCAAAAATTCACTTTTTAGCGAAAAATTCATCTTCTTCCCCTTTCTCTCACTAGAATTCGAGGCTCTCTCCTTATCTCTAGATTTTCGGCTCCGTTTCTCCTCGATTCGACGATCAGAAGCTACCACGATGATCCTGAGGAGATTCTCTACAACTTACCTTGAGCAGAATGTTGCTTTGAGAAGTTTGGGCACCATCTCAATTTCAGGGTAAGTAGATTATTTTGGTATTTCCAGTTGTTAGAATTGGTGTGATCCCAAGAAGGGGGTGAATTGAGTTTTAAAATATTTTTCTCTAATTTAAACAATTTAGCCGATTCGCCACATATCATATCTCGTTCAATATTAAACGCGTGTATGTAAAATGATTAAGTTATTAGTTCATGCATACACGTGTATCTCATTCAATGTAAATGTGTGCATGCAACTAAATATAACAGTAAATAAATAGACATACACATACTAGTTTTAAAGTGCAGTAATTTAAATGAGATAGGGGGAGAGAGACACAAGATTTGTTATCAAGGTTCGGCCAAAACCAGCATAGGTCCCCGCCTTGGGCATACACCCCAAGGATTCCACTAAACTTGCTCACCTAACCAGGCGGAGAAAAAACCTTTTACATCCTCTCCTTACGGGGCGAGGAAAACCTCAGCTCAAGTATTAGGCTAAGTTAAACTAGTCTTACTTACGGGGCTGAGACTCCCCAGTTCAATTTCAGACTGAACTGAACCGGTCTCATTTACAGGGCTGAGACTCCCCAGTTCAATTAATGGGCTGAACCCAACCGTTACAATAAAACATTTTTGTACATGAAAGTGTTTCTGAAAATACAAGCTGAGATGTACATGTTTAAGCTCAAATAAATGCACTCTAATATGATATGCAGTAATGCTCAGTAGAGTAAGGGTGTGTAAATCTATTCAAACCCTAATAAGAAATTTTCTCCAAAAATATTATTCAAGAACAAACTGAAGAACCTAGGGTTTTGGTTTCAAATGATTTTCCACAAAAAAATACATGCATTTGAAAATCTATGTGCAAATCAAAGCAAGTAAAAACCCAAATAAAATATTATTTTTTAAAAGTATTTTCAAAAAATAGAGAGTGAAAGAGAGTAGGAGAGATTAACACATTTTGCCCCAAACGAAAAGATTTTGCATTAAAAACGGTATGGGGGAACTTTGATTAACAAAATAATTTGAGAGGATTTGGGAAGTTAATCAAAGTTACTAATCTTGGCTTATGAAGGGGTATATATAGACTTAGGGAAATTTTTGACCGTTGGGGACACACTGGGTATTATTAGAAAAGTTTAATTAATTTTAAACCCATTTTGGCATTTAAAAAATACCCCAACCTAAGAGATTTGGTCGACCGAGCCATAGGTTCGGTCACTCGAACAGACACAACAGAAAAAGGTAATTTTGAAGTTCGGGTGCTTGAGTCTGGGTTCGGTCGGCTGACCCAAAGACAGAAACTTTCTATTCGCGATTTGGGTGCCCGAAGCTGAGTTCGGTTAACCGAACCAGCAAGTTCAGTCGCCCAAGGCATATTTGAGCGTGGGGTTCGGGTGCCCGGAGAAGGTGAAAAGTGACTTGACATGAGTTCGGTCGCCTGGGGAAGCTCAGTTCAAATTGGTTTGGTCGCCTGAACCAAGTCAAACTTTTGCCCGAACAGCAATTCGGCTGCCCAAGGCAATTTGAACTGCCTTGGTTTGGTCGCCCGAAACCTCCCAAAAATGTCCTAGTTGGTCTTTTGAAATTATTCAACCATGTGTGAATAAGTTATGACATTTTGTGCAAAGGGCTAAGGGTCCTAGGGTCAGACTATAATCTAGGCATTTTAATTTACCCTAAAATTTTGAGCTCTTTCCTACAGTCATTTGATTAACCTACGGTTTGATTACGACATTACTGAGCATCCAAACATATCATGCAAGATGTATGCATTATTATAGGCCAAATAGTAAAAATAAAATAAATGCAATACAAATTAAAAATCAAAATGTCTTCTTCTCTTGCTCTTCATTTTCAATGGAATTCGCCAGGAGTGTGTGAGCTTTATGTCCCTGTTGGCTTCCATTTTTGCGGTATCTTATGTTCATGCTGAAATGACAACCTGTTCAAACACTAAACGCACATATAAGATACTGGTGGTTTGTCAGCATCAAAACAGAGATCAGACTCAAAAAGCCAACACCAGTATTACCAGGTTTATCTAAGCCCATATTTTGTATTGTATGAGAATATACTGGTGTTTTTTGGAGTAAAATTAGGGTGTTATGATTTCAGGATTAGGGTGTTTTTGGGACCCTGCAGGCATGGGTTAAGGACCTCAGCGGTTATTTTTCCAAGAACCCAAGTACATTATAGTTTAGAAAATTATGAATAGGCGGATTCAGGAAATATGAGTATGATGATTTTCTGGGAAATTTAGTGTTTTACTAGGAAATTTGTATATATGTAATTACAGGATTTTGAGATTGGTATGCCGAGAATGAGGGTTGAATTGGAGGCAAGCCTCCTAGTTAGACAAGTAAGAGAAATATGTTATGCTAGGAATTTTGGAATGTTTGTCAGTAAATTATATATTTTTCCAGATTATTATCCAGTAGGCAAATTATTTGTATATTAGAATATACAATTTTTCAGAATATGGAATATTTATTTATTTAGTTGTGTGGCATGAGACATTATCAGATCAGTACAGAAATCCTACAGTTTCAGATTACTATGATTTACAGTATTTATGCAGAAATATGTTTTATCAGATTTTACAGAATTATGAATTACAGTGTATATACAGATAGATATTTTATAACATTTACAGATTACCATGATTCTTAGAATTTTAAAACCATAACACTATGATATTACAATTTATACAGTTTAGATATTATAGATAAGTTATTACAGCTATTACAATTCAGATATTAAAGTATTTACAGAACAGTTTTCGGTGTTATGGTTATTTTGGAATCATAATGAAACAGTAAGATGTATATATAGAAAATAGTATTATACAGTATCAGACCCTAATGAATCAGTTCAGATATCAGCAGAGCACGGTACCATTGCTATTACATATCAGAGTGCAACCACACATCTCAGATAGTGTGTGGAAGATTCCGTCAACTGTACCTGGAGAGATTGCAGGCTCCGCAGAAGATTAGGTTGAGGTGGCTGGTTTGATGAGGTAGATACAGGTACCATGCCTTGGAGGGATTGCAGATGGCTAGGCTAAGGATTGGTAGAGTTATAGTTGACTTATCCTGGTAGGCAGAGTTAAGTTCCGCCTACCTCGCACAATCCTGTCATGAGGGGTTAAATCATGACGTACAATTTTCCAAAGTAAATATCACAGTTATGTATATGTATACAGATTACAGAATATTAGCATATATGTTACTAGAAGTATGAAAAAGTAGAAAACTCAGATATTGCAGTTATATTTTAAATTATAATAGACGCAAGTTGTATTGTATATTGTTCTACCAGCTTTTACAGTTTTAGATATTTATCAGTATAGTATTTATATAACTCAGTCACCACACACTAGTAATAGCATATTTCCTCTTAGCGAGCGTGGTCTCATCCCAGTGATTTAACATTTTTTAGGTGAACCAACAAAACGAGCAGATCAGGCTCGCCGAGAGAGGGATTGTTGCACTACCCTCGTTGTGGGGTAAGTGTTTTTTGGGAGATGTATTTTTGTGTATGTATATTTTGGAAAATTATTGAATCCTGGTATTGTAAATATGAATGTAGAATTTTATGTTTTCCGCTGCGTAGGTGTGCAAAATGAACAGGGTTTCCTCAGTGCTTATTTGGGGTCTAGGATGTTATAGTAGATAATCCAAGAGCATCAAAGTAAATTAAGTTTCAGTATATAGTAAAGTTTAATTAAAAAAAATATGGTATATATTTTCAAGTCATTACAGTTTGGTATCAGAGCCAAAGTTTGCTAGGTTGTGTAGACTCTAGAGTGCAGCGGAAAACAATACCAGAATATATGAATGGATTTTGAGGAAGGATAGGAATTGGGATAGAATAGAATATCAGTGAGATAATGTTGGGAAATTAGGATGAGAATTCAGGGTTCTGTTCTGCAGTCTGGAAGTAGGAATTTCGGGTGGTTTCTGTGATTTTTCTGGGATGACGATTTCAGGAAAGTCATAGTAAACTATTATCGATTTCTATTTCCATATGGTAGGACTAGACCCTAAATTAGTGGTAGGAGGTATGGGGTATTTTAGTTAGGGTAGCATTATAACGCTCAGATTCTCAGAATAATTTGGTATTATTGTAGGATGGATCCAGGAGGTAGTAGTGCCCATGTTAGCAGCGATGATGGAGCAGGGCCGTCTGGCATGGGAGGCGGGAACTGAGATGTTGTATTACGTAACATAACTTAGCAAGTCATGACTAAGATTGCACGGAGCTCTAGGGAATAGGGAGGTCCATCTACTATGTTGACCCTATTAGTCATATCCCATTTTGATCATGATAAATACCTTGGTATTTAACATTTGCCAAGTTTGTGTGTAGGACCATATTAGTAAGATCATATTGATGGCATGTGGTAACTTCTAGAAAAGGAAGACCCAGACATATTTATTTGTTGTAATTTCTATTTGGGTCTATAATTTTTAATTAAGAAAAGGTTTGTAATAATGCACATCATGCATGTAGGTTATTGTAAGCTCAAAGACCTCAGAAGGCCCTTAGGTCCCTACAAAAATGTACAAAATAGTCCCCATAATTACTTACATTATCAGGGGAATCAATTGAAATGAATTGGAGTTAATAGGAAAAATCTGTGAGAGGTTGGGCGACTGAACCAGTGGTGTTCAAAACACCTTGAGCGCCTGAATCGTGGACCGGTTAACATGTTGACCTGAGTTCGGCAAATTGAACTAAAATGCATGTATCATCCACGGTTGATCGAACCATTGATCTGACCTTTCCTAACAACTTGGCAGCCCGAACCTCAGCGTTCAAATCATGCTCGCGACTGAACACATGAGTTTGGTTAATCGAACTTCAGATGGGGCACTCGAATCTCGAACAATGTTAAAATTGCCTTGGTTCGGCAAACTGAAGCCATGCTCAGGTGATCGAACTTCAAAAACTGACTTTTTTCATTATCTCTGTTTGGGCGACCTAACCATGGTTCAGCTACCCGAAAACTCTTGGGTTATTTTATTTTTACTGTGGTTAAGCACGATTAAACGAGATTAATATTTCTTAATTGTTTTAAAATAATATTAATAATTGCCCCTGTCCTTAATGGTTATAATTTGCCCTCCTTCTATAAATAGGGCCTCAATTGTGAAGATTAGAACAGATTAGCAAGATCATTATCAAAAAATCCTCTCAAATTTAAAAAGCCTATTTTGCCTATATTACTTCCAAATATTCTTATACACTTATTTCTTTGATCATTCAGGCATTGTGAGAGTTCTTAAATGTGCCAGTGCTTTATATTACATTGCTTAAAACTCTCATCTTTGTGGTTGTTGATTGTTTGATTATTAAGAGTTAAGCAAGAGTGTTTCCTACAGATTTAACTTGATAAATCTTGTGTTGGGAAAAACTCATTAGTTTGAAGATCTTAGCATTGTTATTGCAAGATTCCTTTAAGCAATAATTTTTGTGTGCAAAGTATTTTACAAGCTATATTTTTCAAACAACTCTCGTGCTTATTTCATTGAGGAAAATATTTTTGAGTTGGTTTGAATATTGTTGCCAACATCTTTGAAACCCTAATCTATTATTGAGATTTGTTATATCTTGTCTCAAAGATTAGCTTGTTTAAACACTCTTGAGCATATTTGAGATTATACATTGCTGAGTGTTGCTTGCACAAAATCACACCATCGAGTTTATAATTCCTATTTTGTTAATGTGTGGTTGATTAAGTATATTGTAGGTATTGTAGTACATATTTGCTCAGTGTAAGAAGAATTTTCGTGTACGTAAATTTTTATATTTGTTGTATTTCAGGCGTGGACCTGAAGAGGGAGACTAGCCCTGTTGAATAGTCCCGGATTGGCTTAAACCCGATTCAAAAAGCTAGGTGCATCATCCTGGTAAGGTATAGGTTGAGGTCAGTCTCGCTAATTGATCTGATTGTAAACGGTGTCGCTCTACTCGTTAAGTGAGCTGTAATGAAATCCTTATGCTGGTGAGCCAAGGCGGGGACGTAGGCACTTTGGCTGAACCTCAATAACATATCATGTGTATTGTTTATTCTTCCACATTTTATATTACCACACGTGTATGTTTTATTTATGATTGCATAGATAGACCCTAGGTTGTGTAATACTTCTACTAGACCAGTTGACTTATGGATAAATTTTTTAATTCTCCAATTCACCCCCACTCTTGGGATTGCATTAAAGCTAACAATTGGTATCAGAGCCTCGTCACTTAGACTTAAACGTTATTTAGTAAACGATCATGATGACTTGTGTTAGTGCATCCCCTTCATGTGAGGGAAGGTTGGTCACGAACCCTCTAGTATTTTATGGCATGTAGCAGTGTTAAAGAGATCCGGGATAAACTTGAGAGGAGATATGGAGCATCCATGCAAAATAAAGTGATCACTCCTTGTGACTCAAGCTCTACGGATCTTGAAGGAGGTAATCCGTGTTTTGTTGCTTTGACTAATGATGAGGTAATCTCAACTCCTTCCATTTTATTAGATAAATATGGAAACGATTCATGTGATGATTTGAATGATATATCTGATTCTGAATCATGTGATAGTACTAATAGTGAAAGCATGCCTACTTATGAAGAACTGTAAATTGAATATATTAGAATTCATAAGTCACTTGTTAAAGCTAACAAAAGATATACTTCTTTGAAGAACAACTATGAGGCATGTGAAAAAGAATGTGAATCAAAATTTCTTGTTGAAAGAGAAAATGATTTTAAAATCAAATAGTTAGTAAACAAGAATAAAAAATTAGAAAAAGAATTGAATGCCGTAAGATCTCAAACTTCAAATGATAATAATAAAGATCTTCTTATTGCAGAACTTGAATGCAAAGCAAACAACATGACTAAAGAGCTTATTAAATTACAAAGTGTTTGCAAAGACTTGAAAGATTAAAAAATGCAAGACCGAGAAAAAGAAAATAGAAGACCAAGCGAAGATTATTTATACGTTCACTAGAGGCAAAGACAACTTTAATAAGTTGTTAGGATCACAGAAGATGACCTTAGATAGGGAAGGGATAGGTTATATTGGGATTGAAAATAAGAAAAGAAAAAACCTATACATAAGGTACTTTGTTAGAGCATCAAAATACTATGCTAGTACCTCTTCTAGTCCTTATACCCACACCTTTTGTGCATTGTGTAAGAAGAAGGGGCACATAAAATTTGATTGCCCGTTTAAAAGAAAAGGTGTTAAATGCAAACAAGTCTGGAGAGTCAAAGTACCACCTAGTCCTAATCCATCAAGAATCAAAGATAGAAAAATGATATGGGTTGTTAAGAAAGAAAATCCCTTGAAATTCAATGAAGAATTTTCTCAAATAGGAATTAAATGATCACATAATTCTTCCTTAGCATTTAGGATTAGCAATAGGGAGTAGTGATGATTATAAGCTTGGGAAGTGGTTGTTGCTTAAAATGAAAATCTTAGTATACACACTTACTAACACTATCTTGTTATACTAAGAATCCTTATCCACTTCCAAATGGACATGACATTTATGCCTGGTATTTAATTCATAATGCTTAACCCATGCTAACATGAAAATCGCAAGTTTAAGCATACTTTTGTCCATTGCACATGATTGAGTTTTAGGGAAATCTTTACCATACCACAATCACATCAGGTAAAAATCCATCCTCTCATTGGTTCGTATCCTTGCTCCAAAATTGTGATCATATCTAAAGGATACATTCCAATCACCAAAGAGCGTCGGTTACTAGTTATTCATACCCTCCACAATGCTCTTTGCCAGAATAAGTTAGGACATATTCTTTAGAATGCTTATCTTGTACAATATCCTGCTACTACCAAAATACTCTTCTAAATATAATAGATATTAAAACTTTAAGAGTATTTATTTTAATTTGCTTCATTAGCTCTCAAACATTAAATAAAATCCATTAGAGCTTCATCCTCATGAATTAAGTTGAATGGCTAAATTGATTGCCGAGGTCCTAATCTTGATGAATGCGTATATCTCAAAGTGACCTATGCTCATGTAATTATCATTCAAAGCCATTCTAACTTGGGCCTCTCACGTACCACAAATCATAAGAAAAAAGGAAAATTTTGGTCTAAGCTGAAAGCATTTAAAGCCAAGATATAATCATAGAAACTTAAAACACTTGGCTAAAGAACTTGAATAATCAGAAAACGAAATAAAATGAGTTGAGCATATAACTCAGGGGGAGCATATAGTCTTTCATGGTTATATAATTTAAATTGCTCTCATATTATTAAATCATGTCTAAATGTCCATATGAGTACTGCACTAAATTCCTACCTATCCATACAGTGCTTTTGCACTTTGGGCGACCGAACTTGGAAGCCTGACTAGGGCGTTGACCATTCTTCGGGCGACTGAACATTTACATTCAAATTTATTCGGGCTGCTTAATATGGTTTGGATAACCAAATTTTCTTTCGGGTAACTGAATGTGAACTTAGGGCGACCGACCGATGCAGTTCATTATAAATTCGGGCTGCCGACCCTTAGTTTTGCAAAATGGCACCTAAAATTTAGCCGACCGAACCATTGCTCAGTCAACCGAATAGACTCAGTGGGGTTGTGCAATTATAGCTGTTCGGGCGACTAAACTTCTTCTCAGGCACCCAAACCGTGCTGATATATATGGGTTTCTGTGAAAAATGACTCATTTTACACCCATTCTTGAGAGCCCACTTGCATTTTCCCACCTTTCAGCCTAGTACCCTTTGAGAATTTTTTTATATATGGCTAGGGATCATAGACGTGCGGCTACAGGCATGCCACTTGAGCAGTGGTTCCCTACACCTGACAAGAGAATTAAATATGATAGAGTTTTTCGTCTTAAAGATCCCATTTTAGGAAAAATCCTTGACATAGAGTTTATGCAAGTCCATTTCAATAACGTCCTGGACATGTTTCGGTACCAGGGGTGGTACGAGATCATCGCCTTCCAACCCAGGGGGATGTATCCTCTGCTCATTCGGCTGTTCTATGCCAATCTTGCACAGGATGGCTGGGGCTACTATTTAAGGGTACTCGAGACTGACCTCCACTTTAATGACGCTTATATGGCGGAGACATTTCAAATCCAGCGTGGCGACTTTATTTGTCCTGATTCATCCTCCACCTGGATTAGTGAGCACGATTTCACGGTGTGCACCTTCGTTATGACAAATCTTGTAGCTGACCTGGCACACACACCCAGCTACAGATCATCGACTTTGGAGGCAAAGGTGGTACACCACCTGATTTCATATAATGTACTGCCAAAGTCAGGATCTAGGGATCACGTATCTTATTTAGACTGCGATGTGGTGCCTTTTCACAAGAAAGAAATTAGATCTCCCTAGGTTGATCCTATAATCGATGTTTCTTAAGACCATTGGAAAGAGGATCATATTGCCCTACGGTGGTATCTTGTCTAGACTATTTGTTACGAAGAGGGTTACCAGGACTACATTTTCCACTGTCAAGAAAGTTAGGCCCTCTGACATTTTCAATTCCACCACTCTGAAATTAATGGGATACAAGCTCACTGGCAACATGTGGTTGCCCACTGCTCTTAAGAGAGACCCAGGAGCTCAAGAGATCCCACAGGAGCTGCCCCATGCGCCGTCCAACGTCGAGATCATGGCGGCCATCACCAACCTCTCTGCATCATTTCAAGAGTTCACGACCTCCATGATAGAGCAGGCATCCTCCTCTCATGCTAGACTTGACTCACTTTATAGTGAGTTCTCCGAGTTCCAGTACGATGTGTGAGATAACTTTCATATTCTCTGTGAGCAGTTGAGAGAGATGATTGACGAGGATATTGGGGAGGATCAGATGGAGACGAGTGGGGAGGAGGATGATGACCACGATGATGGGGAAACCTAGTGGTGCACCGTGAGGATCGGTTACTTCATATCCCAGCTTTTATCTAATCTATTTTGTGCTTTATTTACATACACTTTCATCTGGTCTATAATAACTTCAAAACAACTTTTATTTTTATTTTGTTATGCCGATCACACTCACCACACACACACACAGATACTATCTTGTGGTGATTATGTTTTTGCTTATGTTCATATATATATCTGATAGTATTCGGGCTTGCATGATTTATGTGCTTACATGACTATACTACTGAAAGCATGTTTGTGTTAAAAGCCTCCTGCATGGAGGATGCAGTGATTGAGAATTGCCTACTGGTAGATTTAGGTTCTCGCATGCCTTAAACTCTTGAGATACTGATTGTTTGATGATCATTTTTGTGTAGGTTAATTTTGAGAAATGTCTTGTTTACAGCCGGCATGCTGTCGAATTTTTTGTAGACATTTGCCCAAAAATTTGAAATTGAAAACTGTGTGTGGATAAGAAATTTAATCTTGGATTTTAAATACTTACACTTAGATCATTTACTTTAAATTTTTGAATTTTCTAGAGCTGGTTATGCGTACATATTTAAAGTGCTTTGAAATTGGCAATTTCTTATAGATAGATCACATTTTCAAACAAAATGTTGCCAAAATTTTTCAATATTATTACACATAACTCTATATCATTTCTAAGTGCTAAACTTCTTAAAACTTGAGTTATTTGATTTATACTCAAGTTGATTTATAAAAAAAAATGTATATTCTTAGGGGGAGTCACTTAACTTTAAAATCATTAGGCCCTGAGAAAATAAAAATGTGTTTTGCACTAATTTTTATATCCTTTGGAAATACATTAACAAAATGGTATTAATGTGCACATTTTAGTAAATCTTTGCTTTATATCACGTTCATTTCAAAACATTTTTTTTAACTAGTGGTATTTTAACAGTTAGTATCTTCTCTACCACATAGTTATAACAATTGGTATTAGGCCCCACATATTTTCACTATCTTATACCTTATGGGAATACATAGGTGTTTTGGTAGCCAAAAATGATTATGATAGATTCAAATTTATAATCTTTTAAAAGGATGAGTGAAAGTCAAATGATAAATTAATCTTCATCCTTGCATTAGCATCCATTGGGGGAGTATAGAACATTAAGATTGTTAATGTGCTACATGATGCTTTTACCTCTTTGATATGCATACTGTGTGAGTTGATTGATTGAAATGTGCTTGATATTGTTTATTGAAACTCCAAACAGGTCACTTAGGTACAATGTTATCTTTGGAATGTTTCATTTTTCAAATGGCATGCTACCGAATTTTTTTAAATATTCCCAATATACCTCTTGTATCTAATCGATGTCCTTTGCCTTCATGCTCCTTTTTATTGTTGCCAAAAGGGGGAGAAGAGGTAAAAGTGGGTAAAACAATGCTTAATCTATAATTACCCATTACTTTAATTATCTTTATGCATAAAGTCAAGGGGAACCCTTTCTTGGCTGTACCCACTTTTGCATAAAGTATTTGTTATCATCAAAAAGGGGGAGATTGTGAGATTGTTGACCTGATAGGTCACGACCAGTTTTGATCATGACAAATACTTTTGGTACTGATGATTGTACTAAGGCTTAGATGCAGGTTTACTGTGCACGTGTATTCGGACTAGAATACATACCATGATGGCGTGCGGTGTTCGTGCCAAAGAATGACGAATTGTGTGTTGTATTTGTATTTATTATTTCATTTCTTCATTCTAGGATGTAATATTTATTATGGACTGTACACCATACGGCTTGTAATAATTTGCATCATGCATGGTAGGTAGGTATGCTCATAACCGACCCTAGTTGGACCTTAGGTACCTACTTTTAGTACACAAAGTTCCCATAATCACTCTTCATATAAGGGGAATCAAAGTTGGCTACAATAAACTTAAACGAAAATGTTGAGAGGGTTCAGGCAACAGAACCTAAGCCGTGTAAAACTGCTTGAGCGACCGAACAAGTCAAAATATTGACTTTGTGTTTGGGCATCCGAACTTGATTTGTGCATATCTCCCTCGAGCACCCAAACCTATATCAGAGCACTTTTCAACTACTCGGGCGACCAAATGATCTCATTCAAAGTGGGCTCGGGCGACGAATTGGTTGGTTCAGTTAACCAAACTTGGAACTGGGCACCCGAACCTTAGACAAAATGCTACTGACTTTTGTTCAGCCAACCGACCGTTTCTTTAGGCACCCGAATCATTTTAAATTGAATTTTTGATTGTGTCTATTCGGGCACCCGAACTTCAGGTTGGGCACCTGAGCCTCACGGGTTAAAATATTTTTTACTGATTTTTTAATGGGGTAAACTGAGTTAATTTTATTAATGGCTTTTGAAACAAATTTAATTATTCCCATTGTATCCCCAATGGTAAAAAAACCCTCCTTGCCTATAAATTCCTATTCATTTTTCATAATTAGCAAGGATTCGTTTTTTGATTAAGGTGAAAATTCTCTCAACTTCCAAAACCCTATTTTAGCCTATACTACTCCAAAACACTCAAACACTCCATATTTCTTGATCTTTCAAGTGTTGTGAGTATTTCTAAACTGATTGTACTTAGTCTTACTAGCTAGTACTCTCATTTGGTGCATTGTTTGATTGATTTTATTCGAGGGTATAGCCTTAAGTTCTTCCACCGATTTTACTTGATAAATCTTGTGTGGGAAGACTTAGAAGTTTGTGGTTCTTGCATTGTCATTGCAAGATACCTAAACCTATATTTTTGTGTGCAAAATTCCTTTTCAAAAGCTAATTTTTCAAACAACTCCATTGTGCTTTGTATATTGAAATATCTTATTGAGTTTGTTTGAATTAACTTGCTTAAGCATATTTGAAATGCTAATCTAATTTTGTATCATTCACGTGTTGTGTTTCAAATCTTGCTTTGATATACACTCTAAATCTGGACTCATAATCTATACTTGATTAAGTGTTTAGCACACATTAGAGCACTGAGCATATTTACATATCATTCGTGCTTGCAATATTGATTGAGTTGTACCGGTGCACATATTTGCTTATGTAGAAGCGTATTTCCGTGTACAAATTTTATACACATTGGTTGTATTCCAGGTGTGGGCCTGAAGAGGGAGACTAGCCTTGTTGAATAGTCTCGGACTGGCTTAGATCTAGTTAGGAAAGTTAGGTGCGCATTCCTGGTAAGGCATGTCGGTTGAAGTCAATACCTTGAATTGACCTGGTTGTAACTGGTGTCGCTCCACCCGTTAAGTGAGCTTTAGTGAAATCATTGTGCTGGTGTAGCCAAGGTAGGGACGTAGGTAATTTGGCCGAACCTCGATAAAATATTGCGTGCATTGTTTATTTCTCACACCTTACTTTTACTGCTTGTATATGTTTATTTGTTGATTGCTTAGACTGACCCTAGGATGCACTACACTATTGATAAAACTAGTAAACCTAGGCAATAAATTTAAAATACCCAATTCACCCCCCCCCCTCTTGGGGTTGCACCAAAACTAACACTTTATGGCAAAAACTAATTTCAAAACTAAATTTTTTTTCTCTTGCCTTATTATTATTATATACATATATGGTTTTAAAGTCACATAACTGGTTCGATGACTTCATATGTAAATGTAAGCGAACTTGTTAGACTGTGTTTGTGCTCAAACCAACTATTTGCTATCATATGTCGTGTGCTTTAAACTCATATCTTCCACGGGTCTTATGATATATTTAAATTGTAATGGTTTGTGTATATTTATGGTCTAGCTTTGTTTTCATGTCATTTAAATCATTTAAATAATCAGTTTTATTATTTGTGTGCTTAATTGTTGAGATTATCTTTGTCATTCATTTTGCATTGTATGACTATTCTATATCTTGAATGATTGAAAGTTTTATCTCTATTTTATGTCTTGATCATACTGGATTGATTGAGTTGCTTATCATGGCAAATTTGTATTCTCATACTCAATCAGGTCGTTGGAATACATATTGCTTTTGGGAAATGTTCTATTTTCAAATGACATGTTGCCAAAGTTTTTAAAAGATTTCTCAAAACCATATTTGTATTTGAATGATAATTTTCCTCTTATTTGCTTACATATACGTAAATGATTTATCTAGGCTCTTTTTGTTGTTGCCAAAAGGGGGAGAAGTAGGGAAGTATTTGCCATCATCAAAAAGGGGAGATTGTTGACCCTATTAGTCATATCCCGTTTTGATCATGAAAAATACCTTGGTATTTAACATTTGCCAAGTTTGTGTGTAGGACCATATAAGTAAGATCACATTGATGGCATGCAGTAACTAGAAGAAAAGGAAAACCCCGACATATTTATTTGTTGTAATTTCTATTTGGGTTTGTAATTTTTAATTAAGAATGTAATTTTTAATTAAGAAAATGTCTGTAATAATGCACATCATGCATGTAGGTTATTGTAAGCTCAAAGACCTTAGAAGGCCCTTAGGTCCCTACACAAATGCACAAAATAGTCCCCATAATCACTTACATTATCAGGGGAATAAATTGAAATGAATTGGACTTAATAAGTAAAATCTGTGAGAGGTCGGGCAATCGAACCCATGGTGTTCAAAATACCTTGGCGCCCGAACTGTGGACCGACCAACATGTTGACTTGAGTTTGGCAAAATGAACTAAAATACACATCTCGTCCATGGCCGACCGAACTACTGATCTAACCTTTCCCAACAACTCGGCAGCTTGAACCTCAGCGTTCAAATCATGCTCAGGCCACCGAACACATGAGTTTGGTTAACTGAACTTCAGACCGGTCGGACAGTGTGGAAATCGCTTTGATTCAGCAAATCGAACACATGCTCAAGTGATCGAACTTCAAAAATTGACTCTTTTCATTATCTTTTTTCGGCTGACCGAATCATGGTTCAGCCACCCGAAAACTCTTCGGTTGTTTTATATTTACTACGATTAAGCACGATTTAACGGGGTTAATATTTCTTAATGGTTTAAAAAAAATATTATTAATTGCACCTATGTCCTTAATCGTTATAATTTGCCCTACTTCTATAAATAGGGCCTCATTTGTGAAGATTAAAGCAGATTAGCAAGATCATTATCGAAAAATCCTCTTAAATTTAAAAACCTACTTTGCCTATATTACTCCTAAATACTCTCATACACTCATTTCCTTGATCATTCAAGCATTGCGAGAGTTCCTAAATGTGCTAGTGTTTTATATTACATTGCTTAAAACTCTCATTTTGTGGTTGTTGATTGTTTGATTTTTGAGAGTTAAACAAGAGTTTTTCCCACAGATTTAACTTGATAAATCTTGTGTTGGGAAAAACTCATTAGCTTAAGGATCTTAGTATTGTAATTGCAAGATTCCTTTAAGCAATAATTTTTGTGTGCAAAGTATTTTACAAGATATATATTTCAAACAACTCTTGTGTTTATTTCATTGAGGAAAATATTTTTGAGTTAGTTTGAATATTATAGCCAGCATCTTTGAAACCCTAATCTATTATTAAGATTTTTTATATCTTGTTTCATAGATTAGCTTGTTAGAACACTCTTGAGCATATTTGAGATTATACATTGCTGAGTGTTGCTTGCACAAAATCACATCACTGAACTTACAATTCCTATAATATTGATGTATGGTTGATTTAGTACATTGTGAGTATTGTGTTACATACCTGCTTAGTGTAAGAAACATTTTTGTGTACGTAAATATTTATATTTGTTGTATTCCAGGCATGGGCCTGAAAATGGAGACCAATCCTGTTGAATAGTCTCAAATTGGCTTAGACCTAGATAGAAAAGTTAGGTGCACCATCCTGGCAAGGGGTAGGTTGAGGTCAGTCCCGTTAATTGACCTGGTTGTAAACGGTGCTGCTCCACCCATTGAGTGAGCCGTAGTGAAATCCTTGTGCTGGTGAGCTAAGGCGGGGATATAGGCACTTTGGTCGAACCTCGATAACATATTGCGTGTGCTTTTTTAATTCTCCAATTGACCCCCTCTTCGGACTGCACCAAAGCTAACATACTATGTAGGGGTGCACGATAGAAAAATTCACGAAGATGAACCCTCTATAATTTTCGGGAACAGCTGATCCTGTAGTTGCAGAGAGCTGGATGCAAGAGATAGAAAAGATACTGACATTGCTCCACTGCACCGATGAGCAGAGGGTCCTTTACGCCACGTATAAATTGGCAAGAGAGGCTGAGAGACGGTAGACGACCACGAAATTACTAGAGGATCAGAGACCCATTCCAGTGCTGATGAAGTGGGCCCAATTTAAAGACATATTCTTTGATAGATACTATCCTGCCACGGTTAGAAAGGCTAAAGTACAGAAGTTTTTTAGTTTGACCCAGGGATCGTTGACAGTTCAATATTATGCGGTGAAATTCATCGAGATGACACGATTCGCTCCATATATAGTACCAGATGAAGTTAAGAAAGTTCGAATGTTTCTGCGAGGTTTGAGACGAGATATATACAAGCAGGTGGCAGTATTGAAGATGCAGGATTTCTTTAAGTTGGTTGACAGAGATATAGTAGCATAAGAGAGTAAGCAAATAGATGTAAGAGTACCAAGCCTGAGGAAGAGGCCCACGCCACTGGGTTTGTTGGTAGGTCCCAGCCAGGGCCTATGGAGAGGAGATCAATATGGAGGAGGCCAGAGATAGATGATGGGGCACAACGGTGTTCAGGGTGGGCAGATTATTCCTATCTTTCTTAGATGTGGTCGGAGGCACCCAGGTGAATGTCAGTTGGAAGAGAATGTTTGCTATCGGTGTAGGAGATTTGGCCATATGGCATGATCATATCGGGGACCACCGATCCATGCACTAGCTTATAGACCACTTTGAGGTGCTTATTAGGCGTCCCGTGGGGGCCAGCAGAGGAACACAGCACCAGCGAGGGTTTATACATTGACACCGGGAGATACTAAGACTGCTGGAGACATTGTGATATGTATCCTTACTGTTTTACCATATAAAGTTGTTGTTTTATTTGAAATAGGTACCACCCATTCCTTTGTATCGGCGGGATATGTTAAAGTAGCTAGAGTAGAGGCACAGTTGTTAGTTGTTGAGTTGTCTTTATCCACACCGATGGGATCTATTGTGAGGTGTAGGAAGGTACTTAGGAACTTTCTAGTGGGCATTCAAGGGAAAGTACTGCTAGTTGATCTTGTGATATTAGATATGCAGGGGTTTGATGTAATATTAGGTATGGATTGGCTAGCTGCCAATCATGCCAGCATAGATTGCTAGATTTTCAGACCCCCAGGTGAGTAAGAATACAGATTTGTGGCTTCACATGTGCGTGCCTCGCCATAACAAGTGTCAGCTATTTAGGCGAGGAGATTGATTCAGGGTGGATACTAGGGATATGTAACTTACATAAAAGAGCTTCTGAAGGAAGAATTGAAACAGGCTGATATTCTAGTGGTCAGAGAATTTCTAGATATTTTTCCAGAGGAATTACCTAACTTACAACCAAATCGAGAGATCAAATTCACCGTGGATTTGTTACCAAGGCCGGCATCAATATCTAAAGCATTGTACATAATGGCTGTAGCTAAAGTGAAGGAATTGAAAGATCAGTTGCAGGAGTTACTGGATAAAGGGTTTACAGGCCCAGTGTGTCACCTTGGGGAGCCCCAGTTCTATTTGTGAAAAAGAAAAATGAGACTATGAGGATGTGCATAAATTATAGGAAAATAAATAAATTGACAGTCAAGAATAAATATCCTCTTCGCAGAATTGATGATTTATTTGACCAACTCCAGGGGACCCGGGTCTACTCTAAAATTGACCTTCGATCAGGCTATCACCAGGTGAAACTCAAGGAAGAAGACGTACCAAAGACAGCATTCCGAACTAGGTACGAGCACTAGAGTTCATGGTAATGTTGTTCAAATTGACAAATACACCAGCAGTGTTCATGAATTTAATGAATCAGGTGTTCTATCAGTACTTAGACTTGTTTGTTGTGTTGTTTATTGATGATATACTGGTTTACTCAAAGATTCTTGAGGAGCATGAGGATCATTTGAGACTGGTTTTGCAGGTGTTGAGGGAAAAGAAATTGTATGCTAAATTCAAGAAATGTGAATTCTAGTTTAGGCAGGTTACTTTCCTCGGGTATGTGATCTCCGAGGACGATATATTAGTTTATCCGAGTGAAATAGAGGCAGTAGTGAGTTGGGTGAGACCAGTGAATGTTCAGGAGGTCAGAAGCTTCCTAGGTCTAGCAGGGCACTACCAACGTTTCATGGATGGCTTCTCCAAATTGTCAAGTCCACTGACATTACTCACGAGAAAGAATGTGAAATTTGATTGGACCGATGAGTAGTGTGAGCAGAGTTTCCAGGAGTTGAAGCTGCGGATGGTCACTTCACCAGTATTGTCTATCCCATCAAGGGAAGATGGTTTTGTGATATACAGTGACGCGTCCTAGAAAGGACTCAAGTGTGTGTTCATGCAACATGAGAGAGTTATCGCCTACGCATCTAGATAGCTTAAAAAGTATGAAAAGAACTACCTTGTGCACGATTTAGAGTTAGTTGCAGTGGTGTATGCTCTGAAAATATGGAGGCATTATCTTTATGGTAGGAAATGTGATATCTTTACTGATCATAAAAGTTTAAAGTATTTCTTCACCTAGAAATATTTGAATATGCGATAGAAAAGATGGTTGGAGCTTATTAAGGATTATGATTGTACTACCAGCTACCATCCAGGGATTGCAAACGTGGTGGTTGATGCACTGGGTAGGAAAATAGCAGGAATAACGGTGTCAGCAGTCGAGATTCAGCGCTTGATCCTGATGGATTTGGAGAGGTTAGGTGTGGAGCTGATAGAGGGTGATCACCAGGCATTCATTGCCAACTTGGTGGTACAGCCTACCTTGTAGGAGAAAATTAAGGCTCCACAAAAGAATGACGTAGAGTTGGCAGAGTTGATAGAGAAAGTGCAAGATGGATAGGAAGAGGAGCTCTATATTTCATAGGATGGAGCCCTGAGGTTCCATGCCAGACCATGCATTCTTGTAGATGCTAAAATCAGGAGGACTATATTGGAGGAGGCTCACAGATCCCTGTACACGGTTCATTTTGGTAGAACTAAAATGTATCAGGAACTTTATGAGACTTTCTGGCTGAGTGGAATGAAGAGGGAGATAGTTGAATTAGTACACTAGTGTTTGACGTGCCAGCCAATAAAGGCTGAGCACTAGAGGCTAGTAGGATAGTTTCACCCACTCCACATCCTTAGGTAGAAGTGGGATCACATATCCATGGATTTCGTCATTGGGTTACCGCTAGCACTACATGGTCAAAATGCTATCTGGGTGATTGTTGACCAATTAAAAAAAACGGCCCACTTTCTACCTATTAAAGTTAGCTACCCTATGTACAAACTGGCAGAGATCTACATTCAGGAGATAGTTCGACCCCATGGAGTGCCTGTATCCATCGTTTCAGACTATGAACTACGTTTTACATCACGATTTTAGAGGAGCTTGCAAGAGGTTTTGAGGTTTTAGTTATCATTCAGCATGACATGTCATCCTCAGACTGATGGGTAGATAAAGAGAATGATCCAAATACTTGAGAATATGTTGCAAGCATGCGTGCTGGATCTTTGGGGTAGTTGGATCTAGTATATGCCGCTAGTTGAGTTTGCCTATAATAATAGCTATTAGGCCAATATCGACATGGCACCTTACGAGGCGTTGTATGGTAGTAGGTGTCGTTCACCTTTTATACTTAGATAAAATGGGTGAGAGGCAAGTTCTGGGACCAGAGTTGGTGCAGCAGGCGTACGATAAAGTCTAACTAATTAAAGATAGAATCAATGCAGCTCAGAGTCGGTAGAAAAGTTATGCTGATACGCGCTGCTGAGAATTTGAGTTTGATGTTGAAGATTAGGTATTTTTGAAAGTAGCACTATTAAAGAGAGCTATGAGATTTGGGAGGAAGGGTAAACTGAGCCCTAGGTTTATTGGTCCATTCGAGATATTAGAGAGAGTGGGTCCAGTAACCTACAGGCTAACTTTACCACCAACATTGTCCAGAATACACGAGCTTTTATATGAAATACCGGTGCAAGGGCCGAAGGTTTTTATGATATGCAATACCGGCGTACAGGGCATGATTTATAAAATACAAAATACCGGCGTAAGGGCCATAAATTTTATATGATATGTTATCCAAAAATGTATGAAAATATTAACATGACAAATATAATTATGAAATAGCCATGTATCATTATTTGGAAATATGTTATATGTTATCAGAACCTAGTTGGCTTGGTTTAGGCTTTCACACTACACGATACCGTAGCTATATGATAACGTTCATGTTTATATTAGTGCTACCGCTTGCCATACGGGGTAGTGGGAGATCAGCAGTCGATGTGGTTTATTGTTGCATGGGTATCCCTCTGGTGTTCGGACCAGGAGGGGTAGACCCATCATACTTACAGACTTATGTTGATCTTGGGTGGTCGGCCAGCCATTGCTAGGTCCCGCCTTCGAGCCGCACAACCTAATCATGTGGGGGTAAGACATGACACCAGCCAACTAACCATCCAGGATGTTTTCTTTGTATAGTTACATGAGATGATTTATATGTATAAAAATTCAGTATGTTATACCATGTTATGATTAAATATGTTTTTCCAGATATAATATAGATAGTTCTATCAAGTATGATTTTTGTACTGTTATATGTATAACACGAAAATACTCATGCTGCCATACACTAGTATTAGTTTATTTCCCTTACTGAGAGGTGTTTCACCTCAACTATATAAATATTTCAAGAGCCCTAGATAGAAGAGCGGATAGAGCTCCGCGGAGCTAGGATTTAGTTGATCTACCCTGTTTGAAGGGTAAGTCTCTTGCTAGGGTCAAACAAATTTTTGGGTGATGACCCGAGGACTTGTTTTTGGATATTTTGGGTTGTGTGTAATCATATAAGGGATGTAGTAAGCTCTGGTATTGTGTTGAATGGTAATTTGATATGTATATGTTATTACGTTGCCTATTGCTTAGGTATTTGTGTTATATTTCAGGTGTATCCCTGGAAACCACGGGTCCTGGTTGATTATGATTTGAAAGGGTTATTATATAGAATATTATTATAAAAACAAAATGGTAAAATAATCAAGCCGTTTCAGTTTAGTATTAGAGCCTAGGTTGCTAGGTTTTGTAGACTTTAGAATGCAGCGAAAACGATACCATATTTTAGGAAAATGATTTAAGGATATGTTCTATAGTCTAGAGGTAGGACTTCTGTGGTGGTTTCTATGTTTTTCCTAGGGTGACGATTCTAGGAAAACCATAGTAAACTATTGTCGTTTTGTGTTCCTAAAATGTAGGACTGGATCTAGAAATAAGATGAGGATGTCAAGATAGGGAACTTTGTTAGGCGTGTAAATTATAATGATAGGGTCTCTAAATCATGTTTATTATTTTAAATATGGACCCTAGAGGAGGTAGTAACCATGCGAGCGGTAGTGATGGAGCAGGGCCCTCGAGTGCAGGCGGGGCTGATTCTGATGCGATACTACGCAGTGTGGCACAACAAGTTATGGTTGAGATCGCTAGGAGCTCCAAAGAGCAGGGAGGCCCATCTACAGGCCATGGGTGCACGATAGAGAAATTTACCAAGATGAATCCTATGGCATTTTCAAGAGGAGTTGATCCCGCAGCCGCCGAGAATTGAATGCAGGAGATCGAGAAATTTTTGGTGGTATTGCAGTGTAAGGAGGAGCAAGGGGTCCTCTTTACTAGGGGTGAGCAAACGGTCGGTTCGGTTAAATTCGGGTAATTAACCGAATTAACTAAAAAATTCGGTTAATATAAACCATTAACCGAACCAACCGAATTGACGAAAGACACCGAACCGACCCCGACCGAATTGCCCATTCGGGTAATTCGTTTAACCGATTTTAACCGAAATCATTTAAAATTAATTGTTAGAAATATAATACAATTATAAATTTTTTTTAAAACCAAATCCAACTTAATTAAATACCTTATTTATTAATTTTATTAATGAAAATAATATTTTACCATAGAACAAAGAATCCAAATAGGTTAATTAAACTCCTTAATGTACTTACATAAGCAAAATTTATATTCATAAATTATATTTAAAATCTAATTAATTAGTAATTCGGTTAATTCAGTTAACTGAAATTTTTTTTACCCTTAATCGAACCGAAACCGATTAACCAAAATTTTGTAGAATTATAACCGAACCGACCGAACCGGGATTTTTACCCGAACCAAACCGACCAATTTCGGCCGGTTAATTCGGTTAATTCGGTTTTCACCGAATTTTGCTCACCCCTACTCTTTACCACCTATAAACTAACAGGAGAGGCCAAGAGGTGGTGGATTGTTGTGAGACTTCTGAAACAGCAGAGGATGACGTCAATAGCTATGACATGGGACCGATTTAAAAAAGTATTCTCTGACAGATATTTCCCTGCCACTGTTAGGGAAGCTAAAGTGGAAGAGTTCTTGAACCTGAAGCAGAAACACCAGTCGATCCAGCAGTATGCGGCATGATTTATAGAGCTTTCCCGTTTCGCTCCATATATTGTTCCTGATCAAGTAAAGAATGCGAGATAGTTTGAAAGAGGATTGAGGCGAGGCATATACAAGCAGGTGGTAGTGTTAAAGATACAAGATTTTGTCGAGTTAGTTGATAGAGCAAATTTGGCCGAGGCTAGTGAGCGTATGGATGCAAAGGAGCAAGGAAAAAGAAGAGATCTACACCTTCAAGCTTATAGCAGGGACATAGGCAAGGTCAGTGGAGAAGAGGAAACTATGGCAGAGGATAAAGACAAAAGACTGAAGGTCGTGAGGTTCAGGCGGTGCAGAATTTTCCTGCCTGTCAAACTTGTTGAAAGAGACACTTGGGAGAATGTCAAGCGGGGAGAGCTATCTGCTATCACTGCGGTAGACAGGGACATTTGGTACGAGATTGCCCTACACCACCAGATATTGCTTATGCTCTCAGACCATACCAGGGAGGCTATCAGGCGCCCCGTTGTGGTCAACAGAGGAAAGTAGCTCCAGTGAGGGTCTATGCTTTGACGCTTGGGAATACTGAGACAGCCGGCGATGTGGTGACAAGTATGATTAATATGTTTTCATTTAAAGTTATTGTATTGTTTAATTCAGGAGCCATGCATTCGTTTATGTCTATGGAGTGTATTAGATTATGTGGGCTAGAAACACAATTGTTAGACACCGAACTGTTAATCACTACACCCACAGGGTTTGTAGTAAGGTGTAGCAGAGTGCTCCGAGGCTATTCAGTTGATATTCAGGGGAAATTCTTGCTAGTTGATTTGATAGTATTAAACATGCATGGGTTCGATGTAATTTTTGGTATGGATTGGTTAGCACCCAATTACGCCAACTTAGTATGTCGTTTGAAGGAAGTAATCTTTAGACCTTCGGGAAGACCAGAATTCAGGTTTATAGTGTTGCGTGCAATCCCCACCTCAGTTAGTTTCAGCTATTTAGGTGAGGAGACGACTCCTAAGTGGTTTTCAGGGATTTGTGGCCTTTGTGAAGGAAATGTCAGGGAATGAAATGAAGCTCACTAGTATGCCAGTAGTAAAGGAGTTTACAAATGTTTTTCCAGATGAGTTACCATTGTTACCACCTAATCATTAGGTGGATTTTCCTATTGATCTGCTTCTAGGTACAGCGCCGATCTCTTAAGCACCTTATCGAATGGCGCCAGCAGAGTTGGCAGAATTAAAGAATTAGTTGCAAGATTTGCTTGATAAAGGATTTATTCGGCCCAGTGTATCTTCGTGGGGAGCTCCAGTGTTATTTGTGAAGAAGAAAGACAAGTCCATGAGGATGTGTATAGATTATAGGGAAATTAATAAGGTGACAATTAAGAATAAGTATCCTCTACCTTGCATAGATGATTTATTTGACTAGCTCCAAGGTACACGGGTGCATTCCAAGATTAACCTCACATCAGGCTACCATTAGGTGAAAGTAAAAGTAGAAGACGTCTCGAAGATAGCTTTCAGGACCAAATATGGGCATTATGAATTCCTTGTTATGCCGTTTGGTCTGATGAATGCTCCTGCAATATTCATGGATTTGATGAATAGAATCTTCCACCAATATTTAGACCAGTTTTTTGTTGTTTTTATTGATGATGTACTGGTCTATTCGAGGAGCTATGAGGAGCATGAGACGCATTTAAGGCAAGTCTTATAGATGCTTAGAGAAAAGAAGTTGTATTCCAAGTTCAGCAAATGTGAATTCTAGCTCGAGAGAGTTGTGTTTTGGGGCATGTCATCTCAGGGGATGGAATTTCTATGGATCTTAGTAAAATTGATGCGGTAGTGAATTGGGCTAGACCGAGGAACGTTCAGGAGATCAAAAGTTTCTTAGGGCTGGCTAGATATTACCGTCATTTTGTTAAGGGATTCTTAGCATTATCAGGGCCTATGACACGACTAATTACGAAGAATACCGTATTTGAATGGGACGACAGCTATGAGCAATGTTTCATGGAATTGAAGAAAAGACTTGTCATGGCACAAGTGTTGATCATCCTATTAGGGGGTGAAGGTTATGTTATCTATAGCGATGCGTCCTTGAAGGGACTAGACTGTGTATTGATGCAACATGGTAGGGTGGTAGTGTATGCTTCTAGGCAGTTAAAGAGTATGAAAAGAACTACCCTACCCATGATCTTGAATTGGCTGTAGTAGTACATGCATTGAAGATTTGGAGGCATTACCTGTATGGCGAGTGATACAAAATCTTCTCCGAACATAAGAGTTTAAAGTACGTTTTCACTCAGAAGGAACTGAGCATGAGGTAGAGAAGGTGGTTGGAGCTTATTAAAGATTTTGATTGTACTATCAGTTACAACCCAGGAAAAGAAAATGTGGTAGCTGATGCACTGAGCAGGAAGTCTAAAGGACCAGCGCTGACAGCTATGGAGATTCAGCATCCGACCATGATGGATCTAGAGAGACTCGACATAGAGTTGGTTGAGAGTGATCCTCAGGCATGTAATTCCAATTTAGTGGTGCATCCTACTCTGTAGGAAAGGATTAAAGTTGCGCAGAAGGAGGATCCCGAATTAGTAGAGGTAATGGTTAGAGTACAGAGTGGTCAGGGTGAGAAATTTTGTATTACAGATGACGAAACTTTATGGTTCCGTTCTAGATTATGTGTTCCTACTGACGCTGATATCAGAAAGACCATTTTGGAAGAGGCTTACAGATCTTTATACACAGTTCATCCCGGCAGCACGAAAATATATAGGGATTTGCGAGAGTCTTATTAATGGAGTGGTATGAAAAAGGAGATTGCCGAGTATGTAGCATAGTGTTTGACATTTCAGAAGGTAAAAGTTGAGCACCAGAGGCCGGCAGGTCAGTTGCAGCCACTTTTTATCCTGAAATGGAAATGGGATCACATATCTATGGATTTTGTTTTAGGGCTACCGTCGACATTGCATGGCCAGAATGCAATCTGGGTGATTGTAGATCATTTGACTAAGACAGCCCATTTCCTTCCCATCAAGATCAGCTATGCTATTAACAGATTGGCAAAGATTTATATTCAGGTGATAGTCCGCTCTTACGGTGTGCCTGTGTCTATAATGTCAAATCGAGACCCGCATTTCACGTCATGATTTTGGAGGAACTTGTAGGAAACTCTAGGGTCTCAGTTATCTTTTAGCACGACATTCCATCCTCAGTCAAATGAGCAAACTGAGAGGATGATTCAGATATTAGAAGATATGCTTCGAGCATGCATGCTGGACTTTGGGGGTAGTTGGACCTAGTTTATACTGTTGGTAGCGTTTGCATACAATAACAGTTATTAGGCCAACATTGGCATGGCACTGTTTGAGGTGCTCTATGATAGAAGATGTCGTTCTCCTTTATATTGGGATGAGATGGGTGAGCGGTGAGTTGCGGGGCCAAAGTTAGTGCAATAGGCATATGATAAAGTTCGGCTCATCAAAAACAAAATCAATGCAGCTCAAAGCTGACAGAAGAGTTACGCTGATACCCGCCACAGAAAATTGGGGTTTAATATCGGCGCTCATGTGTTTTTAAAATAGCTCCATTAAAAGGGGTTATAAGATTTGGAAGGAAAGGTAAACTTAGCCCTAGGTTCATTAGCTCGTTCGAGATTCTAGAGAAAGTGGGGCGGGTTGCCTACATGTTAGCTTTGCCACCTGTGTTGTCCACGATACATGACGTATTCCACGTTTGCATGTTGAAGAAATACATCCCAGACCCTTCTCATATGATCAGTTATGGTGAATTAGAGCTTAGTGATTCACTAGTTTATGAGGGGGTACCAATACAGATTCTGGACAGAAAAGAGCAGGAATTACGTAATAAGAAGATTCCTTTAGTGAAAGTCCTGTGGTGAAATCACACAATAGAAGAAGTATCTTAGGATCTCGAGGAATAGATAAGGCAGAAATATCCACATTTATTTAGTGGAGCTCAGTTGTAATAATAAAAGTGGAAGTAATTATGTAATGTTTGTTTTGCAGGTTAGTCAGTATATGTAATAGTTTAGTTAGTAAGTAGTATTTTAGTTTTGGGAGAATTTTACTTTATATACGTAATCTCCCAGAACTCTGAATGTAACCACAGTATTCTTTTGCCATAAGTGAGGATAAGTAATAAAAAAAGTAGACTGTTTTCTTTAGGGGATGATGAATCGTATGGATAGTAAATTTCAAAGACGAAATTTTTATAAGGGGAGAATGTAGAGACCCAAGAATTATGGTATTTAAATAATAAAAGAGGGAGAAAAATGAATTTGTAAAAGGGGTCGCAATAAATCCTCGTCGACGAAGTGGCTTATTGAGATCGTCAACTAGGACACATGTCTCGTTGACAAGAAATTACTGAGAGACTATTTTCAGCTTTGAATTTCGTCGACGAGGAATAAGCATTCGTCGACGAACTCCTTCGTGCCTCGTCGACGAGGTGACTTATCTCGTCGATGAGTACAGGTGTATAAATAGCCCTAAATTCGGATTCAGCGTAGATTTCTTCAAACAAATTCATTTTCTCTCTCTCTCATGTTCGTTTTCCCTGCCTTTTCTCTAAGATTTTGGGTCCATTCTTTGCCAGATCAACGATCTAAAGCAGCCACGACACTCTTGGGGAAGTTCTCTTCAATTCTGCTGGAGTGGATCGTTGGTTGGGCTAACTTGTACTCCATCCCAAATTTAGGGTAAGAGTTTTTATTTAATATTTGGCTTTCCTACAGTTGTAAAAGATGTAGTACTCGAAGAAGTATTGAAGTTTTGTTCGGGGCAATGTTGTTTACAGGGTGTTGAACGGGGAACCCGGCGGGTGTAGGACTAGTTATTTTAGGGGCTTTCTAGAAGTCAGGTAAGGGGATAAATTAAGTCAAGATTTCATGAAAATGTATTTATTATTTTACAGAGTTTAATTTTAGATAAATATGTGTATTGTAGAATTATGTTGGAAATAATGTTGTTGAACAAAAATATGAATTTCATGTATAAAATCATAAATAAGTTTATTATCTCTTTTGTGTGGCATGAGTAATATTTACCACAGAAATTATGATGATGAAATACTACATTTACAAAATAGGTATGTTATTACTGCTTTCAGGAAAATGTTAAAATGATACAGTGATTTTTCAGACTAAAAAATTTTATATGATATGCCGGCGTAAGGGCCAAGTATTCTACATGATATGTCGGCATAAGGGCCAAGCTTTTATATGAAATACTAGTGCAAGGGCCGAAGGGTTTTATGATATGCAATACCGGTGTACGGGATGTGATTTATAAAATACAAAATACCAGCGTAAGGGCCGTAAATGTTATATGATATGTTATGCAAAAATGTATGAAAATATTAACATCACAGATATGATTATGAAATAGCCATGTATCATTATTTGGAAATATGTCATATGTTATCAGAACCTGGTTAGCTTGGTTTAGGCTTTCACGAAGCACGGTACCGTAACTATATGATCACGATCATGTTTATGTTAGTGCTACTGCTTGCCATACGGGGTAGTTGGAGAACGGAAGTCGATGTGATTTATTGTTGCACAGGCATCCCTTTGGTGTCCAGACCAGGAGGGGCAGACCCATCGTACTTAGAAACTTATGTTGATCTAGCGTTGTCGGCCAGCCATTGCTAGGTCCTGCCTGTGGGCCGCACAACCCAGTCATATGGGGGTAAGACATGACAAAAGCTAGGTAACCATCCAGGATGTTTTCTATATACAGTTATATGAGATGATTTATATGTATAGAAATTCAGTATGTTATATCTTGTTATGATTAAATATGTTTTTCCAAATATAATACAGATAGTTTTATTAAGTATGATTTTTGTATTGTTATATGTATAATACGAAAATACTCATGCTGCCACACACTGGTATTAGTGTATTTCCCTTACTGAGAGGTGTCTCACCCCAACTATATAAATATTTCAGGAGCCCCAGATAAAAGAGCGGATAAAGCTCCGCAGCGTTAGGATTCAGTTGATCTACTTTGGTTGAAGGGTAAGTCTCTTGCTAGGGTCAAACGGATTTTTGGGTGACGACCCTAGGACTTGTTTTTAGATATTTTAGGTTGTGCATAATCATATGAAGGATGTAGTAAGCTCTGGTATTGTGTTGAATGGTAATTTGATATGTATATGTTATTACGTTTCCTACTGCTTAGGTATTTGTGTTATATTTCAGGTGTATCCCTGGAAACCACGGGTCCATGTTGATTATGATTTTCCAAGGTTATTATATACAATATTATTATGAAAAAAACTAGTAAAATAATCGGGTTGTTACATCAACCCCGTGGGGTACACATAAACCCTGTACACAATCATATACACATCAAATACGCAGCGAAAAAATTCTCTCTAATACATACAACATACCATACTAAAGTTTATACATGACTAGAGTCTACGCTCCAAAATACAGTACATACCTTGGGTGTCTACAAAACCCAACAATGACAACTCGGTTACAAAAATCTGTACTTACTCAAGTACTATACGTAGCTAATCGACACCAATGCTCCCGAACGCTAGGTTGCTAGTTTCGGCTACTCGAATGACCTAAAAAGCATTTTTATATTCGGGGTGAGACACCTTAGTAAGGAAGAAAACAGGTTATATCACTGTGTGGCATAAAAGTGTTATTTCAACATAAAACATAACACAATATAGTTCCAGTATTTTCACAATCCAATTCCAGTACATACGATACCAAACATACGGTTAGTGTCATCACACTCAAGCACCCGATATCTTACAATAACCCAAACCCCACAATGATATCGTCGCTAATATGGCGTCCACTCACACCCATCAATGACAAGTCAGAACAAACAGGCGATATTTCATGACCTCGGATATAGAGCCAGACATTCTCACCCACGATATTTAGCCGACATATGGTGTTTGCCCATGATAATTAGCCGAGACGTGGAAAATTTCACCAAACCTAGAACAATTTTAAAACTCATGTTCCTATACCCACCAGCTTACGGTAATTAGCCATCACAGCTGTTTTACAAAAACCTGGAACATTTTACATACAACAGTTCATTCCACACTTATTTGAGTATACAACAAATCATATCGTTATCAATTCGAGAATACAGTTTAATAAAAATGCAGGTACGGTCAACTCATTACTACATTTTTATACAACATATGATTTTCCAACAGAAATAGAGATGATACCCGTACCCCAATTTTTTCCCAAAACTATAACCCGAAAATCCCGCATTTTCACTTGATAGATTTTCCTAAATAATTAGCCAAAACATACATACAATCATAAACTACATGTTTACCGATTTTGATTTCAAAAATAACTGATATAAACAGAATCCCTTTACCTTAACCCGAAAAGCAACATACGAACTCTACGGCTCCAAAACTACGAACTGAGTCCCCAAAAACCTAAACATTAAAGAACTATACTTCACTATAATTCTTACTACTACATATATACTGAAACGAAAACGAAATCGAACCCTTACCTCGATTTTGGATCAAAACCTGAAAATCCTCAAATCGAAATTCCAATCTGCTATACTCAAAAGAGATTCTCCTCTTGATCCACGT
Organism: Malania oleifera; assembly: GCF_029873635.1. Classification (NCBI taxonomy): domain Eukaryota; kingdom Viridiplantae; phylum Streptophyta; class Magnoliopsida; order Santalales; family Ximeniaceae; genus Malania; species Malania oleifera. Next base: position 19,222,212 of record NC_080425.1, read on the forward strand.
AGCAATGTCAGATCATTGATTCTGACAACAGACGACCCGAAATCTTAGAGAGAGAGAGAGAGGGAGAGAGAGAGAGAGAGAGAGAGAGAGAGAGAGAGAGGTTTTTGGTTTCTTAACCATTAAGTAAAGCCAAGGATATTTATAAACAAGTTGACACGCCCAGACTCATCGACGAGACGGCGTCCTCATTGACGAGCTGCAGAAGGAAACTCGTCGTTGTCAAGGTGAACTCGTCGACGAGCCTGAGATTTTAGGATTCCCCAAAATCCCTTGGCATCTCCTCATCAACGAACCACTGAGACTTGTCACTAAGCTATACAAGAGGCTTCGTCGATGCCAAGGTGGACTTGTCAACGAGCCTGAGATTTTAGGATTTCCCAAATTCCCACAGCATATCCTCGTCGGCGAACCACTGATCCTTGTCGACAAGTTGCATAAGGGACTTCGTCGACGAGAAGAGAAGCCTCATCGACAAGTCCTGCTGATTTTACCCTTTCCATTTTCCTTCTCTTTTTTTATTTATTTAATACACCTATCTCGGGTCAGGTTCTTACAAGTTATAGGGAAACCTAAGCTTAATCATGCAATTTTGAGCTCCAATTTCACATTTTGTGGGTTTAAAGTAGGAATAATAGGGTATTATTAGCTTATTCTATGATTTCAATCTTAAAATACGACAAGGCTTCCATCCAAGATATCGTTTAGGGTGTTGTGTTATATGGCTCATATACTTGATGAGATGCATGTACAAGGAATAAGACAGTAAAAAATCACATGTGATGAGGAGTAGTAGGGAAACCGTCGATAGTTTGGCTAGACCGTCAATGATTTGGCAGCATATTTCAAACAATTTGTATACTGTCTTAAACCGTCAACAGTTTGGCCCAATCTATCAACAGTTTGGCTTGGGAACCCAGCGCAGATTTTTGAATTTTGAATAATAAACGTTAAGTTGGTTGGGGTTTGGAGGGAAAACTTCGGGAAACTTCATATATACATTATTTTGGGTGTATTTGCATTGTAAGAGAAGTAAGAAGATCATTGTAAAAGTTTCTTTTGACACCAAGATAGTAAAGTACTTTGCCAATTGCTCCCATGGAAGTAGGCGTTATTGAACCACATAATTCCTTGTGTTGATTTTATTTACTTTCATATAAACTGTGTGGGTATGTTAGGTATTTGGTTTTCATTGGTTATTGCATTGATATTTTGTTGTGCAATTATGATTCTATATACAACAAATTGGTATCAGAGCAATTGTTGTTATGGCTTCGGGTACTTCATCTGCGAAATTTGATGTTGTCAATTTTGATGGAACCGGGAACTTCGGTTTATAGCAGAGAAGGGTGAAAGATCTGTTTGTGCAGCAAGAGATGGTGAAGGCTTTGTATGGTGTTCAACTGGAAGGCATGGATGAAGCAAATTGGAAGGAATTGGAGGCAAAGACGGTCTCTACTAATTTCTCCATTTCCTTTTTAACTTCTCAAGAAAATGCAAATGAGAATTTCCCATTTGAATTCAGGTTCCAACAAATTTTGTCTTCAGATCCCTCATTAGGAAATAAATCAATTTTGATTTTAAGTTTGGCATATGAATTTATTTTTACATTTATAATTTTTTATTATAGAGCTTAACTAACCACGAACGAGAAGCTCAAGATCAGTTTCCAAATGATCATCATATTGATGGATGAGAGTGTCAGTTATCAAAAAAACAAGCAAATAGATTTGTCATTACCAATTATATATTTTATGTGTGGGTAAAAAACTTGGGGTCTAATTTTCAAAATTTACTTATAGTACCCAAGCCAGAGAAGAATATATGAAGATTAAGTGTTGCTCACTTAAAAGAAAAGATCTGGAGAAGTATTATAATCTTATCTCAGAAAAATACGACAATCTGTGCAAACCAGATGATATCAACCTTAAGCAAGCTTGTCTTAACATCTTGCCTTATCCATCAGGAGAGGAGGTTTTCCAAGAACTTCAAATGAGTGAAAAAAGTCTTGAAAGCACTTCCCTTGGAAAGCTATACCAAAGTGCTCTTATGAGTCTAGGTGCGCTCTGCAGTATGACATGTATAGTAGATTCCTGCAGACAGGAAGATAACCAAAGAATGAAAAAGGAAAGATCTCCTCCTCAAATGCAAAGGAAACAAGAAGTGCTTTTGTCCAATGGAAGAACGGGAGGATGTTTATTTTCCCAGAAAACCCATAAGATCGAAGCACAAGGAGAAACTCTTGACATATTTAAGAAAGAAGAAACATAAGAGAGAGTTAAGGACCATCGATGTTATGTATGCAATCAAAAGGGACATTATGCAAAGAGGTGCCCCCCAAGATGAAAAAGAATTAAATTGATTCATGTACTAAATACGTCTCAAATTATAATTCAGATGATGGCATCGAATATATATTCTCCATTGATGACCAACAAAATGAAGATTCCATCCTTGCTTTCTCGCAGTGTGAGCAGGATGATCCTTTAGACTCTTCGAACAAAGAATATGAAGAGTTCTATAGCTATCAAGCTAATCTAGATCTAGAATGTTCTCATATCCAACCCATTAACAATGAGTTCTACCCGATGGCATCCACAGAATAAGAAGTTCACAACCTCTGTTCTATCCAAAAGTCATTATCAGCATAGTTCAAGAAAAGAGACTATGTTTCACCCTCTGCTCTAGTTTGGGCATTAGCTTACAAATACTTAAGTTCAATCAAAGTTATTACATTCTTTGACACATGAGTGGCATGTAGCTTCCTAAAGGCAAGCATTCTTTCAAAAGATAAATGGAAGCCATGTAATTAAGGATTCAAAGCAGTAAACAAAGAATATTTTTAGGTCAGATTAAAGAGTGTAATAATCTATATTAAGTTTCATCCAGAATAATTAATCAAGGATACATTCTTTAGGTCAAACCTTCCAAACAAGGATCTCTACATTGGATTTGACATCATTTAGCACTTAAACTATGTCTAATGGACAAAATAAGGATTAAAATTCAAGTCATATATGTTGCAATGGACCAAAACCCGTAATCCTTTTTAGATCACTCTGTCTTTGGAGGAGATTAAGGCATGATTAATTCAAGAAAATTGTGCAGACAACCACAATGAATTTTTAAAGAAATTTTCAAAACCATTATGGAAGAATTCAGAGTTCTTTGTCAGTATCCCCTTTAAGAAGAATGAGGATGTCAACCCAACCAAGGCAAGTCACAAGGGAATGAATCCAGAATATTATTCCTTGGCCCAAATTGAACTGACCCGACTGCAAAAGACGAGCTTATCGAGCCAACAAAATCACAATGGGCTTGCGAGGTTTTTTATGTCAACAATAAGGCTGAACAATCTCAAGGAAAAATCAGACTCATCATTAATTACCAGCCCTTCAATCATTTCCTTGCTGATGACAAATTCCTATTACCAAATCGAGCTAGCCTATTCTCACATTTATTAGAGGCCCAGATCTTCTCAAAATTTGACTTGAAGGTGGGCTTCTAGAAATTGGGCATCCATCCAGATGATAGGCCCAAGACGACCTTTTGCATACCCAATTTCCACTACCAATAGACTGTCATGCCATTTGGGCTTAAAGTAGCCCTGTCCATCTTCCAAAGGACAATGATTAAGATCTTCCAACACATTCTCGATCATGCGCTGATCAATTTGTGGAGATTGTTGCACACCATGCAGTCATGTTGTTAGAAAAATAATAATAATTGGTGTTGAAGCTATCGATTTTCTTGAAATGAAGTTTAGCCAAGGAAAGTATGAGTTGCAGCCACACATTTATACACAGCTCAACATCTTTCCAAACAACCAGATGATGACAAAAATTTGCAATAATTCCTTAGTATAATCAATTAAATGGTAGACTTTGCCCCAAAACTAACAATCTACATGGCACCACTTCACCAACTTTTGAAAAAGAAAGGTGTGCCTCCTTGGGAATCCAAATACACAGAAGGGGTGAAATCACTCAAAGAAATGTCCATGAAATTGCCACCACTTCAGATTCCTGACAAAGGCAAGAGAATCCTGCAGACTGACAACGGTGACTATTATTGGGGTGCAACCTTAAAAGAAGTAAAAGAAGATGGGACTAGACATGTCTATGGATACAAAAGTGGAGCGTTCAAAGAATCAAAATCACATTAGCACTCCACCTTTTGAAAACTAACAATCTACACAGCACCACTTCACCAACTTTTGAAAAAGAAAGGTGTGCCTCCTTGGGAATCCAAATACACAGAAGGGGTGAAATCACTCAAAGAGTCCATGAAATTGCCACCACTTCAGATTCCTGACAAAGGCAAGAGAATCCTGCAGACTGACAACGGTGACTATTATTGGGGTGCAACCTTAAAAGAAGTAAAAGAAGATGGGACTAGACATGTCTATGGATACAAAAGTGGAGCGTTTAAAGAATCATAATCACATTATCACTCCACCTTTGAAGAGAATTTGGTAGTGAAAATAGGGATTGAAAAGTTCAAATTCCATATAATCAAACATACTTTCATTGTCGAAATGGATATGTCATCCTTTCCAAAGATGATCAAATTCAAGAAAAAAGATTTTCCTGCAGGGACAACTTCTTAAATGGGCGAACTGATTTTCGTAGTATAAATTTGAAGTGAAACACATCAAAGGAAAGTACAACATCCTTAGTGACTTCCTCTCAAGACCAACCAATCCCCAAGTATTCTTCCTCATGGCATCCTCATCTCATCCAAAAACCCAATCTCTCTCACAACTTTTCTAGACCCACCAATCCCCAAGTATTCTTCCTCATGGCATCCTCATCTCATCCAAAAACCCAATCTCTCTCACAACTTTTCTAGACCCTACCTTATGAGATCCAAGATAGCATCCTTAGCCACACCATAGAGAAGAGGAAAAACAGAATGGTCCAGAGTCTCCAATCCATCCTCCTATCAAAATTTGGACTCATTAATGCACGAGTAAAATATCTAGACTAGCATCCACTTTTTCCATATTTGAATTGGCATCCAATCAACATATTTTCAAATGTCATCTAAGGACTAACTTTAATCAACTATTAAAACCTTGATTGACAATCAAGAGATTTCACATCTCTGATTAAAGGTTGACTTCAGTCAAATCCTAATTTTCAATGAGGAGATAATCAAATCTCATTAAGGGTTTAACTTCAATCATTAAAACCTTGATTGACAATCAAGCTATTTTTAAATATCTTTCATTAAAGGTTGACTTCGATCATTGAACCCTAATTAATTAGGGAGATTTCTCAAATCACTAATTGAAGGGTTGACTTTAAGACTTCATATACCGTGATTGCCAATTAAAAGAATTTTCACATCTAGTATTAGTTTATAGACTTCAACTCTCATAAAACTTTGATTGTCAATTAGGAGATTTTCCAATCCATTCCTTATTCAAGGCTTTATTTCCTTTAAGGATATAGTCCTAATCTCCAATAAAACTTGATGTTAATTAGGAGAGTTTCAATCCCCTCAGCATTAAACTCTCTAACTTCAATCTGTTGGCTTTTTAAGCCTAATCCCATTTGATAAATGACAAATCACAGCATCTCATTTATGTTTTAAGTATGTTCACAGGAATAACTTTAAGAAAGCACAATAACCAATGAAAATGAAGCCATCAAAGCATTCAATGACACAACACTTTGCAAATCTCATGGAGTATTTGAAAAGCTAGAGTTGAAGACTTAGAGAATTTTTATATGTATTGCATTTAGGATAGTATGTATGTATACATCCTATTGAATTTGAAGTGAAGCTCTTACTTGACCTTAGATGGACCTTAGGGACTTAAGCTTTTCATGAAAAATCACTATATTAAAGTAATAAACTATTTCAAAAGGTCTAAAATCAGTTTGAAACATGAAAAAGGCCAAAACTCAAAAACTGCAATGTAGTCGAGCGACCGAAGTTCATGCAGTATGATTCGGGCGGCTGGAGCACAAGGTTGAGCGATCGAAAATAGCTATTCTGGAAATCGTCTGCAATTCGGGTGACCGAAACTCTCGGGAAACGCCAAGATTTAGCTTTAAAATGGTAAAAAATTTTGAAATAAATTATATATTAAACCTTCAACGGTTATAAACGACCATATTTTAAGTTAGCATATAAATACAAGGCTTGGAGAGTTAGAGAACACTTTTGAACATCTTTGAGCAATATTGATAAACACCTTTCACTTTATTTGCAAGTTCTCTTACCTTTATTTTTCAAAATACCTTAGAGAATATCATTCTACTCTACTGAGCTTCAAATCCTATTCATTGAGAGGGTGGTAGTTTTTGTTCTTTCATTGTACTCATCGTCTCTTAAAGGAGCATTCTTTGTACACAAACCCTTATATTTTCTTTCTTCATTCACGGTTCAGGTTGGAATCGTGCCAAGCAAGGGGATATTACTTGGAGAGGTATCTCCGCCTATAAGGAGGGATTGTAAAAGGTAGCTCTACCTTGTTGAAGGAGTGAATAGTAGAAATCCTCAAATGGTTGTCTTGAGGCAAGGACATAGGCGGGTATAGTCGAACATTGTAAAATTGCGATCTTGTTTTCTTTATCTCTAAACTCTTTAAATTTCCGCACTTATATGTTTATGTTTATACATTGTTTGTGATTGTCTTACATATGCTAAACTCAAGTTCGATTTTGGTTGTTAATCGATTAAATATTTGACCTAAAATTTTAAATATCCAATTCACCCCCCTCTTGAGATATCACCAATTATAACAATTGGTATCAGAACTCGGTTACAAATAGCTTAACCGTATTTGTATAAAGATCACATGGATCAATTTGGTGTATTCCCTTTTGGTGAGGTACAATCATCGTCACGACCTCCAATCTTTTGTGATGTTAACTATACATTTTGAAAACAAAGAATGAGAATCTTCATTCAAACCATGGATTGGAGAGCATGGAGAGTCGTTACCCAAGGACACTATATACCTTTGAAAATAGTTGAAAATAAAAAAGTTCCTAAATCAAAAGAAGAAATGGATGAAGGCGAAATGAAACTAATGCAAGTAAACTCTAACTCTATAAATGCTTTATATTGTGTTTCATATACAAATGAGTTTAATAGAATCATGGCTTGTGATGACCCCATTTATCTACTATTTTTTTTTCCTTTTCAATACAATAAACTACAATAATCAATCTATATCTCTGATACCATACATCAACATGACCCAGCCCGAAGTGGGGCACTGGGGTGACCTGCCCATCACTTATAATATACCAAACAACGGAAACTAACATATATACATCTAATCCCAAACACAATACCAAAGTGTTAATACCATCATAATACATAGATAACTCTGAAGAACCAGACTTTAACACAATACTAGATGTCTGAAATGTTACTATACACACATCAGTTCTCACCAATACTTACTTTAAACAAACAACCAACTAATCCTACCTTGGAGCTCCCTAGGCTTGATTCCTGGTATTTCCTAAAATGTTAAATTTATAGGAGTGAGACATCTCTCAATAAGACGGAATTAATTATTGACAATGTGTGGCCACATGAGTTTGGTATACCAAAACACATTCTTTAAATCATTATTTCAACTGAGAAAGCATGTAGATATGTACTCATAACCATATATATTCAAAAGAATTTTATTTCTCCAGAATATGTTCTAGCTTAATGAGTATCCACATGTACGTAAACCACATATAGGTATTTTACATAATAAAACAAATCACATAATTTCAACTCTCAACACCTGCTTTCTTTCCATACTAAGCATTTCTCCCCATCGGTATCAGTAAGAACATCACACATCATTTCCATACTGAGCATACCTCTCCATCGACATTAGTAGGAACATCATAACATACTTTTCATACTGATCATACCTCCCCATCGGCATAAGTAGGAACTCATTTTCACACTTCTACATTATTCTCAAACTTTCTAGTGACCAATATAATATACTCATTTATACCATCTAATACGAATTATATAATAATACAGTAACATAATCTCAATTTCACATATCAGTAATATTCACGTTTGTATAAATCACATATCATTACATCTGTATAAAACATATTTGTATATCTCATATCATCATATCTATATAAAACATATATGTATATTTCATATCGTCATACCTGTATTTTTTGTAAAAACTCGTCGTCACATATTTTAGTTTAATTATGTTATTTCATGTTTCTTACGCCACACAACTTTTGAATGATAACTCATAATCTAATAATCACAGGGAAATATTCATATCATAATATTCCAAAACCATATACAATATTTTCATTTTCACGTACTTTAAGTCAACCAGTTAATTCCCAAAAATATTTGTCATAATTTATTCCCCTTACCTGCTTACTGACAAAATGCCTGCGGGGATCCTAAACCGATGTCTGCGGTGTTCGGAGCACGACACTAGTAATCATACATTTTAGTTTGCTCAGCTCAAACTCGGGATAATAGCTACTTAACATTCCTAGGTCCACACACTCTCATTAACTGGTCAAATTCTAAAGAAAGGCGTGTATGATCCACTTCCCTTATTTGAATTTAATTTCTAACATATTTTAAAAAACACCAATATGATCAAATTCCCCCAGTTTAATCTAATTCCAAAATATTCCCCAAAAATTCTAATATAATCAAATCTTGCAGTTTAATTAAATTCTATGGAATATTTCTAAAAAATCTAATATAATCAAATACTACAATTTAATCAATTAATTTTTAAAACAACAAAAATTATTTACACTCCTCACCTTAGCCTTGGAGTAGTGCCTAAGATTACCAAATCAAAAATTTGCTCCGATTAACTTACTCAAAATTGAAGTCGAGACCTTGTGGTAGTGTCTGATCATCGATTCAACTAAAGATTTGAGAGAGAGAGAGAGAGAGAGAGAGAGAGAGAGAGAGAGAGAGAGAGTTTGCCTTATCCCAGGAGTGGATGGAGAGACGACTCAAGAACCGACGAAGTGCACTTGTTATACCAGGATGAATCTCAACCCGATCCACTTGGTAAATGTTGGTTGCGGAGAATGGAATTCAGGGGTATTTTCCGTTTTTCAATCGGCCGAAAATTCATCGATAAATTGATGAGAGAATGTGAGTTGGCGTGGAGAAAGAGAGAGACAATGAGAGGTGAGAGAGAGAGAGAGTTGCAATGTGGCCAGGAAGATTTCAATTGAAATCTTCCTTTTGAAGTTCAATCAAAGCTTCTTGATATATGTTAACTTATTATTATTATTATTATTATTATTATTATTATTATACACATATTACTTTTATCCTTATATATATATATATATATAAAATATATATCATATTATTTATTTAAGTAATTCAATTTAATAATAATTAATTAATTAATTAATAATTTTTATTTATTTATTTATTTATTATTATTATTATTATTATTATTATTATTATTATTATTATAATATTTATTTCACTTTCATGCATATAATTTTTGGGGTCATTACATGGCTTGCAAGAGTGTTAAAGAATTTGGGATAAATTAGAGATTACATATGAAGGAACTAAAGATGTTAAGGATAGTCGTATTGACATGCTCAAAAGTGAATACAAGACTTTTAGAATGACTCAGAATGAATCTATTTCATCTATATATACTAGGTTCACACACATCACTATTTCTCTTAATGCACTTGGAACAACTTACCCCACTTATGAGATGATCAGGAAGGTGCTTAAAGGATTACCATCCATATGGAAGCGAAAGCCACAGCCATTGCAGAAGGAAGGGACTTGAAGGCTATGACCTTGGATGAGCTTATTGGATCTCTCCTCACCTACGAAATGACTATCAACGAAAGAAAGAATGAGCAAATTAAAACAAAGAAGGCCACTGCTCTCAAGGCTTTAGCAAAGAGCTCCAGTGACGAAGATGATGAGGATACTGATAAGGACATGGCCCTGCTAACTAAAAGGTTCGGTAAGTTCTTTAAAAAGAACATAAAATTTCCTAGGAAATTTTGAGGATATAGGACAGAGAAAGGAGAACCAAGCAAGAGAGAGCAAAAGTCAGATCCTCGTACTTGCTACAATTGCAAAAAGGTTGGCGACATCAAACCGAAGTGTCCATAGCTTAAGAAAGACTCCAAGAAGAAAAAGAATGCAATGAAGGTCGTCACATGGGATGAGTCGAGTTCCAGTAGTTCAGACAGTGACTCAAGTGGTCATGACGTAGCAAACCTCTGTTTAATGACACTTGATGATCACGAGGTACAATGTCATTATATTTTTTCTTGATATAAAATACTATTAAAAATAAAATTTTATTCTAATATATTCAATTTTATAAAAAAAAAAGGTCAAATGTTAATGATAAGTAAAATTAAAATTTTTTTTATTTGTTGATGCCAAATAGTGGGTAGTCACTCCAAAGATTAATAATATGGGTGATTTGAATGATTATAGTCACTTATGAGATCTAAAAGATGAAACAAGCCTTTTAAGAGGCCTCGATGGCCTTCGAGGGATAACTTTGATGCCTAAATTAGTAGATTGGTATGGAACATTAAGAAAAGAAAGAGTTATTGAAAAAGAGAGAATTATCAGCATAGTTGCATTTACTTGCCCATTTTGAGAGAGAGTTCCTTGTCCATTATGCCTTGCCTGTGTGGCTTGTTCCCACAACAAGGCTTAATTGAGCTTCGCATGTTTACACAAGTATCTTTCCTTTAATGAGGGTGGTTATTCCTAGGTAGATAATCATTCATCGATAACAATTCTATGTATGTGATTTGTACATAACTATAACTGCTTTAGATATGGCAGTTGGTCAGTTCCTTCATGCTTTGAGGTGCCCTACCTATGTATGTCGCGCACGCATGTGTGTGTGAGGTGCAACTGAGTTGTTTTGAAGACCTCCAACCGAAGTGTCTTGAGCACACGCAATCCAAGTGGTGTCCCATGTGTGCGAACGAGGCGCAACCAAGCAACCTTGGAGACCTCAAATCGAGGTGTTGTGTATCTACGTGTTGCGCCTATAGACTGGGTGTAACTAAACAAACTTTTTAATCCCACTTTTAACCGCCACTATTTTTTTGAAGGTGGCGTAATAGTGCAATTATGATTTTTTAAATGCTCCATTCTTATATCCACAAATATGTCTAGTTATGTTTTCTTTTTCTTCGAATAAAGCTGCTTCCTAATAGAAATCATTTGCATTAGTCTGCAAGATTCTCTTTCCTTTGTTAGGAAGCTGGAGTGGTAGCAATCAAAATAAGGTACCTTGAATACCTTAAACTAAACGACATGTGTACATGTATCGCACATACATCTGATGTGCAGTCGAGTCATCTCGAAAACGTCCAAGTGAGATGGTATTCTCATTTTTATTCTCTTTTAAATTGAAAATTATTCGCAAGATTATATATTTTCTATCTTATTTTTACTTTCTAATATTGTTTTAAAATCTTACACATAGATGGTATCTATGTGTTGCGCCTATATTTTCTCAGTAATGTACAAAAATAGTACATGCTTTCCTGAATATAATTCTTCTAATTTAATAATAATTTTTCATAAAAAAATTACTGCTTTAGTTTATTCCCTTACCTGATACTGAAAAAAACCCCCTAAAATACCAGTCCTGCACTCGCCGGGTTCCCTGTTCAACACCCTGAAAATGACAACTCGTAGAACTAAACTTCATTATTTTTTCGTGAATAACATTTCCTATAGCTACGGTAAGACCATATTTTGCATAAAAAGTCTTACCTTAAACCAGGGAAGAATTCCAATGATCCCCTCTGGTAGATTTGGATAGAACTTCCCCAGAAGGGTCGTGGTGGCCTCATATCGTTGATCCGGTGAACGACGGAGCCGAAATCGAAGATAGAGGAGAGAGAAATCGTAGGGAGGAGAGAAAGAGTGAGGTTTTTTTATTTTTCTGCATATAAATTTGAATTTTGCACCATTTATACAATGGGATTCGTCGACGAGGTCAAGAGGCAATTCGTCAACGAACTCTTCCCTTCGTTGACGAAATTCAGAGTGGCCCAAAACCCTTTCTCGGTATCTTCTCGTCCACCAGGCACACCTTCGTCAACAAGCCTATACCGAAACGTTGTCGACGAAACCTGCTGCCTCCTTTTGTTACTGTTTCCCCATTTTCTATTTTCTTTATTATTTAAATACCATTATTCTTCAGATCATTACAATATCTGTATATTTCATATCATCATACCTGTATTTTTCGTAAAAACTCATCATCACATATTTTAGTGTAATTCTACTATATCATATTTCTTATGCCACATAACTTTTGAATGATAACTCATAATCTAATAATCAAAGGGAAATATTCATATCATAATATTCCAAAATCATATACAGTATTTTCATTTTCACGTACTTTAAGTCAATTAGTTAATTCCCAAAAATATTTGTCATAATTTATTCCCCTTACCTGCTTACTGACAAAATGCCTGCAGGGATCCTAAACTGATGTCTGCGGCATTTGGAGCATGACACCTGTAATCATACATTTTAGCTTGCTCAGCTCAAACTCAGGATGATAGCTACTTAACATTCCTAAGCCCACACACTCCCATTAACCGGTCAAATTCTAAAGAAAGGCATGTATGATCCACTTCCCTTATTTGAATTTAATTTCTAACATATTTTAAAAAACACCAATATGATCAAATCCCCGCAGTTTAATCTAATTCCAAAATATTTCCCAAAAATTCTAATATAATCAAATCTTGCAGTTTAATTAAATTCTCAGGAATATTTTCAAAAATCTAATATAATCAAATACTACAATTTAATTGGTTTAATTTTTAGAACAACAAACATAATTTATACTCCTCACCTTAACCTTAGAGTAGTGCTTAAGATCCCCAAATTAAAAATCTGCTCCAATTAACTTGCTCAGAATTAAAGTCGGGACCTTATGGTGGTGTCTGATCGTCGATTCGACTGAAGATTTGAGAGAAATTGAGGAGAGAGAAAAAGAGAGAGAGAGAGAGAGAGAGAGAGAGAGAGAGAGAGAGAGAGAGAGAGAGAGAGTTTGTCTTATCCCAAGAGTGGTGCATACGACTTCCAAACCACGAATCCACTCCGGTTAATATGTTGGTGGCCGAGAATGGAACCCAGGGGTGTTTTCCATTCTTCAATCAGCTAAGAATTCATCGAGAAATTGAGGAGAGAGAGTGAGTTGGCGTGGAGAGAGAGAGAGACAATGAGTGGTGAGAGAGAGAGAGAGAGAGAGAGTTGCAATGTGGCCAGGAAGATTTCAATTAAATTTTCCTTTTGAAGTTCAATTAGAAACTTCTTTTAAGCTTATTGATATATGTTAACTTATTATTTATATATATATATATATATATATATCATTTATTTAAGTAATTCAATTTAATAATAATTAATTAATTAATAATTTTTATTTATTATCATCATTTTTTTCACTTCCATGCATATTATTTTGGGGGTCATTACATGGCTTGCAAGAGTGTTAAAAAAATTTGGGATAATTTAAAGATTACGTATGAAGGAACTAAAGATGTTAAGAATAGTCATATTAACATGCTCACAAGTGAATACAAGGCTTTTAGAAAGACTCAGAATGAATCTATTTCATCTATGTGCACTAGGTCCACACACATCACTAATTCTCTTAATGCACTTGGAACAACTTACCTCACTTATGAGATGATTAGGAAGGTGCTCAGAGGATTACAATCCATATGGGAGCCGAAGACCACGACCACTGTAGAAGGAAGAGACTTGAAGGCTATGACCTTGGATGAGCTTATTGGATCTCTCCTCACCTACAAAATGACTATCAACGAAAGGAAGAACGAGCAAATTAAAACAAAGAAAGCCACTACTCTTAAGGCTTCAACAAAGAGCTCCAGTGACGAAGATGATGAGGATAATGACGAGGACATGGCCCTATTAACTAAAAGATTCGGTAAGTTCTTTAAAAAGAACAAAAAATTTGGTAGGAAATTTCAAGGATCTAGGACAGAGAAAGGAGAACCAAGCAGGAGAGAGCAAAAGTCGGATCCTGGTACTTGCTACAACTGCAAAAAGGTTGGCCATATCAAACCGGAGTATCCATTGCTTAAGAAAGACTCCAAGAAGAAAAAGAACGCAATAAAGGTCGTCACGTGGGACGAGTCAAGTTCCAACGGTTCAGACAATGACTCAAGTGGTCATGAGGTAGCAAACCTCTGTTTAATGGCACTTGATGATCACAAGGTACAATGTCATTATATTTTTTCTTGGTATAAAATACTATTAAAAATAAAATTTTATTCTAATATATTCAATTTTATAAAAAAAAAAAATTCAAATGTTAATGATATGTAAAATTAAAATTTTGTTTACTTGTTGATGCCAAATAGTGGGTAGTCACTCCAAAGATTAATAATATGGGTGATTTGAGTGGTTGCTGAATGATTATAGTGACTAATGAGATCTAAAAAATGAAACAAGCCTTTTAAGAGGCTTCAATGGCCTTCAAGGGATAACTTTGATGCCTAAATTAGTAGATTGGCATGGAACATTAAGAAAAGAAAGAGTTATTGAAAAAGAGAGAATTATCAGTGTAGTTGCATTTACTTGCCCCTTTTGAGAGAGAGTTCCTTGTCCATTATGCCTTGCTTGTGTGGCTTGTTCCCACAACAAGGCTTAACTGACCTTCGCATGTTTACACAAGTATCTCACCTTTAATGAGGGTGGTTATTCCTAGGTGGATAATCATTCGTCGATAACGATTCTATGTATGTGATTTGTACATAACTATAACTACTTTAGATATGGCAGTTGGTCAGTTCCTTCATGCTTTGAGGTGCCCTACCTGTGTATGTCGTGCACGCATGTGTGTGTGAGGTGCAACTGAGTTGTTTTGAAGACCTCCAACCGAAGTGTCTTGAGCACATACAATCCAAGTGGTGTCCCGTGTGTGCGAACGAGGGGCAACTGAGCGACCTTGGAGACCTCAAATCGAGGTGTTGTGTATCTATGTGTTGTGCCTATAGACTAAGTGTAACTAAACTAACTTTTTAATCCCTCTTTTTACCGCCAATATTTTTTTGAAGGTGGAGTAATAGTGCAATTATAATTTTTTAAATGCTCCATTCTTATATCCACAAATATGTCTAGTTCTGTTTTCTTTTTCTTCGAATAAAGCTGCTTCCTAATAGAAATCATTTGTATTAGTCTGCAAGATTCTCTTTCCTTTTTTAGGAAGTTGGAGTGGTAGCAATCAAAATAAGGTACCTTGAAGACCTTAAACTAAACAACATGTGTACATGTATCGCACATACATCTGATGTGCAGTTGAGTCATCTCGAAAACATCCAAGTGAGATGGTATTCTCATTTTTATTCTCTTTTAAATTGAAAATTATTCCCAAAATTATATATTTTCTATCTTATTTTTACTTTCTAATATTGTTTTAAGATCTTACACATAGATGGTATCTATGTGTTGCACCTATATTTTCTTAGTAATGTACAAAAATAGTACATGCTACCCTGAACATAATTCTTCTAATTTAATAATAATTTTTCATGAAAAAATTACTACTTTAGTTTATTCCCTTACCTGATACTGAAAAGAAACCCCCTAAAATACCTCTCCTGCACTCGCAGGGTTCCCTATTCAACACCCTGAAAATGACAACTCGCAGAACTAAACTTTAGTATTTTTCCGTGAATAACATTTCCTATAACTACGGCAAGACATCATATTTTGCATAAAAAGTCTTACCTTAAACCAAGGATGAATTCCAACTCTGCCCCATCAACGATTTGCTCCAGTAGATTTAGAGAGAACTTCCTCAGAAGGGTCGTGGTGGCCTCATATCGTCGATCCGGTGAACAACGGAGCCGAAATCGAAGAGAGAGGAGAGAGAAACCATAGGGAGGAGAGAAAAAGTGAGGTTTTCTGATTTTTCTACTTAAAAATATGAATTTTGCACTATTTATACAATGGGATTCGTTAACGAGTCATGTCACCTCATCGACGAGGTCAAGAGGCAATTCGTCAATGAACTCTTCCCTTCGTCATGAACTCTTCCCTTCGTCGATGAAATTCAAAGTGGCCCAAAACCTCCTCTCGGTATCTTCTCGTCGGCGAGGCACACCTCCATCGACAAGCCTATACTGCCACGTCATCGATGAAACCTACTGTCTCCTTCTGTTATTGTTTCCCATTTTTCTCTTTTCTTTATTATTTAAATACCATTATTTTTCGGATCATTACAATATCTGTATATTTGATATCGTCATACCTGTATTTTTCGTAAAAACTCATCGTCACATATTTCAGTATAATTCTGCTATTTCATATTTCTTATGTCACACAACTTTTGAATGATATTTCATAATCTAACAATCACAGGGAAATATTCATATCGTAATATTCCAAAATCATATACAATATTTTCATTTTCACGTACTTTAAGTCAACCAGTTAATCCCCAAAAATATTTGTCATAATTTATTCCCCTTACCTGCTTACTGAGAAAATGCCTGTAGGGATCCTAAACTGATGTTTGTGGCATTCGGAGCACGACACCTGTAATCATACATTTTAGTTTGCTCAGCTCAAACTCGGGATAATAGCTACTTAACATTCCTAGGCCCACACACTCCCATTAACCGGTCAAATTCTAAAGAAAGGCGTGTATGATCCACTTCCCTTATTTGAATTTAATTTCTAACATATTTTAAAAAACATCAATATGATCAAATCCCCGCAGTTTAA
This sequence comes from Malania oleifera, assembly GCF_029873635.1. NCBI lineage: Eukaryota > Viridiplantae > Streptophyta > Magnoliopsida > Santalales > Ximeniaceae > Malania > Malania oleifera. The sequence goes on from NC_080425.1 coordinate 19,238,979, forward strand.
TCTAATTCCAAAATATTCCCCAAAAATTCTAATATAATCAAATCTTGCAGTTTGATTAATTCTTTGGAATATTTTCAAAAATCTAATATAATCAAATACTACAATTTAATCGGTTAATTTTTAAAACAACAAACATAATTTATACTCCTCACCTTAACCTTAGAGTAGTGCTTAAGATCCCCAAATTAACAATCTACTCCAATTAACTTGCTCAGAATTGAAGTCGGGACGTTGTGGTGGTGTATAATCGTCGATTCAACTGAAGATTTGAGAGAAATTGAGGAGAGAGAGATGAGAGAGAGAGTTTGTCTTATCCCAGGAGTGGTGTCTACGACTTCCAAACCACGAATCCACTCTGATTAAAGTGTTGGTGGTTGAGAATGGAACCCAGGGGTATTTTCCATTCTTCAATCGGCCAAGAATTCATCGAGAAATTGAGAAGAGAGAGTGAATTGCCGTGGAGAGAGAGAGACAATGAGAGGTGAGAGAGAGAGAGAGAAAGAGAGTTACAATGCGGCCAAGAAGATTTCAATTGAAATTTTCCTTTTGAAGTTCAATTAGAAACTTCTTTTAAGCTTTTTGATATATATATAACTTTAAGTAATTCAATTTAATAATAATTAATTAATTAATAATTTTTATTTCTATTTATTTATTTATTATTATTATTATTTTCACTTCCATGCATATTATTTTTGGGGTCATTACATGGCTTGCAAGAGTGTTAAAAAAATTTGGGATAAATTAAAGATTACGTATGAAGGAACTAAAGATGTTAAGGATAGCCGTATTAACATGCTCACAAGTGAATACAAGGCTTTTAGAATGACTCAGAATGAATCTATTTCATCTATGTACACTAGGTTCACACACATCACTAATTCTCTTAATGCACTTGGAACAACTTACCTCACTTATGAGATGATTAGGAAGGTGGTAAGAGGATTACCATTCATATGGGAGCCGAAAACCACGACCATTGTAGAAGGAAGAGACTTGAAGGCTATGACCTTGGATGAGCTTATTTGATCTCTCCTCACCTACGAAATGACTATCAACAAAAGGAAAAACGAGCAAATTAAAACAAAGAAAGCCACTACTCTCAAGGCTTCAACAAAGAGCTCCAGTGACGAAGATGATGAGGATAACGACGAAGACATGGCCCTACTAACTAAAAGGTTCGGTAAGTTCTTTAAAAAGAACAAAAAATTTGCTAGGAAATTTTGAGGATCTAGGATAGAGAAAGGAGAACCAAGCAGGAGAGAGCAAAAGTCAGATCCTCGTACTTGCTACAATTGCAAAAAGTTTGGCCATATCAAACCGGAGTATCCATTGCTTAAGAAAGACTCCAAGAAGAAAAAGAACGCAATAAAGGTCGTCACGTGGGATGAGTCGAGTTCCAACAGTTTAGACAGTGACTCAAGTGGTCATGAGGTTGCAAACCTCTGTTTAATGGCGCTTGACGATCACGAGGTATAATGTCATTATATTTTTTCTTGATATAAAATACTATTAAAAATAAAATTTTATTCTAATATATTCAATTTTATAAAATAAAAAAAAAAAGTCAAATGTTAATGATATGTAAAATTAAAATTTTGTTTATTTGTTGATGCCAAATAGTGGGTAGTCACTCCAAAGAATAATAATATGGGTGATTTGAGTGGTTGCTGAATGATTATAGTCACTTATGAGATCTAAAAAATGAAACAAGCCTTTTAAGATGCCTCGATGGCCTTCGAGGGATAACTTTAATGCCTAAATTAGTAGATTGGTATGGAACATTAAGAAAAGAAAGAGCTATTCAAAAAGAGAGAATTATCAGTGTGGTTGCATTTACTTGCCCCTTTGGAGAGAGAGTTCCTTGTCCATTATGCCTTGCCTGTGTGGCTCGTTCCCACAAGAAGGCTTAAATGACCTTCGCATGTTTACACAAGTATCTCACCTTTAATGAGGGTGGTTATTCCTAAGTGGATAATCATTCATCGATAACGATTTTATGTATGTGATTTGTACATAACTATAACTACTTTAGATATGGCAATTGGTTAGTTCCTTCATGCTTTGAGGTGCCCTACCTGTGTATGTCGCGCACGCATGTGTGTGTGAGGTGCAACTGAGTTGTTTTGAAGACCTCCAACCGAAGTGTCTTAAGCACATGCAATCCAAGTGGTGTCCCGTGTGTGCGAACGAGGGGCAACCGAGCGACCTTGGAGACCTCAAATTGAGGTGTTGTGTATCTATGTGTTGTGCCTATAGACTAGGTGTAACTAAACTAACTTTTTAATCCCTCTTTTTACTGCCAATATTTCTTTGAAAGTGGAGTGATAGTAAGATTATGATTTTTTAAAAACTCCATTCTTATATCCACAGATATGTCTGGTTCCGTTTTTTTTTTCTTCGATTAAAGCTGCTCCCCGATAAAAATCATTTGCATCAGTTTGCAAGATTCTCTTTCCTTTATTAGGAAGTTGGAGTGGAAACAATCAAAATAAGGTACCTTGAAGACCTTAAACTAAACGACATGTGTACATGTATCGCACATGCATATGATGTGCAGTCGAGTCGAAAACATCCAAGTGAGATGGTATTCTCATTTTTATTCTTTTTTAAATTAAAAATTATTCCCAAGATTATATATTTTCTATCTTATTTTTACTTTCTAATATTGTTTTAAAATCTTACTTCCCATTCCCAAATACTTTTAAATATTTATAATCAATGCTCAAACTAATTTATGACCACACCGACAGTTGAAGAGCAGTGCCTTTTATTGAATGCCAAAGTTTAAAGCAGGGATATGACCGAAACCCACGGACACCCAATGCCAGAAGCAATCTGTGTGGGTGCAGACAAAATTACAGTAAAATATTTGTAGGTTAGAGTAGGAAGCATCTGACTCCCACTTTACACTATTCTTTTGCCCATGCTTATACTGGAAGCAATTTGTTCCGTACGCACGCGCCCACGGTGGGCCTCCCCGTCAACTCCTTCCCGGTACGCCTCCGCTCCGCCATCTGATGCAGCCAGTGGGCCCAAGGACGGCAGCGGGCAGCCACTATCTTTGACCAGCGCTCGCCGCCCGCCATGCCGACGCCGTGGTGCTATCCGCGCACGTGATTTGCATGCTTTTTGGTTCACTACTTTAGCTCCACGGCGGTCGTCCAGTCTCCCCGTGCCAGCCGTGACCGCTGCCTTTTATAGAGCTCAAAATAAAAAAATAAATAAGTTTTCTTTTTATAATCTAGGGAACTTTAGGCCTCGTTAGCTATTTTAATAAAAAAAAATTAGAGGATATTTCTGAATTTTATTATTTTTAAAATAATTAAGCTGAGAAATAAGATTACTTTTAGTAATTAAATGAATATTTAATATTTTTATCTAACTCATTACTTTTTTGGTAAAATTTTGAGAAATTTTTTTTAACATTAACCTTTTTGAGTTTTTAATAATACGCTTAACTTTTTAAAATTTGCAAGGAAATACTTTTCATGTAGTGAATAATAAACTATACATTTACATAATAATTTCGCCCCTTTTTAATTAAATATCAATTGAAAAGTAATGGCTCACAAAATTCACTTTTAACATTTAGGTTATCAAATAAAAAAACATTGATTTTATGAAGTGAGCAATCATTGAAAGATTTTTTCAAAGTTTAATATTATTTATACATATCTATCTCACATGCATTGACCATGTCATGAACTAGAATTTTTTAATTAAAAAAATTATCCTAAAATATAACTTAAAATAGAAATAAAAAATATAATATTTGCTTAAATAATTTATTTTCATGAATATCATATCATAAAAAATAAATTATTTTATTATTATGTTTGGAAGCATAAATTTTGGATCTTGAATTTAAATATGAGTAGATTTTAACAAATTTCAATATAATTTTATATTACGTCTTATTTAAATCTAAAAATAAAAAATTTTATTAGAGAGAGAGAGAGAGAGAGGGTATTATGGATATATCACGTATGATGCCCTAAGGGACATGCGGAGATTGAGAGAGAGAGAGAGAGAGAGAGAGAGAGAGGAGAGAAGCCTCAAAAGCCAACAAGTCATGTTGGTCTTTTAGAAATTTTAGTCAATCATGAAAAAATTAAGAGAAATTATAATTTTATTGTCAAGCCTCATGTAATTATTTTAATCTTATCCTTTTGTGACAGAGATTAGAGATGGGATGGAAATCATGTAATGAGTTCTCGTGATTATTTTTGTTTTAAGTTTAATTTTGTAGGTTTTTAAAAAAGAGGAACTAGCTAAGTGTGAACTAGCTAAAACTTAAAAGGCCTAGAATAAAATTTTTCATTTTCCTATAAATCACACTTGTACTAAAGAAAAAGTATGATTAATATGACAAATATTAGGACCAAAAATTTTAAATAGAACAAATATTGCTCATTGATAAAATAGATATGACAAACATTCAATAAGAAAATTAATAAGTATAATATTAATAAAATTTTGGCTTCAATCATCTTAACATCCATGCACAATACACTTCTAAGATGAATTTTGTGCCCTCTAGTGTATAGTTTACTATAGTTGATTTATTTTTTATATATTCTATTGTAAGCCCACTTTTAAAAAATTAAAATTAAAATTTATAACTTTTGGTAAATATCAAAATTTTAAGTACAGTAAAAAAAGTGTATATACCAATATTTGAGTCCTCTCTTTTCTTTGATTTTCGACTACAATTTATTTGACCTTTTGTATGAATGTTATTGACTTTGAATGCTTCTGCCTGAATCTTATATGCCACAATCTGTGTATGAATATTACAAATGACTTTGAATGCTTCTGTCTGACTTTTTTGTGCCTCAATTTATGTATCTAGATCCTCCTTTAAAATATTGATTGTTGTGTTTTTTCTGAATTCGCACACTACTTACCGTTACTCTCACACTATAAGAACCCGAACTGTAATATATGAATTTAAATGATTAAGAGAAGGGTAAAATTAGAATTTGAGCAGGCTTCGTTGACGAAGGCCTTGTGCTGCTCGTCGACGAAGTTCAAAGGCTCGTCGACGAGGAGAAGCCGAGGGGTTTCGGGAAATCGAAAATCTCAGGCTTGTCGATGAGGTCATTGTCTCATCGACGAACTTTCTATATGGTCTCGTCAACGAGGACGCTATTCGTCAACGAGGACGGTTGAGTCAAAGAGCTATAAATAGATATTTTCATTAATTCTCAACTAAGAAAACTCAAATTCTCTCTTTATCTATCTAGAAACTCAACCTACTCTCTATCTCTCTAGATTTCTCATTTGTACGTCACTGGAATCGACGATCCGACATTACCACGAGGATCAGGGAAGGATTCTCTATAAGTTCTACGGATCAAATTTTCATTTCAGGCATTCTCGAGTTTTGTCCCAAAATCAAGGTAAGGCTCGATTTTCAGTTCTGATTCGGTAGCCTTGTAGGTAACGGAGTTGTGAATAACTTTTGTACTATGATTTGTAGATTTTGGAACTCGGTTCGCTATTTAGGGGCCTTGGAGTTCGGGATTTATCATTTGGGGAAAAGGTAAGGGGATTCAGTTTATGTCAGTTATTTTTGAAATCAGACTCGATAGAACTGTGGTTCACGGCCCTGTGTGCGTTTTGATTACTCATTTGGGAGAATCTGACGGGAAAAATTATGGGTTTTTCATGTTACAGTTTTGGGAAAAATGGTGTATTGGGTTACATCCTTGGTTTTGTTGGAAAACTGTATGTATATGGTAATTTATATTGTGTAATAGGGATGGTCGTGCCTTGACTTTATTTAAACTATATATGTTTGGAAAATCATGATTTTTGGATTACCAAATGGGTGTGGTTTGTTTGGTTATATAAGCATGCATGGTTATGTTTTGATGGAATGCAATAGGAACTGGGTTTTGAGTTGTTTCAAGTACTGTGAGTGTCCGGCTCTATATCCAAGGGCGTATGAAATCACTGGCCATGTTTACAAAGAGTGTTTGACTTTATATTCGAGGGTGTGAGCCTTACTGATTGATCACCGAAAGGTGTGGATCCACTAGTTAGTACCGGTACGATGCCATGGGAGCCTGAGGTTTGCCATGTGTCAAGGACGCCCTGCATCGCGGGCTAGCTACGGGCCGACACCAGGTATTACGGGCCCGCTACGGGCCGATGGGTGTGACGACACCGGGTTGATCATGTGTGTGTGTGTGTGTGTGTATCGACTGTTTTGAAACTAGTATTGGAACTGTATTTAACTATGTATGTTTTGCTGTCATGATAACACTCAAATGCCACACACCGATATAACCTATATTCGCCCTTACTGAGAGGTGTCTTACCCCTGCTGTACGTACATATTTTCAGGTCCTTCGAGTAACCGGAACTAGCGTGCTGGTGTTGGGAGCATAGTGGTTGGTGTACTGCAAGAGGTACTTGGGTAAGTACTAGGACTGTATCGGGTTGACTTTTGTGGTTATGGTTGTCACCCGGGTAGTGTTGTATTTTTGTGAAGTTTGACTCCTTTGTATAGACTCTGGTATGGTATAGATTGTGTATAGAAATACTATCTTCCGTTGTGTTTCTATTGTGTATGTGAATATGTATAGGGTGCCTAGGAACCCCACGGGATCGGACCCTCATTCATTGTACTGTATCTTGATTTTGTATGATACAGGGACATGTTAGGTTATTTTTTCACCCTCGGGTCCATTATTGGATTCAAGGCGTGACAGCTTAGTGTTAGAGCTAACCAGGTTGTTAGGCCTTATAGACTTAGTTTGGTATAGCTGTATGTACATACCAGAGCGTCAGGAGGTTGGATGTGGATAGAGTTCGTTGAGGGATGTTTTGTTGCTAAACCGGGACTCGTCGGCAGTGTTCTGTGTTTTTTCCTGGAATGCGATTTTAGTAAAATCACGGCAAACCATTGATGATTTTCGTGTTAGTGTGATAGAACAGACCTGGACCTGGCAGGTGGTAGTTAACATGATTAGGGGTAGATAATTGTGTTAACTGTACATGTTGTAGGAGTCTTGATAGAACTCTGTTGTGTTTTCAGAATAGAGCCCAAGGATAATGACCTGGGAAGTGGCTCCGAGGAGACGGCGAGTCATGAGTCTCCTACTGTGCCTCAAGGTTTGACAAGGCAAGTCCTGCGGGAGATTGGGCAGAGTGTGTGGAGACACGAACGTTCTCCTACGTCTGCGGGGTGCACCATTTAGAGGTTCACACGCATGCAACCTCTGACGTTCTCAAGGGGACATGACCCGACGATAGGAAAGGATTGGGTCGAGAAGATTAAGAGGATTTTGGGGGTCCTCACTGTACAGACAGGCAGAGAGTCCTCTATGTTACCTTCCAGTTGTCAGGGGAGGTAGGGCGTTGGTGGATTGCGGTGAATCTGTTGGAAAAGCAGAGGGTCGGTCCTATGGAGATGTCTTAGAGCCGTTTTAAGGAAGTTTTCTTTGACGGATACTTCCCAGCTTCTGTACGTGACGCTAAAGCGGATGAGTTTTTTGCGTTGACTCAGGGGAGTATGACGGTGTACGGGTATGTTGCTCGGTATATAGAGCTATCTCGATTTGCGCCGTGTTTGATCTCGAACGAGTACGAGAAGACTTGGAGGTTCAAGAAGGGCTTGAGGAAGGACATCCGTAGACTAGTGGGTATGCTTCAGATCCATGAATTTTTGGATTTAGTGGATAAAGCCACTGTGATTGAGATTGGTATCCGAGAGGACGAGGTGGATCAGGAGCCGAAGAAGAGGCTAGTACCTTCTAGTTCTCAATCTGGATCTGGTCAGGGATCGTAGAAGAAGAGGAACAGGGGCTCGGGTTATCGATAGAATTTCGAGCATTAGGGTTCTCAGATGAGCCAGGTGGGTGAACGTTGTACCAGGTGTTGTAAATGGCATAAGGGTGAGTGTCAGCCGTTTGGGGGTAACTACTACAATTGTGGTCAGTTAGGTCACATGGCTCGGAATTGTCACGCACCAAAAAGGGGTACGCCTTCTTCGAGTCAAAATCGAGGGAGTAATCAGATATCCCGGGGAACCTACCAGACGAACACAACTCCAGCGATGGTGTACTTGCTTACTCCAGCGGATGCTAAGCATGCGAGGAATGTGGTGACAGGTACTATGACGTTGCTTTTAAATAGAGTTGTGGTTTTATTTGATTCGGGTGCGACCCAATCTTTTATATCTGTTAATTTTGTAAAACTGTTTGGGGTGGAGACCCAAGTCATGGAAGAGGAATTGTCTGTAGTTACACCATCAGGGGGTATATCATTCTGTAGGAGGATGTTGGAGGACTGCCCAGTGGTAATCCAGGGGATGCTGCTACCAGCAAACCTTGTAGTATACGACATGTCAGGGTTTGATGTAATATTGGGAATGGATTAGTTATTCTCCAGTTGTGCTGGGATTGACTGTCGTAGGATGGTGGTAGTGTTTAGACCTCTTGGAGAGCAGGAGTACGAGAACTATAATATATGAATTTAAATGATTAAGAGAAGGGTAAAATTGGAATTTGAGCAAGCTTCGTCGACGAAGCCAGATTTTGTCGACGAAGGCCTTGTGTTGCTCGTCGACGAAGTTCAAAGGCTTGTCGACGAGGAGAAGCCGAGAGGTTTTGGGAAATAAAAAATCTCAAGCTCGTCGACGAGGTCATCGTCTCGTCCATGAGCTGTCTATATGGTCTCGTCAACGAGGACGCTATTCGTCGACGAGGACAGTTAAGTCAAAGGGCTATAAATAGATATTTTCATTACTTCTCAGCTAAGAAAACTCAAATTCTCTCTTTATCTCTCTTGAAACTCAACCTACTCTCTATCTCTCTAGATTTTATCATCGTACGTCGCTGGAATCGATGATCCGATGTTACCACGAGGATAAGGGAAGGATTCTCTATAAGTTCTATGGATCATATTTTTGTTTCGGGCATTCTCGGGTTTTGGCCCAACATCGAGGTAAGGCTCGGTTTTCAGTTTTGATTCAATAGCCTTGTAGGTAATAGAGTTATGAGTAACTTCTATACTATGGTTTGTAGATTTTGGAAATCGGTTCGCTAGTTAGGGGCCTTGGAGTTCGGAATTTTTCATTTGGGGAAAAGGTAAGGGGATTCAGGTTATATCGGTTATTTTTGAAATCGGACTCGGTAGAACTGTGGTTCGCGGTCCTGTATGCATTTTAATTACTCATGTGGGGGAATCTAACGAGAAAAATTATGGGTTTTTCATGTTATAGTTTTAAGAAAAATGGGGTATTGTGTTACATCCCTGGTTTTGTTAGAAAATCGTATGTATATGGTGATTTATATTGTGTAATAGGGATGGTCGTGCCTTGCTTTATTTAAACTATATATGTTTGGAAAGTCATGATTTTTGGATTACCAAATAGGTGTAGCTTGTTTGATTATATGAGCATGCATGGTTGTGTTTTGATGGAATGCAATAGGAACTGGGTTTCGAGTTGTTCCAGGTACAGAGAGTGTCCGGCTCTATATCCAAGGGCGTATGAAATCACTGATCATGTTTGGCAAGAGTGTCCGACTCTATATCCGAGGGCATGAGCCTTACCGGCTGAGCATCGAAGGGTGTGGATCCACCAGTTAGTACCGGTACGATGCCATAAGAGCCTAGGGTTTGCCATATGCCGGGGACGCAGGGTATTACGGGCCTACGCCAGGTATTACGGGCCGACTACGGGCCGAAGGGTGTGACGACATCGGGTTGGTCGTGTGTGTGTGTGTGTGTGTATGCACTGTTTTGAAACTAGTACTGTAACTGCATTTAATTGTGTATGTTGTGTTATCATGATAATACTCAAATGCCACACACCGATATAACTTGTATCTGCCCTTACTGAGAGGTGTCTCACCCCTGCTGTACATACATATTTTTCATGTCCTTCGAGTAACCGGAACTAGTGTCCTGGTGTTGGGAGCATAGTGGTCGGTGTACTGTGAGAGGTACTTGGGTAAGTACTAGGACTGTATCGGGTTGACTTTTGTGGTTATCGTTGTCACCCGAGTTGTGTTGTATTTTTGTGAAGTTTGACTCATTTGTATAGACTTTGGTATGGTACTAATTGTGTATAGAAAGACTTATCTTCCGTTGTGTTTCTATTGTGTATGTGTATAGGGTGCCTAAGAACCCCACGAGGTCGGACCTTATTCATTGTACTGTATCTTGATTTTGTATGATACAGGGACAGGTTAGAATACTTTTTCACTCTCGGGTCCATTATCGAATTTGGGGCGTGACACACACTAAATTTCTAATGCACTATTTGCTATGCGAATGTTGTGTGCAACTCTCACTATAACTCTCTCACCAAATTTCCTCACACACTGTTTACTCTGAGTATTCTGAAATGTTGTGTGTCCATCCCTCTCCAAATACCTCACTATTTATAGGCTTTTTGTGAAAATTTTGATTAAATTGTGATTGATTCTGATTAATTTTGATTTGTTCAATTAGCTTTCAATCCTATCATTTTCATCAATCATCAATTTAATTTGATTTGTCACATTTAAACTTTGATTTTCAGCACATGTATTTAACTCCTTTTTTCCTTTTGCAGGTTTGCAGATTGAAGACTTGCCGGTTCACTTTATTTTTCCTTTTCTGCATTTTTTTCTTGTATTTTTATTATTATTTTTTATTTTATACATGAAATCAATATCATTTAAAATTAAAAGTTATTAATATATTATATATGATTTAAATGAAACTTTTTTCAATATTAAAATTGCTTAATACGATCTTGAATTTTTAAATAACAATGTTACATTTTATATATTTATATATATATATATATATATATATATATATTCAAAAATAATTATTCAATGTTCCCAAACAATAACAAATATCTTTGATCACTAGTTGATTGGTTAAAATGACATAGTTGGATTAGGATGTGGATTAGCTATGAACATAATCTTACACTAGACAAGCATTCTTATTTATATAAAACATATCTAAAATGAAAAATTATTTGGGGGAGAGAGAGAGAGAGGAAGGGTATTATGGATATATCACATATGATGCCCTAAGGGACACGCAGGGATCGAGAGAGAGAGAGAGCAAAGAAGTCTTAAAAGTCAACAAGTTACATTGACCTTTCAGGAATTTTAGCCAATAAAGAAAATTAAGAGAAACTAGAATTCTATTGTCAAACCTCATGTGATTATTTTGATTTTATCGTTTTGTGAAAGAGATTAGAGATGGGATGAAAATCATATAATGAGTTCTCGTGATTATTTTTAATCATTATGGCCAACACGTGCATTTGTTTTATGTTCAATTTTATAGTTTTTAAAAATAGAGGAACTAGCTACATGTGAACTAGCTAAAACTTAAAAGGCCTATAATAAATTTTTATATTTTCCTATAAATCATACTTATCTTATCTTCTCAACCGTTGTTCAAACTAAAGAAAAAGTATGATTAATATGACAAATATTAGGAACAAAAATTTTAAATAGAACAAATATTACTCATCGATAAAATAGGTATTGTTAGCCTTGTTGGCTACAATATCATATTTAATGTGTTTTGATGATATTAACCTATTTGTATTGTTCCTAATGTTTTCCTATCTTTGCAGATCTTGTTTAGTACAGGTACTCGTTCATGGAGTACTGGGTCGAAAGTAAAGATCGGACCGAGTAGTCGTCAAGTAGGAACGATCATACGAACACGTACTCGGAAGGACCCAAGCACAATCGAAAGTTTAAATTGTAGAATTATTTGTAATAAGGATTGTGTGTGTGTTAGGAACTTTTTGTAACTCTTGTGTTTTGTTTCTACTTGATTTCTGAGTAAGAGTTGAGCAATGCACATGCATACTAGGACATATGAGTTTATAAAATTGCACTAAAGTCATAAACACAGACTCATCTTTCATGGTTTCCAAAGTTAAACTTTAAGAGTTTGTTAAATGAATCCTAAACTCAAACATGGTTTTCAAAGGGACAAACTTTTAACATTTTGGTTTTACAAACATTTTCATACTTGGTTCCAAATGTGTCAAAACAAGTCTTATGTCCTAAAGCTTTAAAAAAGTTAAGTATATTTTTATAAAAGGATATTCTAAGTATATAAGATATCAAGTGTTCTTTCAATTGTGTTTTCATAAATTAAGATATCTTATATTTGAGGAAAAGCTCACTTGGACAAGTTTTGAATTTCATTAGACCTAATATCTTTCTAATATTTTTTCCAAGAAATGTTTTAAGTCATTAAAAGACTTTTATTAGGAAAAACAGAGCAATTGTTGACTGACATAGTGCAATCTCGAGTCTTGAACATCTTTTGGTATTTGAGGCATAACTTTTGATATAAAAGTCCAAAAATGACAATCTTGGTGTCCTTGGAAAGCTAAGAAAAAATCCTACAACTTTTATGTTAATGACTTTTTTTGATTCAGGGCACTCATCGACAAGAATCAGGAATCCGTCAACAAGTGACTAGTTGACACTAGTCGATGAGTGCAGGGGACTAGTCGACGAGTTCAAAGGGCAGAATTGTTCCAACGGGTGAAAAATGACTAGTTTACCAAATAAAATATTTTTTTCTTCTTCCCAACGTCTAGTTAATGATCTCTTGGCTCTTGGGCTATAAATACAAGCTATTAGACTTGTATTAACATGGTTTTGAAGGTCTTTGATCATTCTTAGTGAAAAACATCATTTTATACAAAATCTAGCACATTGCATATTAGTTCTTCATTACATGTGCTCATTTTCTCTTGCTCACTTATTGTGTTTGATTCAATTCTTGAGAGAATAGTATGATGTTTGAGTTGTAAATCATATTTGCTCATTGTAAGGAGCATTCTTTGTAATCTTCCATCTTCTTGTGGAAGGTTCTTTATGAACCAAGTTGTAAGGTTCTTTGTGAACCGAATTAGTAAAGGCTCTTTGTGAGCGGTAGGGATTTGTTCCCGAGTTTGTAAGGCTTGCTCTGCCAGGGAAGGAGCAATTATAGTGGATTGTGGAATCCTTGGCTTGGTATTAAGGCGTAGACGTAGGCTGAGTGTCGAACCATGTTATAATTGTTGGAATTGGTGTGATCCCAAGAGGGGGGTGAATTGGACATTTGAATTTTTTTTACTAATTTAAACAATTACGCCGATTCACCACATCTCATATCCCATTTGAAATAACATATGTATGTAAAGTAAGTGAGCAATGTGTGCATACATACACGTGTGTCGCATATCTCATTTAAATTATTTTTAGTGTGCATGCAAGATGGTTATAACAAAACATGAATAGACATACACATACTGAAATTAAAAATTAGAAAGTAAATGAGATAAGGAGAGAGAGACACACACGATATTTGTTATTGAGGTTCGGCCAAACTAGCCTACGTCCCCGCATTGGGCATACCCCCTAAGGATTACACTAAATCTACTCACTTAAACGGACAGAGTAGAAGCCGTTTACATCCTCTCCTTATAGGGTGAGGAAAACCCAGTTTAATTACAAGGTTAAGCCCAACTTGTCTCACTTACGGGACTGAGACTCTCTAGTTCAAGTTTCGGGCTGAACCCAACCGGTCTCACTTACGGGGATAAGACTCCCCGGTTCAATTAATGGGATGAACTCAACCGGTACAATAAAAATAATTTTTGTACATGAAAATGCTTTTGAAAATACAAGTAAAGATGTACACATTAATGCTCAAATACATGCACTCTCTTATGATATGATTTATGTTTAATAGAGTAACGGTATTTTTTTAAAAATGATTTTGCAATCTTTAAAAAGAATGTATATGATAAAAAGTTTCAAAGATTTAAACCCTACAAAATATTTTTTTTCCAAACAATATTTTTCAAGAACAAGCCGGAGAACCTAGGGTTTTCGTTTCAAATGATTTTGCACACAAAAAAAAAAGACAAACATTTGATATTCAATGTGCAAATCAAAGCAAGAAAGTATTTCTCTAATATAATATTTACCATGGAAATATATGGAGAAATATCAAAGCAAACTCTCAAAATGATTTTCAAAGTGAAAATGAAATGAGAGAGTTAATGCCTTGAATGAAGAACAAAATGCCTATAAAAATTACTCTTTTGTAAAAATGATTTACAAATAAATGAAAAAGAGTTTTGCAATAAAAGCATGTTTTGGGGGAACTTTGATTTGGATAAAATTAAAGAAAAAAGTTGGCTAATCAAAGTTGCTAATTAAAGTTATGAAAGGAGTATTTATAGTTTTTCAACGAAATATGACCGTTGGGGACCTATTGGGAATTTTAGAAAAGTTTAATTAAAATATAACCCCAATTATCCTTAGTTACCCGCGGTAAAAATGTGGCAACCCGAGAGTTTTGGTCGCCCGAACAAACATAAATAAAAAAATTACTTTTTCAAGTTCGAGTGTTGAGAGAAAGTTCGGGTGGTTGGGCCAAGGCGATTTTCCAAACACTCGAGGTTTGGTACCTCAGTGAACGGTTCGGTCTGTTAAACTTTATAATTCGGTTGCCCGAGGTATTTTTGATCTTAGAGTTTGGGCGGTCGGGAATAATGGAAAAGTGGCTTTTAAGTATTTGGTCGACCGGGGGTAGTTAGTTCAATTTAAGTTCGGTCGCCCGAGCCTTAGTTAACTTGTTGACTTTTTGGCCAACAGAGTATTCGGTCAACCGAGGGCTATAACACATAAATAGTTCTGTCGCACGAGGCTTTCAATTAAGCCTAAAAACCTAATGTCGGTCAACTAAAGCCCTAAGGTTTGTTTATGGCCTTTGGTTCCCTATGGTCAAACCACGGTCATCTGAGCATCATATCATGCATATGCATGCATTATTACAGACCAAATAAAAAATTAAATGCAATACAAATTAAAATCAAAATATCTTCTTCTTTTACTTTTCATTTTCCATGAAATTCACTAGTAGTATGTGAGTTTTATGTCCCTACTGGCTTCCATTTTTTGGTATCTTATGTTCATGCTAAAATGATAACTTGTTCACACACTAAATACACACATAAAATACTGGTGGTTTGTCAACATCAAAACAGAGATCGGACTCAAAAAGCCAACAAAAATCTCT
Organism: Malania oleifera; assembly: GCF_029873635.1. Taxonomy (NCBI): domain Eukaryota; kingdom Viridiplantae; phylum Streptophyta; class Magnoliopsida; order Santalales; family Ximeniaceae; genus Malania; species Malania oleifera. Next base: position 19,254,042 of record NC_080425.1, read on the forward strand.
GGTGTTAAGCTTTCCCTCCCTTCACTCTTTTATTTATGTTTTGTGCATGATTTATATTTCATATATTGTGATATAATTACTTGTATCTTACCAAACATTCTATTTTGTAGAAACATATGCATTTTGCGAAAAGAGTCTATTTACTCCCTCTTTAAACTACATACTCCCGGCTGGGACGACTAACAGGTATGACAAACATTCAATAAGAAAACTAACAAGTATAATATTAATAAAATTTTGACTTTAATCATCTCTTGACCTAACATCCATGCACAATACACTTGTAAGATGAATTTTTGTGCCCTCTAGTGTATAGTTTACTATAATTGATTTATTTTTAATATATTACATTGTAAGCCCACTTTTAAAAAATTAAAATTAAAATTTGTAACTTGTGGTAAATGTCTAAATTTTAAGTACAGTAAAAAAGTGTATATAACAAAGTATTATCTATGCTCAAAATTTTTACTCCTAAATGTTAAGCAAATATGGAAATGGAGAAATAAATATGAAATTTAATGGCTTGATGAGGATGAGCCGCAGATCGTGGAGGAGCCAATTCTCATGCGCTGGAATAAAAATACCACGTGCTTATTTATTTCATTAAATACCACATGTTCATTTATCCCATTAAAATGCAATAACTCCTTTCATTCTCTGTCTATCCTATGTATCTATAAATGAGAGCATTTGCGTTATGTGAATAGTGCAAGTGAATGAGTGAGCGAGGAGTGTGAGAGTGTTGAAGGTGAGAGAGAGAGAAAAGTGTGAGAAGAATTTAGTTGAGTCTGTGTCTCCTCCTCTTGTTTATCTCCTAAATTATAGTATATTTGGTGTGCTCCGTGGAGGTAGATTAGATTAGATCAAACCACATAAATCTGGTGTTCTTATTTTGTGTGATAGTTTTGCTTGTGTGTGTGATTATTGTTCCTAGATCCCTAACAATTGGTATTAGAGACAGATCAAAGTAAAGTTGCCAGATCATAGCAAAATTGCCAAATTAGAGCAAAGTCGCCAGATCGGAGGTCCTAGGAGCTATATTGTGCTAATTACATGTCTAAGGAAAATTCTGTCTAAGAAAGTGAGACTTAAGCGGTCCATTGTGACCCCCCACTTCCCTGAGAATTTATCTGGTGTAATTTAGTACAATCATCACTAGGCCCCACTGCCACGTCATCAGTCAACCCACTCCATCGTGATGTCATCATGTTGCGTCAGCATCTTCATCAGTGTCGCGTCAGCGTTGTGTTAGAGCCACGTTAGCAGACATGTGTCAGTCGCCACATCATCCCTGGGCCCACTTGCCACGACAACATCCACATCATCCCTGGGCCCACTTGCCACGACAACATCCACATCATCCCAGGACCCCACTTGTCACGTCAGTTCCACGTCAGCAGTCAAGTAACTGCGTTAGTAATGGCATCAGGAATATTCCGTTAAGTGGGAGTATATTGCATTAAGTTTAACAGAAAGTTGACCGATTTTGACCAAAAGATTTGACCAGGATTTTGGAATAATTTCAGGTCCGTTTTTCGAACGACTTGAACCATTTCTAAGATTTTCAGCCATTCCAGATTCAACCGCGCTGTCTGTTTGAGTTTATTTCATCTCTAAATTGACAAATCAAGATGTCAAACGAAAAGAATTCAAAGATCGAGATGTTTAATGACACCAACTTTAGTTTTTAGAAGATGCAGATTGAGGACTACTTGTTTGGTAAATAGTTACATTTACCATTGAAGGAAATGCCAGATTTCTTGATAATATATTTTTAAAATTTATTATTTTTTAAAGGATAATGGCGATCAAGAAAGTAATGGAAATTTGAAATTTTTTTATAGATTTTAAATTTAAAACCATTTTATTAATTAAATTTCTAATGTGCTCGTGACCTTGGTGGCCCCAAGGTCACAAGTTTGATTGCCCCTTGAGAGTTTATCCCGATGAATTACCAAAGGTACGTCAATGGACGAGCAGCTTTCACCCCCTTAGGTTTGGTGTTGCACCATAGTGGTCAAAGTACCGCGATGGTGGCCGGAGTTCCTTGGTTATCAATAATAATAAGATAATTTGTAAGAAAGAAAATGTTGGTGAAAAATTGTCTTATGTTCTCTTAATTAATAACAATATATATTATATGAAATATATTCTTAACACTTCAAAAATATGACTAGTAATGGATACATATTTTTTCATGTATTAATTGACAATTTTATCTATTAATTTCACAGTGAAATGACGGATTTGTCATTTTATTTTTTTTATTTTTGGGTGCTTTTTTCACTTGTAAAGTAAAAACTTAGAAAGCAAAATTGTCAGGTAGGGTGAAATTAACACCCCTTTTTTACCTTGACTTTTCTTTTTAAAAGTAAAAATTGAGTTGAATGTGTCAGATAAATAACTTTTTTTAATTTTGAAAACCCAATTTTTAATTAAAAATTATAAATTTGATGCAAAAAAGCATTTCACTCTTATTAGTAAGTGTTATTGGCACTCTATATTATTTCATTATATATTAAATGATAATTTTATTTATTCATTTTCACAATAAAAAGATAACTGTATTTTTTAAAATTTTAAAATTATAAAATAAAAAATTGGAAGATAAAATGATCATTTAATATATAATAAAATAAAATGAAAGGGGTAATAGGAAATTATAAAGTGTCAATAATGCTAATGTTCATATATATATATATGTCTATATATATATATATATATATATAAATAAAATACATTTGGTGCAGAAGACGTGTTTTCTAGCTAGCTTTCAGCTAGTAAATGATTGAGTGATATAAACACGCATCAGAAGAGACGTATCATTCACACACCAAACTCGTGCATGCCAATTGCCCTTCCTCACTCCCAGTCCCAGGCCTGCCCCCTGCAATCCAGACTAGGTCCCCACTCCCTCGCCCTTATCTCGTAGGACTCAGTAATTTAATCCTCTGGCTCAGGTCACGCCGACTCTAATTATTAAACTAATGCTAAAGCAGCGCATCACTACCCTACCCTCCCTTCCATCGTTCTTTACCTACGTACGTCATCATCCATCAAAACTTTAACGTGGGCCCCTGCCCTCCAATCATGCAACAGCCCTCACCCTAACCCACCCAGTTTCAACCCCCCCTGCCCAAAAGACGCAAAGTACTCCAGCCCACTGGACCAGAAATCCCTGCAGTACTGCAGAGATTAAACAGTTCATGGGGCACAGTTCTCATCCTCATCCTCATCCCATCCGCCCATTCATCATCATTACCCCCAAAGCGAGAGCCTTGATCTACGGCTCCGATTTTTTCTGGCGGCATGGACATTGGGACCCACTTGTAAATGGGTAAATTTCATCATGGAGGGGTGCATGGCATGGTAAATATAAAATTAAAATATAATATACCACTTGGGTTAGTCACCATCAGGGAGACCTTGGTTGTAGCTGGATTACCACGTCATCCAGAACCTGACAGCCTGGCTGGCGAGACTCCTTCGCGTTTGACAGCCAACCACTCCGCCCCACGTGGCAGTCTGGGACCCTGACACATCTGGCCCTACATCTGTAACCCTCCCTTCTCACGAGCCCGTGTATAAATATCAAGCCCTCTGCAGTCATCCATTCCAATATTAAGTTTTCTTCTTCATTTCCAAGCTTCAAACTCACTCTCCCAATGGGGTTTATTTACCGTTTTGCCACTATCTGTTCGTTTCTTCTCCTCTGTTCTTTCTTCTTCTTCCAGCTTTCTTCCTCCGCTCTGGTACAGCAGCAGCCGCTGGTACTGAAATATCACAACGGCCCTCTTCTCAAGGGCAATATCACCGTTAATCTCATCTGGTACGGCCAGTTCAGCCCCGTCCAACGCTCCATTATAGTCGACTTTCTCCAGTCCCTCAACTCTCCCCGGCCGCCGCTTCCCTCCGCTGCATCCTGGTGGAGGACCACCTCGAAGTATAAGGGCGGCTCCGCTGTCCTCCTCCTCGGCAAGCAATTCGTCCACGAGGCTTCTACTTTGGGGAAAAACCTCAAGAACTACCACCTCGTAGCTCTAGCCTCCAAGCCCGCTTCCTCCGGCGTCTCCACCGCCGGCCCCTCCATAAGCATCGTTCTAACGGCGAAAGACGTCGCCGTCGACGGATTCTGCATGAACCGGTGCGGCACCCACGGGTCTACCAGGGGGAAGACCCGATCCGCCTACATCTGGGTTGGCAACTCGGAGCTTCAATGCCCCGGCTACTGCGCGTGGCCCTTCCACCAGCCGATCTACGGCCCACAAACTCCGCCGCTGGTGGCGCCCAACGGGGACGTAGGCGTCGAAGGTATGATCATTAACCTCGCCACCGTCTTGGCCGGGACCGTCACGAACCCGTTCGCCGACGGGTATTACCAAGGGCCGCCGAACGCGCCTATGTACGAGGCGGTGACGGCGTGTACCGGTATCTTCGGAAAGGGGGCTTACCCCGGCTACCCGGGTGAAGTGCTGGTGGATAAGACCTCGGGCGCGAGCTACAACGCGCACGGGGTGAACGGGCGGAAGTTTCTGCTGCCGGCGATGTGGGACCCGCAGACCTCAGCTTGCGCGACGCTTGTGTGAAGCGTGGAAAGAAAAGTAGAAAGGAATTGTCACGGGGGATGTATGTGACAGGAAATCAAGAGCGTATGTAAATACGACAGCGTTTTGAGGTGTGGAAAAAACAATGGGCTCTTTGAAGAAGCTTCTCGGTTTGCATGACGTGTAAATTGTGTTATAAAAAAGGCTGCAAATATTTTTGTGGAAATAAATAATATTAATGATTATTAATTGCCAGAATATATAAGTGATTATTATATATGAAATAAGATGACTCTATTTTTCTTTCTTTCTTTCTTTATATATATATATATATATATATATATATACTATTTGAATGGGTAAGGTTTTTGAGATTTTGTTTGTTTGTTTGTTAGTAATTAATGGTATCTGAAAGGCGCCACCCTTCTTTTGTTTATTCAACTAGGAAATTTGATTATTGAATTGACAATAAACATTGAACATTATCAACATCTGACTGATTTAATTTTCACTAGATGACTGCTGGGGTTTGACCTCTGAGAGACGGCTTGTTTCATTTATCTACTTGTTTATTTTTTTAATCCATTAAAAAATTTAGAAGCCAAACAGTTCTTTAATTTTCACTCCCTGAACTTTGATCGTCAAAAAATTTATTGAGTTTTTTTTGTCTGCTTCATTTTGTTATTAATTATTATATTTAATAAAAATAATTTTGTCGAATTATGTTTCAATTGGTATTTTTTCTGTTTTAATATTTTAAAAAATATAATATAGAGCGGGTTAGTTTTGAATAGATATCAAAACATTTGGTCCCTAAATTTTTTAAAAAAATTTCTAATAGAAGTAAACACCTTATTTTTATGCTCTCTTCTTTAATTATATCCCTTTTACAAAAAAATAAAAATAAAAGTGGCAGCAAACTCAATACACAAGTGATTAAAATTTAAAATAATAAAATTTATTTTTGTAACAATAATAAAGTATACTATTTTTATTTATAATTATTATTTAAATATATAATAAAAAAAATATTATTTATGTTAAATTAAAATCAGATCGATTACATGAATCATTTTTCTCTAATTTATGTTGTCATTGACAATTTCATTTGATAAATTCTAGACTATTAAATCCTTACTACTCTCATTCCAAGTTATTAATTTCTTTTGATAAAGTGCACTTGATTTTGTATTCTCTTTTGAAATTTCAACATTCATTGGATTGTTTAGGAGGTGCTAATAACTTTCCTTTGCATAAACTATACTCTCAATCCTAATTTTGATAAAAGTAGATTGAGACTACCGAGTAACCTTAAAATTAATTTAGAGACTAATTAACGGATAGTAATTAGGTGAGCTAACCACACTTAGGAAAATAACAGTTAGCAGCGACTCTATTGAGCCATCAATATTTTTATCACCTCTTGCCATTCCAAGACCCTTTTTCGAAACACTGCGATAGGTTACAACAATGGGGTACGGTATGTTTATTTTTAAACATGTTTTAAATTATAAATGTTAATAATTTTAATTAATAATTTCATTAATACTTATTTTAATTATTTATAATAAATAATAATCTTGTTCTTAATGTATATTTATAAAATATTACTGTCATATTAAATCATTATTAAAATAATATTATTAATTAAATTTAAAATTTTAATTTATTTAAAATTAATTTAAATAAATTTATAGATAGTTGTTGTTCAATCTAGAATTAAATTATAATAATTAATACATATTTTTGAATATATTTTAAACAAAAATATTAATATTTTAATAATTAAAAATTTAAATAATAATTATATTAACTTTCTAATTAAAATTTAAATATTTTTTATAACCAAAATAATACAATGTTAGTTATAAATTAATAATAATCTTATGATTAGTATATATTTATAACATATGATTATCACATTGATTTATGTAAAAAAAAAAATATTAATAACTAAAATGAAAATTTTAGTTTATATAATGTTAGTTTAAATTTTTAGATGGCTCTTTTTATTCATTCTAAATTTTAATTACATTTTATTAATAATGCATAATAAAATAATATATAATTAATTATTTAGTTAATAATTATGTTATAGTTACTTTTTCAAAGTGCTCTCAAACCTAAATCCCCGAGATTCTAATCCCTAACCCGTTGTCCTGTCTGTAACGTCTCTGATCTGATTCAAAGTCAAATCCACATTTGAGCTTTGCCCACTATCACAAGAGCCCAATAATTCTCTGGTTTCTTCTTCATTCATTAAAGAAAGTGGTTTGCATCAATCCCCTGTTTTAGCAAATAACAATGGGTAAAATGCACGGTTGCATTTTGACAACCTCAGATTTATTAATTTTTTCCATGATACATCATGCCTGCCTCACTTTCCACCCCGTTTTCTATTTACAAGCAAAGAGAGAAACTAGAAAGAAAATAACTACATATTTGGCATATAGGAATGGAATTAGACAGATTGAAATCGAATTTTCGCTTGATTTTTTCAGTTGCCCACAAGTTCTTTTTATTTATTTATTTTTTTTTTGTTCCATTCCACAAACCAAAGCATTTCCTAAAGCAAACTAAAGCATTTCGTAGATTCACATTGGGGCCAAATAGTGTTGGGATCCAAGCCTTCTCTTCCGCAGTCGTTCTGCAATAATGAAAGCAAGCTCCAGAGACTGAGAAGCATTAAGCCTTGGGTCACAATGGGTGTGGTAGCGCGAGCTCAGATCGTTGTAAGTAATGGTGCGGGAACCTCCAACACACTCTGTAACATTCTGCCCTGTCATCTCCAGATGAACTCCTCCTGGGTAGCTTCCTTCTTGATCGTGCACATCAAAGAATGCCCTCACCTCAGCCTACCAACAACAACATCATTCAGTAAAAAAGGATTTGGTTACCATTTAAAACAATGCCAATTATAAAAGATTAGCTCAAGTGCAACAAACTGTGAGATTCTCTACTGTGTGTTCCTTGGAAATAAATAAAAGAAAAGGTGCTGGAAAATGAATCCATCAATTATAATCAGGAAAATGCAGCTACAGCAACAAAGAGTAACACAAATCTTGAAGTGATTTCATGGACCAAGTATTGCAAAATATGTCTTCAATGATGTTACCTTCCCAACTACAGCAGTTTGCATATATGTCTCTACCTAAACCATTCATCAAGTAGTTTAGAGTGTGCTGTGCACACATGCCATCAATCAGGACCCACATGGATAAAACATAACTATAAGATATTACAGTGACTGAAGGACCCAATGGTTCCAAAACTATTTTTGAGAATTACTCTTCAAGATTCGCATGATCACCCAAGCAACGTTTTTATGATTTTCTGAATTTTCAGAATTCTGCTATATGATCTCAAGGCTTGGTTTTTTTTTATACGGTGGCTTGTATGCTGAATAGACACTAAAACATCTGTACAGATTCAGGAATTTTTAATTTTAGAAAAGGAATTTGGACAATAGAACAAGTGAAAAAACAGTGACCTTAAGACACAGATCTTACCCGGATTGCATCAAAGGACCGGGTTTTGAGTCCACAAGGAGCTTTGGTTGTGTTACCGTGCATGGGGTCACTGACCCAAGTGACAATTTGCCCTGCTCTGCGGACAGCCCTGATCAGATGCGGAAGCTTCACTCTCATATTCTCAGCTCCCATTCTCACAATCACAGTAATTCTTCCTAGCTTATTCTGAGGATTTAGAATGTCAATAAGTCTAACCAGCTCATTTGGATCCATCTTATCACTTGCCTGCATCATAAATGTTTTCAGTAATCTTTGCCTTCAAATCCATATTTAGTTAACAAGCAATTTCACTAAATGATCCACACTGGCGCGACAACTTCCACAAATAATGTTAATCTATTAATATAGTCATGGTATTAGGGAGCATTTGGCAAAATGAGGTGTTGAAGTGGTGAACATTGAATTCAAACAAGATTTCTTGAACAAGTTCTGAATTTTAACTAGAACAAATACTGAATTATATTAATTGTTCCATAAAGTGGTAGTAAAAATATTCTTGTCAACAGCATAACTATTTGATAAAGCTAAGAGGCAATTACATAGTCAAATATAAATAAAAATATTCTTAGCTAAGAGGCAATTACATAGTCAAATATAAATAAAAATATTCTTATCATATGCTTACTTAATAATTAGAAAAAAAAATAATATAATTTCCTGTTAGATAAAAAAAATTTAGGGGCTGTTTAGACATTTAGTTATAGAAATCATTTTCCATTTTTCATTTTTCAATTTTCCAAAGTTAGAAATCTATAACAATAATAAAAAAAAAATGTTTTCCAAGCTTTCAATATAAATTTGAAAAATTTAAAAATAAAGTGGCATTTTTTTTTTTCAAATTAGAAAAGGAAAAAAAAAAATTTCCAGTAGAAAATAGTGCCAAAATTGTTTATTGTTAATTTATTTCTTACAAATGTTGTAAAAATGAAAAAAAATTAGCTAACTCCTTTGTAATTCTTTTGGAAAAAACAAAAGTAGAAAATGAAAACTTTTCCAAAACTAAATGACCCCTTATTGTTTTAATTTTAACCATTTGGGTGTTGAGTTTTTTGACATTTCATTTTCATAAAGGGTAAAAATGGAAAAGAGATCTCTGAATTTTCTCACAATTAGACTTGTTTCCATGTATGATTTGGTCGGACCAACTTTAAGAAAATTATGCATCGCCACCAACAGTCTAATAGGACCAGTTCAATAAATTAGTACACACCCGTTTAGGCAAACCTCTATTTCCTTCGTGCCTAGAATGAATTAAGTGGTGTAAAGCAAAGTTATCATGTAAAAAGAGATATTATGAGAAACGAGTAGCTTGTACAGGGCATAAATGAATCCATATTATTACCTTTATGCCGAGGGGATTTGAAACTCCTCGCAGATACTCCACATGGGCACCATCAAGCTGACGGGTGCGTTCCCCAACCCAAAGCATGTGAGCAGAGCAGTCATAGTAAAGTCCAGAAGTTGAATCCTCCCTGGTAAGGGCCTGTTCATAAGGTAGGAGCAAGCATTCATGGGATGTCCAAAACTCTGTTGTAGTCATGATAGGGTGGCCTACTGTGAGTCCTGCAGCAGCCATGAATCCTATGGCCTCATCAACTCGGTGAGCCAGCTCACGGTACCTGTACAGCCACAAATACAATGAAAGCCAGAAAATACTCCAAATGTAAACATCATAACAACAACCAGCTCAGCTCTAAGCCACTTCACGAAACAAAAGTGTTGGCTTCATTTTTGCATATTTGCAATTTATATACAGAATGCAGTTCCAAAATATGAACCCATTTTCCTCTTCTTTTCACTAAATTTGAAAAAAAATAAAAAAATCTTACTCTTTGACAGTAAAAAAACCACTTATTTCTACAAATTGCTCCAAACATGTAAAAAGTGAATGTATGCTTGAACAATTTCACATGTATAAACTTCCATTTGGCAATGGCAAACTCAACACCTAGATTAACCATTTTTATTTTCTATATTTGGAGATAATGTAAATTAAGAGACAAACCAGTGGAACATACGTGGAGAAAATTGGCTCAAAGATGAAATACATCTCTGTAAAATATATACTTGCTAAATAAAACTAGTGGATGAAATTAAATACCTATCCCCTTGCTCACTATGCTCAGTGAAATCTAAATTCCACTGGGTTACTCTCTGCATGGCAGCATACCCTCCAGTGGCAAATGCCCTAAGAAGATTCAAAGTTGCAACGGATTGGCAGTAGGCCCTGATCATCCTGTTGGGGTCGGGAATCCTTGCTTTCTCATCAAATGCATCACCATTTACATTGTCCCCTCTGAAACTTGGAAGTTTCACTCCATCCTTTTCCTCAAACGGATCTGATCTTGGCTTGGCAAACTGACCCGCCATTCTCCCCACCTAAACAAATAATATGTACAAGATTAATCTTCTTTGGCTGCAATGCCAGCATGCCTAATTGTTGAATAGCAAAGAAAGCAAAACTGACCAAGAAACAAGAAAAGCTACCCCCCCCCCCCCCCCCCCCCCGGGGGGGGGGAAAAAAAATCATATTGCACACCATGTAAATGTAAATGTCATCTCTCATGAATCCTGAAAATCATTGACTGGACAAATAGAATAACTGAAAAAATAAGAACAGTTCCTGTCAATGCTTCACACATTGATCCCTAATAAAATCTCTTAAATAGCTATAATCCATAATACCCCACATTTGTCATGTATCACATGATGGTACTTGCACAAAACTAATAACTAATAAAAGGGTTCTGCGATGAATCATTTTCAAGCCTAAAAATCATATGGAGGCTTCTATTTAAGGAAAACACAGCTAACCAAGAAAACAATAAAAGCTATAATAATTTATATCATTCCCCTCCAAAAGATTATATTTACATCATGTTTGGTTCATGGAATAGAAAGGTGGACGGGATTATTAAAAACAATTGAATGATAAATTTGATGCCATACTGTCTGACTCCATCACATTCCTCTCTGCCAAACATTTAGTTAAGATTTTCAATCAAACTATGTAATGTCATCTCTTAAAAACCATGAATCGTTGACCAGACAAATAAAATAGTTGGAAAATAAGAACAGTTCTTGTCAGTTGTCACTGCTTCACACAAGAATCCCTAATAAACTCTCCTAAACAGTCATAATCCATAACTTGTAGACATTAAGCCCAAAATTCGTCATGCATAGTCCTGGCAAATGACAAAGCTCATGGTTCTAAGAGAAATCGTTGTACCCCCTAAAATCACACCAAAGCATCCAATTACTCAGTCTCAATGCCCTTATGTATAAATTTTTAAATAATCAAGTCATACAATAAGTAAAAACAATTAAGAATTATAAATTTAACAGCTTCATTCTCAAGTTTCACGAGTTTACTCATCATTCCTCACACCTAAACAATCATACCCATGATTCCTAATCATTCCAACTCAAAACATTCTCACGACATAGTGAATTCTCATAAATAGAAAATGAAAAAGAGGTATGACAGGCTACAACCAAAATCACGTCTGCAAATTCAGCCAGCATTTTACCAATGAAACAACTCATACCCATTATCATTCAATAGTACCCCAAAAAGATGATGATTTGCGAGAGGGGGGAGAGAATTGAAACCTTGATAACAGGCATTTGACCACCAAACATTAGGACGACGCTCATCTGCAGAAGAACCCTTAAGGTGTCCCTAATGTTATTGGCGTTGAATTCCTGGAAACTCTCGGCACAATCCCCGCCCTGAAGAAGAAAAGCATTGCCAAGAGCAGCCTGACCCAAGCGTTCCTCGAGATTCCGGGCCTCCCCGGCGAACACGATCGGCGGAAACGACGCGATGGTTCGAAGGACGGATTCGAGCTCGTTCGGATCCGGGTATTCGGGTAGCTGGAGAGCCTTCTTGAACTTCCAGCTATCTAGCGTCCATCTCGACCGAATGGGGTCAGCGGCGGCCGTGGATTTCCCCGACTTCTCGGCGTTTTTCGCTGGATCAGCAGAGTGGATAGCCGAGGTGGGGTTGCTTGGTCTGAAAATTGGTAAATAAGCGTTTGAAGCTCGCTGAGCTCTGGAGGATGGCATGAACTGTTGGGTCTGTAGAAGGGATCTTGCGGGGAGAGGAGAGGCGTTAGCGAGAGCCATGTTTCTCTCCTTTTTCCAGAGAGAGAGAGAGAGAGAGAGAGAGAGAGAGGCGGTGAAATCGAAAGAAGAAAAAATCGGTAGGAATTTCAGAGAAAAAGAAAAAAAAGGAAGATGGAATTGCGTAGTGCCCGAGTCGGATCGGGTCGGATTACGCGATCAGAGACCGTACTGCAAGAGTGCACGGGATGAATTTTATTAATTTTTAAATTTAATAATTAAAATTAAATTATGTACCAAATTATCATTATATTTCTTAATATTCACAGAATTAGTACACATCTGTTTATACTTTTTTTCATATATAAAAAATTATATTTTAATAATTTTTAAAATTTAGTAATTAAAATTAAATTATGAATCAAATTAACATGTGCATAATATTCACAGAATTAATGTACATGTGTTTATAATTTATTTATTTTTTCATATATAATTTTTTTTTATAAACATATTCACATGTTGAGTATTTTTAAAACCTCTCCATAAATTTATAATTTATTTTTTGCAATATATAATAATAATTAGATTAACTGCTAACCTTAATTGAATTTACTGATATATTTGTTATTATTTTTAACTTCCTAATAATTTATACTTAAGAAGTAATATGTAATGCTAAGACAATGTATGAGTTTATGCATTAAAACAATAATAATAATTTCCGTATTAATAAAAATTGAATTGAACATTTTATAATAAATATTTGTAGTTTAAAATTTTAAATTATATTATTAATTGAATTGATAAAAAGAAATTGAAATAATGATTTCTGTAACCACTATTAATAAATGAATTAATTGTGAAAACTAAATAAAACAATTAATATTCCAAAAATGACTAGTTTTTAAAACCTTTCATTAATTTATAATTAGTTTTGCAACCTCTTTTAGCAATTAAATTAATATTTTTTGTAACTCTGAATAATAATTAAAATTTATCAATTTATTTTTATTCATTGATCTATTAAATATCATTAAATATTATTCTTATTATTTTTTTATTTCATGAAAATTTCATGTTTAGAGAATTAGATCCAATGTGCTTATGAGTTCATATACATTAAAACACTAAAATTTTGGTAGCCACTAATAATTAAACTAATTTTTTTTGTAACCTTCAATAATAATTGAATTAATATTTGTTGAATTTATTGATTTATTTTTTATCCATTGATGCTATCAAGTGTCATTATTATTATTATTATTATTATTATTATTATTATTATTATTATTATTTCATGTTTAGAGTGATATCTAGTGCTAATAGTGCTTATAAGTTTATATGTATTAAAACCTTCTTTATTAATAATGAATTAATCGTTTTTAGAACCACTATTAATCTAATTAATTATTTTTTTGTAATTTAAATTCATAATTTAATTTGTTTAACTAATATTAGAAAATAATAATTAAATTAATTATTTCTATAACCACTATTAATGAATAATTAATTTATGAAATAATAAGTAAAATAATTAATATTTCAACATTCCCTCGCTAAAAAAAATGATCAGTATTTTAAAATTACTAAATTATAATATTATAAAAATCATGAAAGTTCAATTACATGTGTAAAATCATAAAATAGTACCATATAATCAAATATAAACCTTGAAAATTTGGCAATGTTTTCATATATTTTAAATACTCTTTTCAGACCCAACTTAACTTCAGAGAAACTTTAAGTAACTCACGGAGTTACTTCATTGCTTGTGTTGTCTTCTTTTTACTGATTTCATGGATTGCCTAAATTGTTATGTTGTGGATTCCTTTATATTCTGTTGTCTCTTTATGATGTGACTAGTTGTATAAACTATGGTGAATGATTTTATTTTTATTTTTTTATAATTATAATAGCTCCAACACACACTATCCACTCACTATAGGAGCTCTATACCGAGGTTCTTACCTACTAGAATTTGAATAGGAATAGTAGTTGTTGGCCTGATAGTATGTCTAGAGGGGGGGTGAATAGACTTTCTTCAATGATGTGCTTACTTTCTACAAACACAGAAATCTTACCAAGAGTAAGTGCATAAAATTGTCATGTAAAAAAAAGGAAATATAGAAAATCACGATAACAATATAAATGAGATAAGAGAGAAGAAAAGTTTAACACATTGATATTTACGTGGTTCGACACCCCGCCTAAGTCCACGCCTTGAGACCAACTCAAGGATTCCCAAAATCCACTAAAATCCTCCTTCGGGCGGAGAAGCCAATACACACCAGCTCACAAAGAGCTTCAACAGGGTGCTCATTTAGAGACACCCAAAAACAGCTCACAAAGAGCCCTTGTTTACAAAAAGGTAGATGAAGATTAAATGTAAGCTTGAATACTCCCTTGAGGTAGTTAAACAAATAAAATCCTTACTCAATATCCTCTGTCAATAGAGTGAATGTAAGACTAAGAGTAGCAAGAAGAGGGTAAGTAAGTTTGTGAGTAAACCCTAGAGATAACAATACCAATGAATGATCTTCTTTCAATATGATTTCTCTTGATAGGAAGTAAATGCTATTTCCTCCTATTTATACATTAGATGGGCGAGTGCAACGCTGCAGAGCCGTTGGGCATTTATGAATGTAAGACAAAAATCCAAAATAGTCGTTTGCAACATTTAATGTTCGCTGCTGCCCGACGTTCGTCAACAAAGCCCTGTGTTTGTCGACGAGTTGCTGGTTCTGAATTCAGGTACCTCTTGATATATTTTCGTAGACAAGAACCTGTGTTTGTCGATGAGTCCTTCATGTAATTCGTCGACGACGCCCTATGTTCGTCGATGAGATGTGGATTTGAATTCAGATGCCCCTTGGTATCTTTTCGTCAACGAGAACCTTGTGTTCTTTGACGAAGTTTGTGTTAAACTCGTCGACGAAACCCTGTGTCCGTCGAAGAGATCCTCTTTCTTAAAATTTTGTCCTTTTAAGTTTCTAAGAAGGTTCTTGTCTGTTTGCGGTTTCTTTATACACTTTTAAATGACTTTACTAGTATTTTTTTGTGTGTGTGTGATACACCCCTTTCTTGCTCTTAGTATTTGAGTTTCACTCTATGTACAAGATATTTACAAGATGATATCTCTCTTATTTTACACACTCATTTTTCAGATGACTTTGTACATTTGTTGTATTGTTTATGAATGCTTTGAGAGACTTGTGCTTCTGGTCATGACATGAGTTACTCTGACTGTTTGTTAGTTCAGATGCCATTCTGTATACCTAAAACATATCTTAGAGAAACGTTAGTGACCTTAAGAGCAGCTAATGGGTTGATAGCATCAAAACATAGTAGGAATGAAAGACCTTTAACAATTTGGTCTAACATTCTCCCCCTTTTTGATGATGGTAATCCATTAGTGTCTCCTAAAAACATAAATGCTCCCCCTTACTAAATAGAATGGTTTAGAGTTTAAATAAAATTCCCCCCTTAATGTTTGCATTTTATGAAAGAGTATTTTATTTAAATTTTGGCAGCATGTCATTTATAAATGCGATAGTTTCCATTTAATCCTGCATAAACCATGACAGTTCAGTAATCTATCAAGTACGCAGATAGAGCATTTACACTCAAAAGGATGCAATGATTGTTCCATTACTAATTATATGCCATGCTTACAACGAGTGATTAAAGCTAATAGTATCAACTAGAATTGTTTTCTAATTACATCCGCATACATTTGAAAATTGAATCTAAAAACTACTTCTCCCCCTTTGCCATAATCAAAATTGGGGGTTTAGTGAGACAGCATGCTACTCGGGAGGGCGACCCAGTCGATCAAACAGGCCAGCAAAAGATGCGTCAAGAGTGTCGAAACGAGCGCGGTTAGCGCTTTCTAGCCGAGCAAGAGATGCATCAATAGAGTCAAATCGATGGCGGTGTCAAAGCTCGGACTATGTCATAGCATGCTGAAGCTCGTCCAAATGTGTCAGTATGTGACCATAGATGGGTTCCTCATGCTCGCCTTCTCCGGCTTTGGCTTTGGCTTTGGCTTCGACTTCCAGGGCAGCCTTAACCTCATCGATGGGAATAGGGCCCTGCTCGTGGGCTTTGACCCATGTGTTGGTGGCTTCGTCCTTTTCCAAGTGCATACGACGAAGAGTCGCCTCAGTGTAACTATCTTCGGGCGTAGGACGAATACAAGGAAGGCTGGCACGAATGAGGTCGAAGTGATCGAAGAAGGTTGTGAGGAGACGACTGTATGGGAGACAACCGCGTTGCCGCTTGAGATCTTTTTCCATGTTCTGAACGATGATGGAGGGGAGATATATACCCCGGCCAACCCATAGACAATACATGCAAAAAATGTCGCCGAAGGTAACCCAATCTCGGCCACCAATTTGAGGACATAAGTTATATGTGATGATGTGATGGAGGACCCAAAATTCCACAGTGAGGTCCTTGGATTTTGGGTGAGCGAGTGCGGAGATATGAGGGTTACCGGTAATGAGCTTGAGTGTCGTGTGGGAGTCGAACCAGTCGAAGCGGGTCGGCCAGGAGGACTTGGGGATGCCACGAAGAGGATAAGAATTGCAACCTAGTACCGCGGAGAATGTAGCGTCGGAAAGTTGAATGATGGTGCCTCGTACAATAGAGTAAGCGGCAATGCCACGATAGGAAGGGACAAAATTCGCGTAGAATTCGCGAACAAGATCTTCATAAACTAGGTCATCAAGATTGAACAGAGCATCCCATCCAAGGGCTTGAATCTTGGTGAGAAGAGCAGGGAAATGAAGCTGTAAAAATTCAGAGGGTACTATTTTTCCATATACGACATGTCGCTTGACAATGTCGGTTTGGAAGCAGTGGGCGGCTTCAGAGGAGACGAAGCGGGGGTTGGGGTTAGCCGGAGCAGGGGTAGGGGGACCAGAGGTAGGGCAAGAGGATCCCTCGCCGGCTTCAGTTTGAATGTGCCTGCATTTGGGGCGAGGAGCCATGGAGGGACGGGGAGAAAGGCACGGCCGAGAGGGAAGATCTGGGGGCTTGAGGGAGGAGACAGTCGAGGGAGGAGCAGCTAGTAGCGTGGGGGAGGATACAAGCTGATGGCAAAGATGGGGGAGCGAGGTGGTGGGAGGTGATGGCAAAAGGTGGGCGAAGGAACAACACAGAGTCGAGAGAGGGAGAGGTGCAAAAGAGGGCTAGGGTTTCTGTTGTTTTAACTTGAAGAAATAAGTACCCCGACAAATTTCGTCGACGAGAACCTTGTGTTCGTCGACGAAATATCGAATTTTTTGGCGACGAATGCCCTGTATTCGTCGACGAAAATGAGGGTTTCTCGGGAACGAAGACCCTGTGTTCATCGACGAGAACCTAGAGAAAAGAAATAAACATTAATGTGGAAGAGTCGGGAAAGTAAGAGTAGGGGTAGGATCCTATAGTATGTCTGAAGGAGTGCACATTCCTAGGGCGTGCAATTTTGTGAAATCTTTCTTCATTGAGAGGCTTAGTAAGAATGTCGGCAAGTTGGTTTTCGGTGGGAACATAAACTAACTCAACGTCTCCTTTTTGGACATGGTCTCGAATGAAGTGGTGCCTAATTTCAATATGCTTGGTTCTAAAGTGGAGACACGGATTTTTTGAAATGTTGATGGTACTAGTATTGTCACAATGAATTGGAGTACTTTTACCTAAGATTCGAAAATCCTCAAGTTGTTGTTTCATGTATAATGCTTGAGCACAGCAGCTGCCGGCTACTATGTACTCAGCCTCGGTGGTGGAAAGAGCTACAGAGGTTTGTTTCTTGCAAAACCAAGAGACAAAGGAGTGTCCAAGGAAGTGACATGTTCCACTAGTGCTTTTTCTATTGGTTTTACAACCACCGTAGTCAGTATCAGAGTAGCATGTGAGGTTAAAGGGAGCATTTTTAGGAAAGAAGAGTCCTAAGTCAGGAGTGCCTGCTAAGTATCCGAAGATTCGTTTAACTGCATGAAGATGAGATTCTTTAGGACAAGATTGAAATCTAGCGCAAAGACAAACGCTGAACATTATGTCAGGCCTGCTGGAGGTGAGATATAGTAAGCTACTTATCATGCCACGGTAGAGTTTTTGGTCAATGTTTTTCCCTTTTTCATCAACGTCAAGCTTAGTTGTGATACTTATAGGAGTTGCCTTAGATTTTCCCATTTCAAGGTTAAATTTCTTTAACATGTCCCTAACATATTTGGCCTGATTTATGAAGATGCCATGCTTCATTTGCTTGATTTGTAATCCTAGGAAAAAGGTTAGCTCACCCATCATGCTCATCTCAAATGTTTCTTACATAGTTTGAGCAAAGTCTTGACATAAGGTCTCATTTGTGGCCCCGAAGATAATATCATCTACATAGATTTGTATAACAAGCATATCATTCTCTTTATGTTTTAAGAAAAGAGTGGTATCGAATTTTCCTTTTGTGAACCCATTTTCAAGAAGAAATTTGCTTAAGCGTTCATACTAAGCTCTTGGTGCTTGCTTAAGTCCATAAAGAGCTTTTGAGAATTTATATACACGATCGGGATGAGTGTGACTCTCAAAACCAGGAGGTTGTTTGACAAAAACTTCTTCATTTATGTATCCATTTAAAAAGGCGCTTTTAACATCCATTTGAAACAATTTGAAGTTTTTGTAACAAGCAAAGGCAAGGAGCATTCTGATAGCCTCTAGTCTAGCTACAGGAGCATAAGTTTCATCGTAGTCAATACCCTCTTATTGGTTGTATCCTTGGGCTACAAGTCTAACTTTATTTCTGACAATGTCTCCATCTTCATATTTCTTATTCCTAAATACCCATTTAGTGCCAATTATTGTGGTATTTTGGGTTTAGGAACCAAGTGTCATACTTTGTTTCTTTCAAATTGATCTAATTCTTCTTGCATGACATTTATCCAATCTACATCATTTTTAGCTTCTTCAAAGTTTTTAGGTTCTAGGTGAGATATAAAGGCAATATGTTACATCCACTTCTAAGGTGAGATCGGGTGCTGACTCCTTGAGAGGGACTTCCTATGACGAGATCAGTTGGATGATTTTTTACAAACTTCCATGCTTTGGGTAATTCATGATCTTCTTTCTCTTCTGGTTGGTTAGGTTCTTGAGGAGAAGATCCTAGATGATCTACATTTGTATCTTGATAGTTTGTGTCTTGATCATTATTTATCTTGAGTTGTTCTAATTCTCTTTCAATTCTAAAGGTAGTGACTCGGTTTTCTTCATTTATCTCGACGGGGGTTTTGGATGTGTAAGGATTTGTTTCATCAAAAACAACATGGGTTGACTCTTGAACAGTTTGAATCCTCTTGTTGAATACCCTGTATGCTTTACTATTCATGGCGTATCCTATGAAGATCCCCTCATCGGACTTTGAATCAAATTTAGCGAAATGATCTCTATCGTTTAATATGAAGCACTTGCATCCAAAAACCTTAAAATGTGATATGTTAGGTTTTCTACCCTTCCATATTTCATATGGGGTTTTTCCTATTTTGGATCTAATAGTGACTCGGTTACTAACATAGCATGTTGTGCTAACGGCTTCTGCCCAGAAGTATTTTGACAAATTATGTTCGTTGAGCATTGTTCTATCCATTTCTTGGAGTGTTCGATTTTTTCTTTCAACTACTCCATTTTGTTGTGGGGGTTTTAGTGCAGAGAAGTTATGTGAATATCCATTTTCGTTGCAAAAGTCCTCAAGTTCTTTATTTCTAAACTCTCTTCCTCTATCGCTTCTAATATGTACAATTGACATCCCCTTCTCATTTTGGATTTTTCCACAAAAATGAATAAATGCATTACATGTATCACTTTTATTGGCAAGAAAAATTACCCATGCAAATCTAGAAAAGTCATCAACAATAACAAATGCATACAGTTTTCCACTAATGCTAGCAATGTCATTAGGTCCAAATAGATCAAGATGGATTAACTCTAGGGGTCTTGATGTAGAGATTACTTTCTTAGTTTTGAAAGAAGACTTAACTTGTTTTCCATATTGACATGCATCACATATTTTGTCTTTCACATAGTTGTCTTTTGGTAGACCGTTTACTAGATCCTTGGATGAAAGATTATAAAGAAGATCCATGCTTGCATGACCTAGTCTCCTATGCCATAGCCAACAATTTTCATTTGTGATAGCTAAGCATTTATTGTTACAACTTGTGATTTCTTCAAATTCAACTGTATATATGTTGGACTCACTTTTTCCTATGAGAATTGTATTTCCATTTAAATCATTCATTAAGCACTTTTTGGATTGGAAAATGATATGGAGCCCTTTATCACAAAGTTGACTAACACTTAGCAGATCATGTTTGAGAGTATCAACTAGAGCAACATTTTCAATAGCTAGGGAAGAATTACCTATTTTACCTTTACCGATGATTCTTCCTTTGGCGTTATCTCCAAATGTGACTAGACCTTCCTTTTTGTATGAGAGGGAGAGGAATTTGCTTGGGTCTCCCGTCATGTGTCTTGAGCATCCACTGTCTAGAAATCATTTGTTCTTTACAGAGTTGCTCTTTAAGCACACCTGCACATAACATCAAGTAACTTGTTTTGGTACCCATATTTTCTTGGGTCCTATTGGGTTAGTGTTCTTAATCACCCATTTGTAGTTCATATTTTTTCCTCTATTTCCCCTGAAGGGGCAAGTAAATTGTACATGTCCTTTTTTCTCACAATATAAACAGACTTTATTTGTGTGTGAGGGATTTAGTTTAGGTGCAAAACCTTTCTTTGATACAAAGCTCCTTTTAGCATAGAGGTTTGCAAATCCTATTGACTCGGAAGATGATAGGTCGTATCCTAAACCTTCTTTGAAAATTCCAAATCTTTGGGCTCCAAGTAAACTATCAAAATTTTCCTTTCCATTTGTAAATTTATATAAGGTATTGCTTTGATCCTCCACTTTCTTTTTCAATGAAGAGTTTTCTTGAAGAAATTCAATTACTTGAATTTTCAAGCTTTCAATTTCTCTTTAAGAGGACTCTTTGTATTTTGAGTATTCTTTAGAAAGCTTTTCTTTTTCAAGATTAGAAGATGCATTTTCAGCTTTCAAGGTACCACACGAGCAAATCGGTTTTTGTTTGCATTTTGAATAGTTTTCTTCTAAAAGTTTGATTTTCCTTTTAGATGCTATTAGTTCAACATAGAGTTTTCTACAGTTTTCTTCTAATTCCTTATATGAAGGGAGATATTCGTCATCGGAACTTACCTCACTAAGTTCATCCGCCATGAGGCAAAAATGAGCGATTTCTTCTTCAACTTCTTCATCGGTTGAGGTTCCATCTAGTTCATCACATTCAGTTGCATTCATTGCTTTGAATCTCTTCTTGTCTCCTTGTTGATTGTTGTTTTTGTTTTTGAAGAGAGGGCAATCGGCCATGCGGTGCCCGATCTTTTTGCAATTGTAGCATCTGATGCTCGATTCTCCTTTCTCCTTTGGTTTGCCATTTCATTTGTTCATTAGAAAGTTTCTGAATCTTCTAGTTAGTAAGGCAACTTCGTCGTCATCATCATTCTCCTCTTCTTCTATGATCTCTTTCTGCTTTCCAGCTTTCATAACAATTCCGGTAGCTTTCTTGGGTGCTTCAGCTTCAGCAACAGCATTTTTCTTCTTGATTTCGTAGGTCATGAGAGATCCAATTAGTTTGTCAAGTGAGACCTTTGAGAGGTCCTTGGCTTCTTCAATTGCTGTGGACTTTGCGTGCCAAGATGTCGATAGAGAACGAAGAACCTTCTACACATTATCTTCCATAGAGTACTCTCTACCGAGAGCTTTTAGTCCATTAGTGATGTGTGTGAATCGTGTGAACATAGCTGTGATTGTTTCACCTTCTTCCATTTTGAACATTTCATATTCTTTTACAAGCATATAAATTTTAGATCTCTTTACTTGAGTAGTTCCCTCATATGTTACCTGAAGTTTTTCCCACATTTCCTTGGCTGTGTTGCAACCACATATCCGGTTGTATTCTTCATCACTTATGGCGTAGTATAAGAAATTCTTGGTTTTAAAGTTGAGCTGTGCCAGCCTTGCATTTGCCTCGGGAAGTTTCCCAATGGGTATGTCATCGCTGTCTTCATTTTTGAAGGTGTAGTCTCCTTCAGTGATGACATTCCACATATGGTAGTCATAGGCCTGGATGAAGATGGACATTCAATCCTTCTATGCTGGGTAGTTAATCCCACAAAACTTGGGAGGGTGGTCCATGGATTGACCTTGGGCAAACATATCTGCCATGTTGATATTTTCGCCTGGATGTTACTCCGAATTTCAGCGACTGGCGCTCTGATACCACTTGTTGGCCTGGTAGTATGTCTATAGGGGGGTGAATAGACTTTCTTCAGTGATGTGCTTACTTTCTACAAACACAGAAATCTTACCAAGAGCAAGTGCATAAAATTATCGTGTAAAAGGAAATGTAGAAAATCATGATATAAATGAGATAAGAGAGAAGAAAAGCTTAACACATTGATATTTACGTGGTTCAGCACCCCGCCTACGTCCACACCTTGAGACCAACTCAAGGATTCCCAAAATCCACTAAAATCCTCCTTCGGGCGGAGAAGCCAATACACACAAGCTCACAAAGAGCTTCAACAGGGTGCTCACTTAGAGACACCCAAAAACAGCTCACAAAAAGCCCTTGTTTACAAAAAGGTAGATGAAGATTAAATTTAAGCTTGAATACTCCCTTGAGGTAGTTAAACAAATAAAATCCTTACTCAATATCCTCTATCAATAGAGTGAATGTAGGACTAATAGTAACAAGAAGAGGGCAAGTGAGTTTGTGAGTAAACCCTAGAGATAACAACACCAATGAATGATCTTCTTTCAATATGATTTCTCTTGATAGGAAGTAAATGCTATTTACTCCTATTTATACATTAGATGGGCGAGTGCAACGCTGGAGAGCCGTTGGGCATTTATAAATGTAAGACAAAAATCCAAAATAGCCATTCGTAGCATTTAATGTTCACTGCTGCCCGACGTTTGTCGACGAAACCCTGTGTTCGTCGATGAGCTCTTCAGCAATTTCATTAATGAAACCCTGTGTTCATCGATGAGTTGTTAGTTCTGAATTCAAGTACCTCTCGGTATATTTTCTTCGATGAGAACCTGTGTTCGTTAATGAGTCCTTCATGTAATTCATCGACGATGCCCTGTGTTCGTCAACGAGATGTGGATCTGAATTCAGATGCCCCTCGGTATCTTTTCATCGACGAGAGCCCTGTGTTCGTCGACAAAGTTTGTGCTAAACTCGTCGACAAAACCCTGTGTTCGTCGATGAGATCCTCCTTCTTAAAATTTTGTCCTTTTAAGTTTCTAAGAAGGTTCTTGTCTATTTGGGGGTTTCTTTATACACTTTTAAATGACTTTACTAGTATTTTTTTGTGTGTGTGTGATACGCCCCTTTCTTGCTCTTAGTATTTGAGTTTCACTCTATGTACAAGATATTTACAAGATGATATCTCTCTTATTTTACACACTCATTTTTCAGATGACTTTGTACATTTGTTGTATTGTTCATGAATGATTTGAGAGACTTGTGCTTCTGGTCCTAACATGAGTTACTCTGACTATTTGTTGGTTCAGATGTCATTCTGTATACCTAAAACATATCTTAGAGAAACGTTAGTGTCCTTGAGAGCAGCTAATGGGTTGATAGCATCAAAACATAGTAGGAATGAAAGACCTTTAACTATTTGGTCTAACAGTAGTGAAGACTTTTGTGAGGCGCCACCCTCAGCATAGGTCTCACAAAATCCCTTAATTTGATTGAACATTGTCCACTTAAAGTCTTTAATGACTAAGGATGGGCAACCTTGCTAGCTAGTAATGGCGTGCAAGGACAATTTTGAAGCCTTTAGAGTTAAAATAAATAGAGTTGAAGCCCTACACTAGCACCTTGGACTCCACTTCACCCTTGTGTAGAGCAAGCAATGATGAACTTGTGAACCTTGCCACCATATTCAGTTAGGAAATTGGGAGCCTCATCGTGTTTGCTAATTATTAGGTTGTCACACTTCAAGGTTATATCTTAAATCGTCAGGCTAAGTGATGCAGAAGATGTAGTAGTGAAACCCTCCCTTGTGATTTCATGAAGCAAAATTAGTGTGACCTATATAGGGCAAAAGCCCTCGTATGGACCACAAATTCAAGAACTTAAATGATGGGGTAATCTTATATAAGCAATGGTTCCTTTTTCACATTTGTGGTTGTTGAGTGTGAATACCCATACTAACTTTGATATTTGGCTCTTGTATATTCTTTGTGTCCCTTCCTTTTGTTCTAAGAAAAATTTTGCACTTAAAATGGGGTTAGCTCATTGGACACAATCCTATCATTACCCAATCCAAGACTAAGGAGATGAGTACTCAATAAGTGCAACTAGGTGAGGGATTTTCTAACAAAAGGATATTACCTTTACAAAAAGCCATGTAGAAGTTGCTAGCACCAACAAAAATAAATCACACCAAATCAAAGAGAAAATTTAGTGCCTTACCTCCCACTACCCAAGTTGTATCGAGGGCTGGTTGCTTAAGGCAGAATTGCCTTTATTTCTCCGAATCTTGATCCTACTGCAAAGTGGCACAACCCTAGTGTGGCTTGTGAGTTCCACATAAATTCCTCTAGACATGCCATTGAGAACTACATCATATTAAAGCACAAGATACAATATTTAATTGATGCTAATATCTTGAGGTTCCATACTAAGGAAGGAGAAAATTTAAGTATCAAGATCAATTGACTTCCGAATCAAAGGGGCCCTTTTGTGAAATAGTCTAGAGATGGCATAATGTTCATAAATGAAGAATGTATGATCCAATTACCTCTGGTATTTTACATATTTATGTAATTGTTCATTTGTGAATTGTCTTCCTTGTCACTAGCAGTTTAGCATATGGCCCTCAATGAATTTTTTGTTTTAATAAATAGTGATTGCTTTTTCCTTTAACATGCATACCTTTTTAGCCTTTTTTTTCTTAGATAATCATCACCTCGCCTCCGTGAGATAATATTGATTGCAATAATAGAACCTTGAACCATCTTATCGTCGGTAGGAAGAAGTTGAATAGCTAGTCGAACTCCTCAACTTGGTTGGAAGAAGTAAAGATGGTGTCTTACTAATGGTACATCCCAAGATTTCAAGTGGATCAATGGTACTTTCATAAGATGGTTCTATTTTCACTAGACATATTA
Organism: Malania oleifera; assembly: GCF_029873635.1. Taxonomy (NCBI): domain Eukaryota; kingdom Viridiplantae; phylum Streptophyta; class Magnoliopsida; order Santalales; family Ximeniaceae; genus Malania; species Malania oleifera. The sequence continues at coordinate 19,279,421 of NC_080425.1, forward strand.
GAAAGGCTCATTCAAAGATCTCATGCAAGTCCAAGTTGGATTGAACAAGTTGTTGGAATTTTTTTTGCTTTAGGATGTAAGTCTACAACAGATGGCTATGTTTAGCACCTAAATTATCTTATTTCTACCTTTATAAAATATTTTATCCTTTGATAGCCAATTGAGCCTTTGTGATGAATTTTTTCAATGCGGTCCTAAGATTATATGATTAGCTTTGCATATGCTTCAAACTTTAACAGGAAAGAACGGGATCCAAGATGACACTAGGCCCTCATTTTGGCTATCCATATTTTTGAAACATCGCACTGCTTAGCTTTTTTTAGCTTGAATTATCTTTTCATGAAAACTCGGTCCAAGGATCACTCCTGGGCATTTTATGCAAAGCTCCCCAATATTGGGGCAATTTTTATTTTGCTAAAAAAGGGAAGAAATGAAAAAGGAAGATAGAAAAAGGGGAAAATTGACAAAAGGTTGTGAAAAAAAAAAGTAAAGAATAGCTAAAGTTCAAAAGGAGAATGCAAGAGAATATAGACCAATTGATCAAAATTGATGAAGTGAAAGCAAAAGGTGTTTCTTGATAATTTTCAACAGCTCAAAAATTTGTTTTGAGCATGTAATACCTTTTCTTGTTCTATCCCAAGCCCTAGTCTCATTACAACCAAAAAACAAAGTTCTTTTGGATTGGATTCATCATCTTTTTCTTAATCAAATCTTGAACAAACTACATTAGAACTTGATCCCATAATGGGTACATAGGCAACCTACTTAACAATAGGTTTAGTCCAAACTATCACCATGCAAGAGCATTGGAGCACATGAATATTTTGAGTTGTTGAGCTTATCATTCCTTCGTTTTTGAGACTTTTGTAGCCCTGTGCCACATTGTTTCCTATTGAAAGTCCATCCAGAGATTCATGTTTTTCTATAATAGATGCAACATGCTTGTTATATGATCAAGTTTTAAAATCTTAGAGTATTGTGCAAGCACGAGCCAACTTTAGGTGAAAACTAGAAATGGTGCCAAGAGGGTGTTGGCCTAACAAGGCTTCATCTCTATTTTGATGATAACAAACTAAGGATTCTAATTGTGCTTCAAGTTAATTTACAGGTTTCATAACTCATAAGCACATTGGATCAAACTTAAAGCTTAAAAGCCATGAGGAGCAAAAGCTAAATGAGGAATGGTTGAAGCTTGGATGAAGATAAAGCTTCAAGAACTAGAGGACTCCATTCTTATTTGGTATGTATTGTTTTAGGAGTCTCATGTAAGTACTTCTCTATATTTAGATTGTGTATGAAGCTCTTAGGATATAATTGGACTTAGAGACCTATTTCCCAAACTTGGAAAATGTCTTTTCAAAGTTGAAATATGTTTTTAAAGAACAAAAATGAGTTTTGAAATAAATAACATTGAATTTCACAACAAACTAAATAAACTGTCCGAAATCAGTATGATTGGGCTATCGAAATGGTACTGCCAATGTTAAAAATCCAGACAATGTAAGTTCAGGCGACCCGATTGATAGTCTAGTCGACCGAACATGTTCAAGCGATTGAAGGCATAGGCTAAAGTGACCGAAGTGCTACTGCCTATTTTGAAATTCAATTTCTAAATGGTTCAAGCGACCGAGGCCTAAGCTTGGACGACCGAAGGTTCGTGGTTGAGTTTTTAAATAGTGCGGTTTCTTACCATTTTGAGAATGTAATGTTTCCAAACTTTGGGAAAATGGTTAGATTTTAAAACCTACTATTTAAGAGCAACCCTAATCGCATTACGACAACCCAAATCAATTGAATCGTACACAAATCATTGTTTTCATCTTGCTAAAGTTGTTGTGCATTGTGTTTCTTTGCTGAAATTCAAAATCAGGTTTTTTCTCTTCGTTTTTTAATCTTCTCAAACCAAAAAACCATAAAATATTTTTAGCTTCATTACATCTTTCAATTGAGAGGTTCATAGTGTTTTTATATTGTACAAATTCGCTCTATTCATTGAGTATTTTGCTTGTACGAACAATCAGCTGTTGCTTATTATAACTTGATGATTCAGGGATAGATTCATTGCCTAACAAGAGGGGCGTTCTTGCTAGAGAGGGGTCTCCACCTACTAAATGGTGAAAGGGAATTCCACCTATTGAACGGAGAGAGTAAGTAAAATCCTCACAATGAGTTGCTTGAGGCAAAGATGTAGGCAGGCCGCCAAACCTTGTAAAAAATCTAGATGTTCTTCTTTCCCTTAATCTCTTTATTTTTCTGTAATTTTCAATTGATTATTATATGCTTGTATGAATTAAATTAACTTGGAAATTGTTGAATGCTGAGATTGATTTGAAGAGAATGTGAATGATTTAAACTTACTTGTGAATATTGTGAATGGTTTATATTTCTGTTGAAAATCAAACATTGCTGAAATTTTGAATTCAACATCAAGCTAATCGTCTGAGATAGTTTAATACTTGGTTAAAGTTGTTGGGTTGTTAATGTTGAAATATTTATTACTTAAACATAATATTGATATTTGTATATCTTGTTACCTATTTAAATATGCTAAGCCATGTGTTTTAATTACATACATACATATATATATATATATATATATAGACATTCGTTGATTAGATATTTGTGGTGATTAAGATTATTTAAAGGGGACGTGATAAATAAGTGTTAAAATAAATCAAGCTTCCGCGCATTAATGTTTTTAAAATATCCAGTTCACTCCCTCTTAAGACTACACCATAACTTTCAATTGGTATCAGAGCCAGGTTGTAACATATCCTAATAGGTAGTTGCACAAAGATCACAATGACCAACCTAGGTATATCCCCATTTAGGGAAGGATAATCCTCCACTAGACCCCCAATCTTTTGCTGTGTAAATTATACCTTTTGGAAACAAAGAATGAGGATATTCTTACAAACTATGGATTAAAGAGTTTAGAGAGTTGTAATCCAAGGGAACTTTGTTCCTTCTAAGACTATTGAGAACAACAAAATTTCTAAGGAAGAAAACAAAATAAGTGAGGCTGATATGAAACAATTACAGATAAACTCTAGTGCAATGAAGGCCTTGTATTGTGCATTAGACGCAAATGAACTTAATAGGATAATGGGCTGTAAGACTGCCAAGGAAATTTGGGATAAACTAGAGGAAACCTATGAGGGAACCGTAGATGTTAGGGATAGCAGAATAGACATGCTTACCAGGGAGTATGAGGCCTTTAGGATGACCTTAGAAGAATCGAGTATGTAGACTAGGTTCACCCACTTTATAAACTCCCTAAATGAACTTGGGAAAAACTAGTCAACTTACGAAATGATTAGGAAAATCCTTAGAGGACTTCCACCTATTTGGGAACCCAAGGCCACTACTATAACTAAAGGCAGGAACTGAAAGACCACAACCTTAGATGAACTCACTAGGTCACTTCTCACGTATGAGATGGTCATTAATGAAATATCAACTGAAGTTGGAAAAAACAAGAAATCCATAGCACTCAAAGCTTCCAAAGAAAGCTTGAGTGACAAAGAAGATGAAGAGATGGATGGTGATGACCTAACCTTATTCACTAGACGACTAGGTAGATTCTTTAAAAAGCATAAGAGATTTGCTAGAAAATTTAGAGAATCTAAAATGGACAAAGGTGAAACTAGCAAGAAAGAAACAAAGGTTGAACCTGCAACATAATATAACTGCAAAAAGGTAGGCCACATAAAACCTGTCTGTTCACAACTCAAGAAAGAATTTAAGAATAAAAAGAAGAAAGCAATGAAAGCCACAACTTGGGATGACTCCAGCTCAAGCAGCTCAGAAAGCGACTCGAGTGATCAGGAAGTGGAAAACCTCTACTTCATGGTAATAAATGATGAGGTAAACTCTTACTCAAACTCATTTAATGAATCTAGTGATGAATCTTGTAATGAATCCTGTGAAAGCATGCCATCATACTCTGAAATGTAAATCAAACTATTTAAATTGCTTTGTCAGGGTGTCTAAGAGAAACAACACACTAAATAGTGAGAATGACATGTTATGAATAAAATAGAGTCAATTCAATCTATTGAAAAAGAAAAGGATTTGTATATTGCTAAACTAGAAAGTAAGATCAACAAGATGTCAAAAGAACTAAAAGATGCAAAGTTGCAAGCCAATTGTGAAAATGAGAAAGACTCAAAAATAACTAGTCTAGAAAGAAAGAAGATCAATCTAAAATCATATACAATTTCACAAGAGGTAAAGAAAGTTTTGACAAACTGGTTGGATCTCAAAATATGTCCTTAGACAAAGAGGGCATTGGATTTGATGGAATTGAAAACAGGAAGAAAAAGACTCTTTATATAGGGTCTTTTGTAAAAGCTTCTAAAAACTATGTCAGCACCTCCTCAACCAATGCTTATGCACACACCACATGTTTTTTGTGTAAGAAGAAAGGAAATATAAAATTTGAATCTCCATTTAAAAGAAAACATGTTAAAACTAAAAAGGTGTGGAGAGTCAAAGAAACCTCTAAAACAAACCTAAAAGGACCTAAGAAAGTTTGGGTACCTAAAGTAACAACTTGAATCCTTCTGTTGGTAAGTTTTAGGTCCACCCCTTCGAAAGACGAGTGGTACTTGGATAGTGGATACTCAAGGCACATGATAGGAGATAAGTCTAAGTTCACGTAGTTAACCCTAAAGCAAGGTGGACATGTCACTTTTGGAGACAATGTCAAAGGTAAAATTATCAACATTGGAAAAGTTGGTAAGGAACCCTATTTAATAATTGAGAATGTATTATTGGTTGAAGGTTTAAAGTATAACCTGCTTAGCATTAGTAATCTTAGTGATTGAGGTTTTGACATAATCTTTGAAAAGGAAAAATGCATAGTTGAAAATGTGAAAAAAACATGAAATACTATTAAATGAATCCAGTTGGCTATGGCATAGGAGACTAGGACACACTAGCATGGACCTGTTATTCAAGCTAGCTAGAAACAACTTAGTTAAAGGTTTACCCAGCACAAAGTTCACAAAAGAAAAAGTCTGTGATGCTTGCCAACTTAGGAAGCAAATCAAGACAAGCTTTAAAAAGAAGCAACTTATCTCTACTGGAAGGCCATTGGAATTAATACATCTAGATTTGTTTGGCCCCACTAAAACACAAATTCTAGGAGGAAAGAAATACGCATTCGTCATAGTTGATGACTACTCCAGGTTGACCTTGGTGTTGTTCTTATCCTCCAAGGATGAGGTATGTAAAATTATCACCAACCTATGTAAGAAACTTCAAAATGAAAAAGGGTATGGTGGTTTACACATAAGAAGCGATAGAGGTGGAGAGTTTAAAAATAAAGATATTGAAAGTTTCTGTGATGAAATGAAATTTCTCACAACTTTTCAGCACCACAAACGCCTCAAAACAATGGAGTTGTTAAGAGAAAGAATATATCACTACAGGAAAAGGTTAGGACTATGCTAAATGAGCATAACTTGCCTAAATATTTTTTAACTGAAGCGGTAAACGCCGCCTATTATACAATGAACAGAGTCTCCATTAGGGCTAATATAAATAAAACCCCCTATGAGCTTTGGAAAGGAAAAAGACCAAACATTTCATACTTCCATGTATTTGGATGTAAATGTTTTATCTTATATGATAAAGGGGACCTAGGAAAATTCAATGCGAAATCAAATGAAGGAATTTTTCTAGGATATGCTCTAAATAGCAAAGCATTTAGAGTCTACAACAAAAGAACATTATCTGTTGTAAAAACAATACATGTCGCATTTGATGAAGCTAACCCATTTTCTTCTAAAACTATTGATAATGATGATCTTGATATAAGAAAGAGTTTAGAAGAACTAGGAATTCATGTAATCAAAGATGAGAGCATTGGAACCAAAGAACCATCTAATGATGAATCTCTACAACAAGTTAAATTGCCTAAGGAATGTAAATTTAAGAAAAACCATCCTAAGGACCAAATAATTGGTGAACCGTCATGAGGGGTGTCCACTCGATCTTCACTAAAGAACTTGTGTGATCATTGTATGTTCCTATCTCAAGAGGAGCCTAAGAACATTAATTATGCAATCAACGATGATTCATGGGCGTTAGCCATGCAAGAGGAATTAAATAAATTTGAGAGGAATAAAGTTTCGAAGTTAGTTCCTACACCCGATGATCATTTTGTGATTGACACTAAATGGGTTTATAGGAATAAAAAAGAAGAAAACGTCATTGTTGTTTATAACGAGGCTAGATTGGTAGCACAAGGTTATAATCAAGAAGAAGACATTGATTTTGAGGAAACCTTTGCTCCTTTAGCCAAAATGGAAGCAATTCGTATGCTACTAGCCTACACATCCCATAAGAGCTTCAAACTATATCAAATGGATATGAAAAGTGCATTCCTAAATGGCTATATAAATGAAGAAGTATATGTAGCACAACCCCCTGGTTTTGAAGACTTCCATTTTCCAAATCACGTGTTTAGATTAAAAAAAGCCCTATACGGATTAAAACAAGCTCCTAGAGCTTGGTATGAAAGATTGAGCAGCTTTTTGTTAGACAATGGTTTCATGAGAGGAAAAGTGGACAGTACCCTGTTTATCAAAACTAATACTAATGATATGCTTATCATTCAAATCTATGTTGATGATATCATATTTGGTGCTACAAATGAGAACTTATGCAAAAAGTTTGCTACATGTATGCAAGATGAGTTTGAAATGAGCAAGATGGGCGAACTGACATATTTTCTTAGTCTTCAAATAAAACAAGTCGAAAATGAAACATTTAAGAACCAATCTAAATACATAAAAGACTTGCTTAAGAGGTTTGACGTAGAAGGTGGCAAGGCATTGGGAACCCCAATGAGCACCTCTATTAGTCTTGATAGAGATGAACAAGGCAAACTGGTCAATGTTAAATACTATCGAGGTATGATTGGTAGTTTGCTCTACTTAACAGCCAGTAGACCAGACATTATGTTCAGTGTTTGTATGTGTGCTAGATTTCAAGCATCACCTAAAGAATCACATCATATTTTTGTAAAAATAATTTTAAGGTATTTGATAGGTACTATAGACTTAGGTTTATGGTATCCTAAAGATACATCATTTTACATGATTAGATATTCTGATGTGGACTATACCCGGTGCAAAATAAACTATAAGAGTACAAGTTGTACATGTCATTTCTTAGGACGATATTTGGTATCCTGGTTTTCCAAGAAACAAAATTCAGTGTCATTATCTACTGTTAAGGCTGAGTATGTTGCAGCAAGTAGTTGTTGTGCACAAGCATTGTATATGAAGCAACAACTCAAAGATTTTAATTTGGATTATGAGGTTGTACCTATAAAAAGTGATAATACTAGTGCCATAAACATATCCAAAAATCAAATATGTCAGTCGGACAAAGCATATTGACATAAGACATCATTTCCTTAAAGATCATGTGCAAAAGGAAGATGTCATTCTTGAATTTGTGAACATAGATGAGCAATGGGCTGATATATTCACAAATCCTCTTCAAGAGGACCGCTTTATTTCAATAAGACGTGAATTAGGCTTATTACATGCTTGACAAATAATTTGAGAAGAAGGAGCTAATTAAGTCAAGAGTTCTGGACTAAAACTTAAGCTACCTCAAAACTCTTAACACTTCGGGCGATCGGAGGGTATTTTCGGGTGACCAAACCCCTACTGGTTTCGAGCTTTTAATATCCAGTATAAGTTCGAGTGACCAAACGGGTTTGTTGGGCGACCGAACGCTTAATGACTTAGAGTTCTCTGACTTCCAGAGTCAGTTCGGGCAACCGATTGAAATCTCTGGGCGACTGAACATCACAGATATAAAAGGTTATTTTTACAAAAACCCTAACTTTTTTTAGCTCTAGCCGCTGGAACTGTAGAGATTTAGAAAATGATAAGTAGTAGTAGTCAGAAAAAGGAGAAATTGGTTTGGTGCAAGGCCAAACCGTCGACGGTTTCCCCTGCACCAGCAACCCTATATAAAGGGTTGAGTTCATTTTTCTTATTAAAAATCAAGTTATCTCTCTCTCTCTCTCTCTCTCTCTCTCTCTCTCTCTCTCTCTTCGATTTCTCTCCCAAAACAAGCCCAAATCAGCTAATAAACATCATTTCGGGATCCCTCTGATGATTCGTCACAATTTAACCGGAACGGTTTTGCAATTCAAGTTTTCCAGGCACCACTCCAAAACTAGGGTAAGGAAGTTGTTTTTCATGTTTAGTTAGTTATTCGAATGTGTGGACTTGGGGAATGTTAAGTGGCTGTTATTATGGGGTTGAGTTGATTGAAATAGGGTTAATGGATATAGGGTTTTGTGTGAACGCCGCTGGCACGATTTAGGATCCCTACAGGCTTTTCTTCAGGAATTAGGTAAGGGGATAGAGTATGTCAGGTATTTTTTTTTTTTTTTTAAGAAAATCTACTGGTTCAAAATATAGTATTTGATTATAGAAAATATTTATGATTTTCTGGATATTTAGGTATATAAGAATGGAATTTATGAATTAATGTATGTTTTGGAAAACTAATGTTTTAGATTGAATAAACTATAGAAACATAATTAGTATCATTTTTCACCAAAAATATGTTTTTCCCCAAACAGTTAGTATATTATAGTGCAACACTCACTCGTGTGGCATGAGTGTGATTATTTTACAGTATGTATAAATATATCAAAATATTTTATGATTATACAAAACAAATGTAGTTTGATAATGATTTTCAGAATGACACAGACATCACAGAAAATATGAAATTATTTAGTATATTATTACAGTTCTGCTGGCCCAGTGCCATGATATTTTAGCCGGCCCAGTGCCGTGATATTTCAGATGGCCTAGTGTCATGATAGCTCAGTTGGCTTAGTGTCGTGATCAGATATATATATATATATATATATATAAAATAGTTTATTTAGAAATTTTAATATGACATATTTTACACAGAAACATGAAATGAGTTATATCACAGTTATTTATGAAATGTACTCTATGATAGCAGAACCCTTGTAATGCCCTGAACCCCTCGCGGGCTCGGGGTGCTACTTTAGTGACGTTTGAGTACCTGATACCATCTCACAGTATAAAACATGCAGCGGAATAAATAAAACATTTTCCATAATTTATTACCAGAGTCTAAGCATCAACATACATCAAGGTCTTTCCATTCTCTTATTACATCTCAAACTAACAAGTCAACTAACTCGGTCCATACGACCATAATACAAGCCCAGAGGCTTACAACATAAACTACTCACATTTGAATTCTTGAAGATACTCCCAAAAAAACTATACTAGTCTCTACCCCCTGGTTCTGCTAAACTCAATCTCTTGGATTCCCTGAAAAGATATGTTGTATAACGGGGTGAGACACCTCTCAGTAAGGAAGATTAAGTTAATAACAATGTGTGGTCAATATGCATTTCAGTGTATACAAAATCATACATCTCACTTTTAACTGAAAATAGTATGTATACTCATTGCTCATTTCTCATAGTATAAATCAGTACTGAAAACAATTATCTCATTTACATAAATATACATATATGCATAAAAGACTCTCTCGAGAACTAAACGTCATGTATAAACCCCCGTGGTCAGGGTTGTGCGACCCGAAGGTTGGACTAAAACCTAAGGGATCAACCCAGACCAAGTCACTCCTTGATATCTACAGGCTTCCGCAACTCGCTTGCGGGTCTGATTGCCTTACCACTTCCTGGTACGTATTTCCAGGGAAGGTAACACCTTTACCTAGGTCAACTGGCTAAACCACCCAACACTACTCTCAAGTACAATGTGGTGCACATGGTCTACTACTGAAACTCTCTCTAGCAACAATATCGTGCTCATAACAACTGGGTCTTCAGGGTTCCTAGAGAATATTATGCAATTTAAGTAATTAAAACTATACTTTAAACTCATTTCACATAAATTCTGTCATTTTATAAACTTTGGCCTCGCGCCGTTTAATACAAACTCAGTCTTAGCCCTCTGTTACAACTTGGCTCTCAGTCGCTGAATAAAACTCTGGCCCTTGGCCGTCTAGTAAAACTCGGCCCTTGGCCCTCTTATAAAAATCCCTGCATTTCTCAAATAGTTCCAATACATTTCTCAAACAGTTCAGTATTTCCCAAACATTCTTGTTTCTAGCATTACCAAAACTCTAAAGTTAGTATTCACTTGCCACACAATTTTCCATATTTATAACATAGCCCAAAGGCAAACAAGAAGAACACTGTATAAATAGTTTGTAAGATCAAACTGAGCTTTCCACCGTTCATTTCTACTCAAAATATCATATCATATATCTTAGGTTTGAAAAAAAACTTATTTTAAACGGTCATTTTTCAAAAGGATAACTAAAACCATAATTTACATACTCAAATCATATTTCAATTAGTTCAAAATCATTAAAATGTTGCATTAACTTAATCCCCTTACCTATTTTTGAAAAATGACCCGAGACGCTCAAAAACCAAATCCTAGCTTTTTTCCAAGTTCAAGAATCTACTCCATTAGACTTGTAGAGATTCGCCCCTGTTCCTCGTGGTAGCTTTCGTTCGTTGAAATAGGCAACGAACGGCGAGAGATCGAAGAGAGAGAGAGAGAGAGAGAGAGAGAGAGAGAGAGAGAGAGAGAGAGAGAGAGAGAGAGAGAGAGATTTAGTTTTCTTAATGAAGGTGCAAACAAAATTTACTTTTATAGCCCCCTTGACCCGGTCAAATTCGTCGACGAAATGACGCTTTCATCGATAAACCGCAAGAAATCATTCATCAACGAACCCTATACCTGCAACCCCCCTCGATATTTCTTCATCGACGATGCCTGAATTTTGACGACGAACCACAAAAGGGCCTTCGTCAACAAAAACAGGGGATTCGTCGACAAAGCCTGCTATTTCCATCTTTAAAATTTTTCTTTCTCCTTTTCTTTATTTAATTTTTGAGTTCGGGTTACTACAATCTCCCCTCCTTCTAAAATTCATCCTCGAAATTTGCCAATTGTTTTCTATCACATCATCTGAACTAATATTGCTCTGACTCTAGGAAAAGCTAGCAGCCACTCACATAGCAGCCCCATCCCAAATTTATTACCTGCTCTCACTTATAGCTGAGGAATATCGTGGTTACACATAATGTTTCGGGAGATTACAATATCCAAACACAACTCTCCCGAAGACCAAATATACTCTAAACCATAAACAAACTTATTCTAACTATAATACACACATACCACTTACTTACCGTTCTATCTACTATCTAGCTCTGAGCGTCTCTGAGTAGATGAGGATACTTCTAACGTATCTCTATCTCCAACTCCCATAAAGCCTCCTCTACTGTGTGGTTCCGCCACAACACTTTCACTAATGATATTTCCTTAGTATGCATTTTCTGTAACTTCTGATCCATAATCTGAACTGGTACTTCCTTATATGCTAACGCATCCCCGATCTCCAGAGGTTCATAACTTAGCATGTGTGAAGGGTCTAGCATGCACTTCCTCAATACTGATACATAAAACATGTCATGAACTCTGGATAGTGCTGGGGGGTGATGCCACTCGATAAGTAGCTAGACCTATCCTTTCCAAGATCTCAAATGGCCCAATGTACCGAGGGCTTAACTTCCCCTTCTTCCCAAACCTCATTACCCCTTTCATTGGGGCGACCTTTAGGAATATCATATTCCTAACCTCGAACTCTAACTCCCATCAGTGAGTATCCACATAACTCTTTTGCCGACTCTGTGGTGCTCCGATCCTCTCCCTGATAAGCTCGACCTTTACAGAGGTCTGCCGAATCAATTTCGATCCCAAAATCTGCCACTTGCCTACCTCATCCCAGTACAACAGAGATCAACACTGGCGACCATACAAAGCCTCATATGGTGCCATCTCTATACTGGCCTGGTAGTCATTATTATATGTAAACTCCACGAGCGGTAGATACTGAATCCAACTATTCTCAAAATCCAGCACACACACCTGCAACATATCCTCTAGAGTCTGTATAGTCATCTCGGATTGCCCATCTGTCTGTGAGTGAAACGAGCAACTGAATGTGAGCTACGATCCTAAGGCATCCTGAAAACTCTTCCAGAAATGATAGGTAAATCATGAGTCTCGATTTGAAATGATAGAAACCGGAATGCTGTGGAGTTCTACAATCTTCTGCATATATAGCTTTACCAGCCTATTCATGGAATAGTTGACTCTGATGGGAATGAAGTGCGTAGTCTTCGTCAACCAATCCACTCTAACCCAGATAGCATTTTGCCCACGCACCACCGAAGGCAATCCTGACAAAAAGTCCATCGAGATATGATCCCACTTCCACTTTGGGATGTCAAGTGGCTAAAGTGGTCCTGTTGGCCTTTGGTGCTCTTCCTTAACCTGCTAACATGCCAGACACTGCTCCACAAATCTAGCAATTTCCCTCTTCATGTTACTCCACCAGAATGATTCCCACAAATATCTATACATCTTCGTACTCCCTAGATAAATAATATAGAGAGAGTGATGAGCTTCCTCCAGAATTGTCCTCTTAATCTCTGCATCGTCAGGCACATATAATCCAGTATGAAATATAAGAACTCCATCCTCAGAAACATTGAAGTCCGTTTGCGGCTCACTCGGCACCTTCTCCACGATTTTCATTAACTCTGCGTCTCTCATCTGAGTAGCTTTGATTTTCTCCTATAAGGTTGGCTAAATAACTAAACTGGCTATGAACGCCTATGGATCCCTATCCACCAACTCTACTCCCAACCTCTCCAAAACCATAATGATCTGATGTTGTACAACAACTACTGAAATCGACGCTCTCACGCCCCAAACCCGTAGATGGATCCTAGGTGTGAAAATAGTAACCTAACCTGTCTCTATATCAGTTTACAACATACATGATACAATACAATAAGAGGATCCAACCCCGTGGGGTAAACGGATGCCCTATACACATACACATATACATTCATACTCAACAAATACGTAGCGAAAAATGTTTTATCTATCCATATACCATACCATACCAGAGTCTATACAACACTAGGATATACAAACCCATACAACACTAAGATATACAATCCCATAATTACAATACATACTCCAGGTGTCTACAAAAACCATCACAACAACCCAATTAAAAAACTCGTACCTAATCAGGCATTAAATGTAGCAAAACGACAGCCTCGTTTTCGGATGCTAGGATGCTAGTTTTGGCTACCCGAAGGACCTGAAAACATTTGTATATACATTCGGGGTGAGACACCTCTCAGTAAGGAAGAAAGCATGTTATATTAGTGTGTGGCATACCAGTGTTATTTTACGTAAATCATAACACCATACAATACGATACAGTTCAAAACATTTCAATATAGTTCCATTATTTTCACAAATCCATTCTAGTACATACGACACCAAACATACGATCAGTGTTATCACACTCAAGCAACCGAAACCCTGTGATAACCAAAGCCTCACAACTGTACATCGCTAATACGGTGTAGCTCACACCCATCGATGACCAGCCAGAACACATTGGTGATATTTCACACCCTTAGATATAGAGTCGGACACTCTCGCCCATGGTAATGAACTGGTACATAGCGCAGCATATGGTAATTAGCCGCCACATAGTTGTTTCAATGTACGGTAATTAGCCGCCACTAGCCGATTTCACAAAACCTAGAATCATTTTGGAACTCAAGTTTCTATACTCATCAGCGTACGGTAATTAGCTGCCACATAGCTATTTTACAAAATACTTGGAACAATTACATACAACCATACATTCCACACTTATTTGGTTTATGAAAAATCATATCATTTTCCTGTTCAAGAATATAATTTTGTACAAATATGGATTACGGTCATCTCAATAATACCATTCAAACATACCAAACGATTTTCCAAACAAAGTAGAGATGATCCCTAAAATCCCTAATTTTTTCGAAAACTGTAACCCGAAAATCCCGTATTTTACCCGACAAATTTCCCCCAATACCAAAACATATATACGATCATAACCTATAGGTTTACCAATCCTGATTTCAAAAAGTAATTGATATAAACTGAATCCCCTTACCTTAACCCGAATTCCAACTACGAACTCTGCGGTCCCCAAAACTACCAACCGAGACTTCAAAACCTATAAACCACAATACAATACATGCTTACAACTCATACTACTACACATATTTCAAATCAGAAAAGAAATCCAAGTCTTACCTCGATTTTAGCCCAAAACCCAAAACTGCTTGAAACGAGATTTCGATCCACTATTCACGAAGAGAATCTCACCCTAATCTAAGCGGTAACGTCGGATTTTCGAATCAGGCGACGATCGGCGAAGAAACCTAGATAGAGAGAGTTCTTCAAGTTCTAGAGAGAGAGAGAGAGAGAGGATGTTCTTGAGATAACTTAGTGATTAAGCAAAGGAAAGTGATATTTATAGCCCTTGACATGGTCGCCCTCGTCAACGAGCCACTGAAGACGCCTCATCGATAAGACGATGACCTTGTCAACGAGCCTAAGATTCCCCATTTCTCGAAATCTCTCGACTTCTCCTCGTCGACGAGCCTCTAAATTTCATCAATGAGAACAGAAGGGACTTCGTCGACGAACTCTGGCCTCGTCGACGAACTCTGCTCAATTTACCAATTTACCCTTCTTTTACATAATTAATTCATATATCACAGTTCGGGTTCTTACAACTTCCCCTCCTTACAAAAAATTCGTCATCAAAATTTGCAATCTCTTATTACAAACTCAATTATACTAACGAATAGATACATACTCTAAGAAGAACCGACGGCCATTTATATGTAGTCTTGTTACAATACATACATACCTACATACATTCCCTTACTTATGGCAAAGGAATACCGTGGTTACATATATACACAGCCTCGGGAGCTCAAAATAAAAACAAGACTCTCCCAGAGACTAACCACTCAATACTAATACGATAACAGAGTACTACATACATACATACATACATACCCATACCGACCCTGCTATCTAACTACTACTCAGAACAACTGTGGATACTTTCAGCGTATTTTTGTTTCTAACTCCCAAGAAGTTTCCTCAACTGCATGATTCTGCCACAATACTTTACTAACGGTGTTTCCTTGGTACGCAACTTCTCAACCTTCCAGTCCAGAATCTGAACAAATACCTCCTTATACGCCAAAGTATCCCCAATCACCAAAGACTCGTAACTAATAACATGCGATGGATCCAACACGTACCTCCTCAACATGGATACGTGAAATACATCATGGATCCTCGAGAGCACAAGGGGTAGTGCAATTCGGTAAGCCTCCGGACCCACTCGTTCTAGAATCTCGAATGGTCCGATATACCTTGGCCTCAGCGTGCCCTTCTTCCCGAATCTCATCACTCCTTTCATCGGAGCGACTCTTAAAAATATTTTTCCCCCCACTTCGAACTCTAAATCACGGCGATGAACATTCGCATAACTCTTCTGCTGACTCTAAGCCGATTTAATCCTATTCCAGATCAAACCTACCTTCTCAAACACCTGCTGTACGAGTTCAGGTCCTAACACTTAACGTTCACCAACCTCATCCCAAACAGAGGAGATCGACACCTCCTACCATACAAAGCCTCAAACGGTGCCATCCCAATACTAGCTTGGAAGCTATTGTTATAGGCAAACTCCACTAGTGGCAGAAATTGAATCCAACTACCACTGAAGTCTAATACACAAGCTCGTAACATATCCTCCAAGATCTGTATCGTCCTTTCTGATTGTCCATCAGTCTGGGGGTGGAACGTTGTATTGAAAGTAAGCTTCATCCCCAAGGCTTCCTACAAACTCTTCCAAAATCGAGATGTAAACTTTAGATCCCGATCTGAAACAATAGACACAGGTACTCTGTGCATTATGATTATTTCTTGCACGTACAGGTCTGCTAGCCTACTCAAATGGTAGTTAACCTTCATCGATACAAAGTGAGCAGATTTCGACAACTTGTCCACGATTACCCAGATAGCATTCTGCCCGTGAAGCACTGGCAGCAATCTGGTAACAAAGTCCACGGAAATGTGCTCCCATTTCCATACTGGAATAGGCAAAGGTTGCAATGGCCCCGCCAGCCTCTAATGCTTAGCCTTCACCCGCTGACACGTTAGACATTGTTCCACGAACCGGGCAATCTCCCTCTTCATACCACTCCACCAAAAGGACTCGAGCAAATCCCGATACATCTTTGTACTACCCGTATGTACCGTATACAAAGAACGATGCGCTTCCTCCAGAATTGTCCTTCTGATCTCGTCATCATTTGGAACATATAGCCTAGTCCCAAACCTCAACACACCTCCACCAAAGATGTTAAAATTCGTAGCCAACCCCTGCTACACTTTCTCCACAATCTCAGTTAATTCTGTATCATTAGCCTGTACGACTTTAATACGCTTAAACAAAGTCGGTTGGATCACCAAGCTAGCAATGAAAGCCTGATGATCACTAGACACCAACTCTCACCAAGGCTTTCCAGGTCTTGTCTGACACGATGCTGAGCTACAACTGCGGATACTGCTGCATGCTCTGACTTCCGACTCAACGCATCTGCTACCACATTAGCCTTTCTCGGGTGATAACTGATTGTGTAATCGTATTTCTTGATCAACTATAGCCACCACCTTTGCCTCATATTCAGATCCTTCTGCGTGTAAAAAGTACCTGAGGCTTTGTGGTCAGTGAAAATCTCACACTAAACATCGTATAGATAGTTTCGCCAGATCTTCAGGGCATAAACAACAGCAGCTAACTCTAAATTGTGCGTAGGGTAATTCTTCTCATACTCCTTAAGTTTCTGAGAAGCATAAGGTACTACCTTACCCCGTTGCATAAGCACACATCCCAAGCCCTTCAGGAACGCGTCACTATAGATCACAAAACCGCCATCCCCCGAAGGAATGGTCAATACGAGAGCAATAACCAGTCGGTGCTTCAACTTAAGAAAGCACTGCTCGCAATCACTAGTCTAGTCAAACTTCACCCCTTTCCTGGTCAAACGTGTCAGAGGTCTAGATAATTTAGAGAAACCCTCTACAAACCGACGATAGTAACCCGCCAGTCCCAAAAAACTCCGAACCTTTTGCACATTCTTCGGTCTCGTCTAGTCAACCACAACTTCAATCTTGCTAGGATCAGCTGAGATATCGCCCTTAGACACCACATGACCTAAGAACGCGACTTGATTCAACTAGAACTCACACTTCTTCAGCTTGGCATACAGCTACCTCTCTCACAGAATTTGTAGTACCAACCTCAGATGGTTTTCATGCTCTTCTAGACTCCTCGAGTATACCAGAATGTCATCGATAAACACCACTATGAACTGGTCTAGGTACTCATGGAAAATCCTATTCATCATATCCATGAACACTACCGAAGCATTGGTCAAACCAAATGGCATAACCAATAACTCACAGTGGCCATATCTGATTCGGAAAGCAATTTTTGCTACATCCTCAGATCTAACCCTCACCTGATGATACCCTGATCGTAGATCGATCTTCGAAAATACTTGTGTTCCCTGTAGCTGGTCAAAGAGATCCTCAATATGAGGCAACAGATAAGGGTTCTTCACAGTCACCTTGTTAATCTTGCGGTAATCAATGCACATACGCATGGACCCGCCCTTCTTCTTTACAAACACAATTGGAGCTCCCCAGGGCAAAACACTCTGTCGAATAAAACCCTGGTGGAGTAGTTCCTGCAATTGCTCCTTCAACTCTCGAAGTTCTGCTGGAGCCATCCCGTATGAAGCTTTAGAGATCAGTGCCTTGTTAGGCAGCAATTCTATCGCAAACTCCACCTCACGATCCGGAGGTAAGCCAGGTAAATCTTCAGGAAACACATCCGAAAACTCGTTGACCACTCGAATATCCTCGAGCCCCAACTCCTCCCGCGGCGGTTCCTTCACGCAAGCTAGGTAACCCTAACATCTATCTAAGAGTAGCCTCCTTGCTTGTAATGCCGATAGAATATGTGGCGTCGAAAGCACACACGATCCCACGAACTCATACTCTTGCTTCCCAGGAGGTCTGAACACTACTACCTTCCTTCGACAATCAATCACCGCATAACTAGAGAATAGCCATTACATCCCCAGTATGACGTCGAAACCAGACATGTCGTATACTACAAGATTTGTTGGTAGCAGCCTCTTCTGAATTACAACTGGGCAATTTCCTAACATCTTACTACAGATTATTACACTCCCAGTCGGCGTAGCCACAGACAACCTTTCATCCATTGCTCGGGTTTCAACCCCACATAACTTCACAAAACTAGCAAATATAAACGAATGGGTTGCTCTCGAATCAAATAAAATAATAGCTCTATTCGAAAGCAATAACATGGTACCTATCACCACATTCCCAACATGTTCCGCATCTGCTGGAGTAAGTGAATATACTTTCGCCGGAGCCGTGTTTTCCTAGTAATTTCCCCGAGGCATTTGATTACTCCCATGGTTCTGGCTCTGTGCAGGTGTATCTCTCCTCGGTGCTTGATAGCTCCTAGACAGGTGGCCCGATTTGCCACAGTTGTAGCAGTTACCCCAGAACAGTTGACATTCGCCATTGTGCCATTTGCGGCACTTGGCGCACGGTGCGGAGGATGGATCCCCCTGATAACTCTACTGCTCGGTGTTCTGCCAATAACCTGATTTGTAGTTCTTCTTCTTCTTCCACTGTCCCCCTCGAGGACCACTCTGAGAACCAGAAGATACCGGCCTCTTCCTCTAATCCTGCTCCATCTCATCTCCCTAAAGGTCGGTCTCAACTATAGTGGCTTTATCCGCCGAAACAGAGAACTCACGGATCTGTAGCATCCCCACAAGCCGGCAAATGTCTTTCCTCGTACCCCTCTCAAACCTCCGAACCTTCTCGTACTCGTTCGAGACCAAGTACGGAGCAAATCCAGACAATTCGATGAATCTGGCTGTATATCGCTGCACCGCCAAGGTTCCCTACATTAGGCTCGAGAACTCATCAGCCTTCGCATCACGAGTGGAAATCGAAAAGTATCTCTTGAAGAATACCTCCTTGAAGCGGCCCCACGTAATACCCGATGGACCAGCTCTCTACTTCTCAAGTAGACTCACTGCAGTCCACCAACGCCCGGCCTCACCAAACAGCTGGAAAGTAGTGTAAAGGTTTCTTTGCCTATCTGTGCCATGGAGGACTTCCAAAATCCTCTCGGTCTTCTCGACCCAGTCCTCTGCTATACTTGGATTGGGTCCTCCTGCAAATGTCGGAGGGTGCATGCGTGTGAACCTCTCGATGGTATACCCCGTATCCATAGGAGAGCTCTCACATCCCCTAACACTCTGCCTGATCTCTCGCATAACCTGCCTCGTCAACCCATGAGGCACAGAAGGAGTCCCATCACTCGTAGTTCCCTCAGAACTGCTTTCCAAGTTGTTATCCTTGGGCTCCATTCTAAAAATACAATAGGAATCAGTTAGAATTCCTATATCGTACACATTTAACACAATCAATCACCTAATCATGTTAACTACCAATCCCACAGGTCTAGGCTTGTCCCGTCACACTAACACGAATCCATCAATGGTTTTCTGTGATCTTTCTGAAATCGTCAATCCAGGAAGAACACAAAACACCGCCAATGAATCCCCATCTAGCAACAACACAATCCTCGACCTACACTACCCATTTCCTACATCCTATACTCTGGTATGTACACTTAAACACACCTAGCCAAGTCTACAAGACCTAACAACCTGGTTAGCTTTGATACCAAGCTATCACGCCCCGAACCCGCAAATGGGTCCCAGATGTGAAAATAGTAACCTAACTTGCCTCTGTATCAATTTACAACATACATGATACAATACAATAAGAGGGTTTGACCTTATAGGGTATACAGATGCCCTATACACATACACATATACATCCATACTCAACAAATATGCGGCGGAAAATGTTTCATCTATCCATATAACATACCATACCAGAGTCTATACAACACTAGGATATACAAACCCATACAACACTAAGATATACAATCCCATAATTACAACACATACTCTGGGTGTCTACAAAAACCATCACAACAACTCGGTTACAAAACTCGTACTTAATTAGGCACTAAATGTAGCTAAACGACACCCCCGCTTTCAGATGCTAGGATGCTAGTTTCGGCTATCCGAAGGACCTGAAACCATTTGTATATACATTCTGGGTGAGACACCTCTCAGTAAGGAAGAAAGCAGGTTATATCAGTGTGTGGCATAGCAATGTTATTTTACGTAAATTATAACACCATACAATACGATACAGTTCAAAACATTTCCATACAGTTCCAGTATTTTCACAAATCTATTACAGTACATACAATACCAAACATATGGTCAGTGTCGTCACACTCAGGCAACTGAAACCCTATGATAACTGAAGCCTCACAACGATACGTCACAAATACGATGTAGCTCACACCCATCAGTGACCAGTCGGAACACACTGGTGATATTTCACACCCTCGGATATAGAGTCGGACACTCTCGCCCACGGTAATAAATCGGTACATGGTGCAGCATACGGTAATTAGCCATCACATAGCTGTTTAGCGTACAGTAATTAGCTGCCACTAGCTAATTTCACAAAACCTGGAATCATTTTGGAACTCACGTTCCTATACTCATCAGCGTACGGTAATTAGCTGCCACATAGCTATTTTACAAAATACCTGGAACAATTACATACAACCATACATTCCACACTTAATTGGTTTACGACAAATCATATCATTTTCCTATTCAAGAATACAATTTTGTACAAATATGGATTACGGTCATCTCAATAATGCCATTTAAACATACCAAACGATTTTCCAAACAAAGTAAAGATGATCCATGAAACCCCCAATTTTCCCAAAAACTGTAACCTAAAAATTCCATATTTAACCCGGCAGATTTTCCCAAATAAGTTACCAAAACATACATACGATTGTAAACTCCAGGTTTACCGATCCTGATTTCAAAAAGTAACTGATATAAACTGAATCCCCTTACCTTAACTCGAATTCCAACTACAAACTCTGTGGTCCCCAAAACTACGAACTGAGACTCCAAAACCTATAAACCACGGTACAATACATGCTTACAACTCATACTACTCCACATATTTCGAATTAGAAAATAAAATCGAGCCTTACCTCGATTTTAGCCTGAAACCCGAAGCTGCTCGAAACGAGATTTCGATCCACTATTCACGAAGAGAATCTTGCCCTGATCTATGCGGTAATGTCAGATTTACGAATCAGGCGATGAACGGCGAAGAAATCTAGAGAGAGAGAGTTTTTCAAGTTCTAGATAGAGAGGGAGAGGATATTCTTGAGATAAATTAGTGATTAAGCAAAGAAAAGTGATATTTATAGCCCTTGACTTGGCCGCCCTCGTCGACGAAATGGCGCCCTCGTCGACGAGTCACTGAAGATGCCTCGTCGATGAGACAGTGACCTTGTCGACGAGTCACTGAAGATGCCTCGTCAACGAGATGGTGACCTCGTCGACAAGCTTGAGATTCCTAGTTTCCTAAAATCTCTCGACTTCTCGTCATCGACGAGCCTCTAAATTTCATCAACGAGAACAAAAGGGACTTCGTCGACGAACTCTAGCCTTATCAACGAACTCTGCTCAATTTACAAATTTACCCTTCTTTTACATAATTAATCCATATATCACGGTTCGGGTTTTTATAGACGCACCCACTGACTTTCGACTCAATGTATCAGCTACCATATTAGCTTTTCTTAGGTGGTAACTAATAGTGCAGTCATAGTCCTTAATCAGCTCAAGCCATCTGCGTTGCCTCATATTCAACTCCTTCTGGGTGAAGAAGTATTTGAGGCTCTTATAGTTTGTAAAGATCTCACACCTTTCACCGTATAGGTAGTACTGCCAAATCTTTAATGCAAAAACAACAACTACTAACTCCAAGTCATGCGTAGGGTAGTTCTTCTCGTACTCCTTGAGTTGGCGAGAAGCATAAGCGATAACCTTTTCCTGTTGGATCAAAACACACCCGAGCCCTTCTTGAGATGCGTCACCGTAGATCATGAAACCACCATCCCTTGATGGAATGGTCAACATTGAGGCTGTGACTAGATGTTGCTTCAACTCTTGGAAGCTCTGCTCACGCTCAGTAGTCCAGTCAAACCTACTATTCTTTTTGGTAAGCTGTGTCAAAAGACCTGCCAACCTAGAAAAGCCCTCAATGAATCGATGATAGTACCCTGCTAGACCCAAAAAACTTCTAATTTCATGTTCATTCTTTGGTCTCGCCCAACTAACTACCGCCCCTACCTTGCTCGAATCTACTGATATTCCCTCCTTAGACCCTATATGTCCAAGAAATGTAACCTGATCCAGCCAAAACTCGCATTTCTTGAATTTAGCAAACAATCTCTTCTCTTTGAGTACTTGAAGTACCAGCCTCAAATGAGTCTCATGCTCTGCAGAACTTCTCAAATAAATCAGGATGTCATCAATGAACACCACCGCGAATTTATCTAACTACTCATGGAACACCTTGTTCATCAGGTCCATGAATGCTACAGGTGCGTTTGTCAATCCGAATGGAATAACCAAAAATTCATAATGGTCATACCGAGTTCGAAAAGCTGTCTTTAGTACATCCTCTGATTTCACCTTCAGCTGATGATACCTGGATTGTAAATCGACCTTAGAGAAAACCTGGGTGCCCTGTAGTTGGTCAAACAGGTTGTCAATACAAGGCAACAGGTATTTATTCTTCATTGTCCCCTTGTTAATCTCCCCAAAGTCGATGCATATCCTCATCGACCCATCTTTCTTTTTTAGAAACAACACCGGTGCTCCCCAAGATGATACGCTCGGTCTGATGAACCCCTTATCAAGAAGTTCCTACAATTGTTCCTTTAGCTCCTTTAGTTCTACTGGAGCCATTTTGTAAGGTGCCTTGGAGATTGGTGCCATCCTTTGTGCTAACTCAATAGCGAACTCCACCTCACGATCAGGAAGCAATCCTGGTAAGTCCTCAAGAAACACATCCGGTAACTCCTGTATCACTGGAATATCCTCCATCTTCAACCCCTCCTTTGGTACTACTTTCACACATGCCAGGTATCCCAGGCATCCATTCAGGAGTAACCTTCTCGCCTGCATCACTGAGAGGATCTGTGGTGCAGAGCTCACATACGACCCGATGAATTTAAACTCCTACTCTCCAGGAGGTCTAAACACTACCTCCTTCTTTCGGTAATCTATGCTCGCATAGTTAAATGCTAACCAATCCATCCCCAAAATAATATCAAATCCCTACATCTCAAGAACAATTAGACTAACAGACAACCTCCTCCCCTGAATCTCCACTAGGTGGTCTTTAACCACTTTACTGCATACAATAACCGACCCTGTCGGCGTGACCACACCTAACTCGAGCCCTAACAACTGAGTTTTAACTCCGCATACTCTAGGAAACCCTTGAGATACAAACGAGGGGGTTGCACCTAAGTTAAATAACACAATGGAATTATGTGACATAATTGAAATCGTACATGTCACCACATTGTCAGCATTCTTTGCATCACCTAGTGTTAATGAGTACACCTGCACCTGCACGGTGCCCCCCTGGTGACCACCTCTGGTTGCCTGACTACCTCCACCATACTACTGCTCTGGAGGCGCATAGTTCAATACCGTGCGACAATCCCGCACCTGATGGCCCGCATTACCGCACTGGTAACAGCCCGTAAAACCAATCCTATTCTCACTCGTATGCTTCCTATGGAATTTGGGACAGGTAAAGCATTGAGAATTCCCTTGAGGGGCTCAAGGTCCCATCACCTATCGCTGGCCCGACCAACTACCAGGCCGATTCCATAAGCTCTAGCTGGTGTTGGACTAAAAACTCTAAGGTAAGGGCCTCTTCTTCTGATTTGTCTTTCTTTCCCCTCCTGAATGTTGGCCTCCCTTGACATGGCTCTTTCCACTAGCTCATGTCGTGGTGGCCTTATATTGTCGAACCGGCGGAATTCCGGCCGAAGTCGAAGAGAGAAGGTGGCAGTGCTAAAATTTCTAGAGAGAGAAGGGGAACATGTAGAAAATCATGTAGAAATGAAAAGAATTCCACTATTTATACGCAGGGATTCGTCGACGAGTCCTGTACAAAATTCGGTGACGAAATAGTGAACTCGTCAATGAATTTTAGTTCGTGAAAAACCCCCCTCTCCATATTTCCTCGTTGACGAGATACATACCCTCGTTGACGAGCTATGAAGAACATTCGTCGACGAATGTTTGCTGCCTTCCTTTTTCAAATTTATTCTTCCTTCCCTTCTATCTTCCTTATTATTTCAAACTATTTAAAATTTTCCAGGTTGTTACATTCTCCCCCTCTTAAAAGAATTTCGTCCCCGAAATTCGTTAGTCACTTATTACACATCATTAAGCTAATTAACCTCATTCACAAATCCCAAGCAATTCTATCATGTGCAACATCAAATCATGCAAAATCAAAAAAAAATTAACACACATACTAATGTAAACATATAACACATAAGCATATTACCTGGGCCCTTAGTCTTCCCCTCCTTAGGTGTACCCAACATGTAGACGCACACCGGGCCTCCACCACCACGAGGCGCCGGGTTGTTCCTTTGGTTCTGATTTTGGTTCGGTGCTGGAGCATTACTCGGTGGTTCCCAACATTCCCAAGCAATGTGACCCTGGTTTCCTCACCTGTAGCATATAGCACTCCTACCCCGGCATTCTCCCCAATGTCGTTGATTACATCTAGGGCAATGGGGGCGTGACGAGTCGCCCTACAGACCTTGATCACCTCTTTCTGACCCCTGGTCTGTTGTATCTCTATCTCCTCTCCATGACCCTTGTCTAACGTTTGATTGGGATCGTGGAGACGCAGGCCTTTTCCTTCAATCAAAGGCCTCTGTACCCCTCTGCAAACTCGACTTTGCCACCGTAGCTTTCTCCACCAATTCCGTGAAATCCTGAATCTATAGACACACCATGTGCTCATGGATCCTCTGATTCAGGCCCCTATCAAACCACCTCACCTTCTGATATTCATCTGGAATCACAGAATTTGCAAAATGAGACAACTCCAGGAATCTAGTGGCATACTGTTGAACAGTGAGGCGTCCCTGAGTCAAGCTGAAAATTCTTCTGCCTTTGCATTTCTAGTGGTGGCAAGAAAATATCGGTCGTAGAAGACCTGCTCGAAATGACCCCAGGTCATCGCTATTGGGACCACTTGTTGTTCCTCTAACAATTTCATCGCATGCCACCACCGTCCAGCTTCTCCGACCGGCTTAAAGGTGGTAAAGAGGACCTTCTGCTCCTCGGTACAGTTCGAGACAGCCAAAATTTTCTCCATTTCTTGCATCCACATCTTTGCCTTAATTGGATCGGTACCACCCTCAAAAGACGAGGGTTTCAGACAAGTGAACTGGTCAATGGTGCAACCCTGGTGCACCGGTGGATAGCTTGTTCCCCCAAAATCCTGTCTCATTTCTTCCCTAACTTGACGAGCTATTCCTCATAATAGTCGAGAGGTGTCAACCTCATCTCCGCTAGAAGCTCCCATCTCGCTTCCTCCTCCTTCATCCACGCCCTTGCCTCAAGGATCCATCCCAAAATACAAAATGTACAACTAGGTAATTTAGAATCTCCACATCTTTATATAGACATAAACACCAAAACATAAAATCCAAATTAATATACATATCCTCAAATAAACATCCAACATCCATTTGTCCACAATCATCTGAACTTCCAATATTTAAATTCAAAATCTCGATGTCACAACTCGAAAACATCACCGTCAATGGATTTACCGTGGTTTTCTGAAACTGTCTACTAATTTAGAAAATCACAGAAGTCCATCAAGGGATTTTTGCCTCCTAGTTAGGAAACAACTCAAATTCCTATTAACACCCTAATCTACCCATTCCTACCCCCATACAACTCAACCTATACTCTAGTATTAGTCCTCCTAAGTCCGCAAGACCGTTATGCTTTAATACCAACTGTAATGCCCCAGACCCGCCACGCGGGGCCCAGAGTGTTAAGAGACTGACATGGGTCTCTAATACTATTCACACAATGGAAATAATAAATATCTTCAACAGAAAATGCTAGAGTACTATATTTACATACATTGATCCATAAAAAAAAAAAAATTACAACCTAATCCTTCATATTATAAATCCAGAATTATTATATATTGGACATAAACTAAATTCATATCCGATTTGCTATATTTAACTCACAAAACTACCCCGCCCTGGAGCTATCTAAGCTCGATCACCTGGGTAACCTAAAAAGATTTAACATATGACGGGGTGAGACACCTCTCAGTAAAGAAGAAATAATTTATAATAGTGTGTGGCTAAAGTGTTTATAATACCTTTTAAAATATCCTTCTTAGGTGTACACACAGTTCACAAGAAACTAGATAACATGACCATAATCGCACAGGATCAACGTCCTTATCATCCAATCACATACCCATAACCAATCAGTATTTTAATGTTAGTTTCTGAGAATAGGGAAATCTTCCGCCCATACAAGTGGGTTCCCTCTGCTCTAGTGCTAACACCAGGGCACTCACCTTTCTCAGTAAGCCCTCAGGTTGTGTATTCAGGTAAAGTCACCGAGGATAAGGAAGATCACCTGCTCATACAAGTGGCTTCCCTCTACTCTAGTACCCACAATTAATTACCAGCGTGCTCGCCTTTCTCAGCAAGCCCTTGGTTGGAGTAATCTACTTTACCCTAAACACTTAATTAATTAACATTCGTACACGGCTAACACAATTGCTTCACAGAATTTCACACATATGCCCATATCATAATCAATCCACAGAGGATCAAATTACGCAGCATCAGTGTCCACACAGGACTAATCAAATCACATAGCATCAATGTCCACACGGGACTGCTCAACTACAACATCAACGTCCACACAGGACTAATCAAGCATAGTATAAATGTCCACACAGGACTGCTCAACTACAACATCAACGTCCACACAGGACTAATCAAGCACAGTATAAATGTCCACACAGGACTGCTCAAACCACACAGATTACAAAACAAACACCCCGTTCATGATAAATAGGTAAACAACCTCCTCATACCACTACCAATGTTTACCTCCCAGTATAAACATCCATATAACGACCTCCTCATGCCACTACCAACGTTATATGAAAGTTATAGCGGATACAATATAACGACCTCCTCATACCACTACCAACGTTATATCGTCATTTACATGAACCACACCATAGATCAATCACAAACCTGACCAATCAACCAAGTCCACGCAAATACCACAATATACTCAACCATTCAGTATTTTCAACCAAACAATGTTCACAATCCAATCAGTGTATTCAATCAGACAAGAATTTCAGTCAAATGGCATTCACAATCTCAACAATTTCCTCATTCCACTAAGCTCAACAATCATTTAATGATAAAAATATTTTCAACCACACAATTTTTACCAGTTTAGTACTTATATAATTAAAACAGTATTTTCAATATCAGTTTGGTTCAGAAAATTATACCTGTATATATAGGATTTTTACCCAAAATTAGTCATTTTAATAATTACTAAAAGCTATTATAAAATATTTCCCTTTACCTAATTCCTGAAAAGCCTTTTAAAATAACCAGTCCTATACCTGCAGAGTTCCTCGTTCAACATCCTGAAAATCACATCTCCCAGAACTAAACTTCAGTATTTCTTTGCATATAATATTTCCTACAACTAGGGTAAAGCCAAATTTTTCATAAAAATCCTTACCTTAAATCTGGGTTCCTAACTAGTCCCACCAACGATCTACTCTAGCAGATTTGTAGAGAACTCTTCCAAGAGTGTCGTGGTGGCCTCAGATTGTTGAACCGACGGAAATCCGGCCCGAAATCGAAGAGAGAAGGTGGTAGTGCCAAAATTTCTAGAGAAAGAAGGGGAACATGCAGAAAATCTCGCTGAAATGAAAAAAGTTCCACTATTTATACGCAAGGCGACGAGATACGTTGATTCGTCGACGAGTCCTGTACAAAATTCGGCGACGAAATAGTGAACTCGTCGACGAATTTCAGTTCATGAAAAACCCTCTCTCGATATTTCCTCGTCGACGAGACACGTACCCTCGTCGACGAGCTATGAAGAACATTCGTCGACGAGACCTATTTATTCGTCGACGAATGTTTGCTGCCTACCTTTTTCAAATTTATTCTTCCTTCCCTTCAATCTTCCTTATTATTTCAAATTATTTAAAATTTTCCAAGTTGTTACAAAATTACTATCTTTTGTTCTTCAATTAATTTAGAAGTTTCATCCTAGAATGAAATAAGTGTTTTTAAAAGTGATAGGACTAACTTGAATTTTTGAGAATTTTTATTTCTAGTAAGAGATGTACTCAAAAGACACACAAAACCCAAAGATTGATTGAAAGATTAAGAGAAGTGGAAATCTCTCAAATGCATGTGTATCCTTTCATAAAACACTCCCATAAAGACAAGTTCTTTGCAAAAAAGTCACCCTACCCCAACTAGGAAATGTACAAAACATGCCATGCATGGTTTATAAATAGACCATGCATGGTGGGGGGAAATAGGAGTTGGAAATTTTGAATTTTAAAGTCAAAATTCCAGCCACCATAACCACCAACTATCAAACAATAACGACTTGGTTTGTTACCTAATTCCTAGCAACGACTAGGACTCTTGGCACCCTCAGAATCATCATCCAATAAAATCAAAGGAATTTAAATTTTGAAAATTAACTAAACTAGCTGACTACCCTATAGGGCAAGTCAACCACTATTTGGGGTAGCACCAAAAACTTCACACATGCATGAAACAATGAGAAGGAGAGGGACTGCCGACTACCTTTAAGTAATTGATTCACCACCCTATTTAATTTTTCTCCCCTCTTTTTTTTAACTCAATTTTTTAATTGTTCAACTAGCTTATGAAATCTTTGGTCAAAAAATGACTATCAACACTACTGAACATCCATTGGCTTTAGCAATTCATAAAGCTATATCCTAGGCTATTCAATATACCTCAACCCAACTCAAGTACGGTATTCTTCGATTTGGCCCATTAGGCCTCGCAATATTGCTCCACAAAATGTGCTTTACAAGGTTTAAACTTAAATTTTCTTTATATGGAATAATATTCTTTATACACAACCAACATGGGGTTGTAACAAACTCCTTTATCTAACTTTTAACATTCCCATCAAAGCGACACATTTTTATACGAGGGATCTACATCTAACTGTAGTACATGGCTTACCTTAGGATGGATATAATACCAAATGTAATAGTTACATCCCAATTCCAATTAGGTATTGTTCATTTAGCCCATTAGACCTCACTTCTTTGCCTCATAAAGTATACCATAAAGTTAAAACCTAATCCATCCTTATAGGCCAAGAACTCCTAGTATATACAGCCGACGTGGATGCATGACGTATAACATAAGTTCTTATCACACTTAAAATAATGCCATACAATAGCTACCATGTATAAGTCAAAATATTTTTAGTGCAACATATTTCGTGGCATAAGTTCAACGTGCAAAGCACAGGCATTATGCAGCACTATGCAAAGTAGAAAACCATAGCCAAATAGATGTGGCAAGTTAATATAAAATAAAGCCTTGAATACCTAATTAGTATGAACCATGCAAGTGGTTTCCAATAATTAGTCCAATTGACTATGGTAGAGAAATCAATATAAATTAAGGTTTCTATATCCAAGTTTAGCTTTGAATTGTTTTATCTTTAGGAAGTGAAAAACTAACTTAGCATTGAGTTTTTTTTTCCCTCCATTTATTTTTTTCCTTTTTTAATTTTAAAATGCCACATTATTTTATCAAATTGTGATTCAACTCTCTTATATTTAGGTATTTAACATTTAGTCTTTAATTTTTTTTTTTAATATAATTGAAACAGCAATAATTAGCACAAATCAAATCTCTAAGATCTAATTTCACGTTGATTTTTCCAAATGCAAATAGTTTTGAAAGGCACATATGGAATTAAATATTTTATCCAAAAACCTTAATTTTCTAAAAATTCATTCTTATGCACAATACTTAATACTTGTAATTGACAATATGGAATGAAATGAGACTCAGGTTCAACAATCAATTTCTACATACATAATTTATTTACATGCTTATTTTCCATAATTAGTTGGTATATATTTAATGGCATTGTTATGTATGTGTACGCAAAGATGGTTGTATAAAGTATTTGTAGAATGAATTGTTGAGAAATACTTCTATGAGTTCACCAATTTGACAACAGAATAATTTTCAAAATATCAAAGAGAAGCTACTTTTGGGTGTTCGATAAAATTAAGTGTTTTTAAAATCAATTCAACCTTTGGATCAATAAAATAATTTTTCGCCCCATGTTCAAGTGTTGAAGTTCCAGCTCACCAACCTCTAGAAGGTTGCCCTCAACTTTCTTTAATTTGAATGGTAGTGTTTTGTACTGGTATGTTTCCTACTCAATTACAAAGGACGTTTATCCTCGTCCTCAAATGTCATTTGAATTTGATTGTACCTCAAGTAAGCCTCCAAAAGCTAAGGAGGATATGTCTACAAAAATTACGTATCAACCCTTGGGATAAGCCTTATTCAGGTCGAGAAGTTGATGCATATTTACCATTTTCCATTATCTTTCTTCACCAATATTACATTAGCTAGACATTTTAAAAAGCTTACCTCCTTTATGAATGTGGTAGATAAGAGCTTATGGACCTCCTTGGTTATTGTCTAGTTTCTTTCTTGGTGAAAATATTCTTCTCCTACCTCATAAGCTTGCATGCAGGGTTAATTCCCAACTAATGAGTTATAGCCCCTAACCCTAGAATCTTGTTGCTAGCCCATGAAAAAACATGCATTGTTCCATGAAAAATTTATTAATTTCTCCCTCACCTCACGTCTTAATGTTCCTATTCACACTATCATTACTAAGGCTACTTCTTTTACCCTTAGTGTTTCCATGGATTTTACCTACCTAGTATGGGGTACAGAACTTGTCATTAGGTGATACATAGAAGTCACAAAATGTACTTTATTCAAGGATGGTGTCTTGAGGATTATGTTGCGGGCTGAAGGGATTTTTACCACAAGGAAATCCACGATAGTGATAGTCTTGGAGGGACTGCTTCCCAAGTGGATGGGTAGTTGTATCATACCTTGGGATTCTATGGTTCCCCTTGCGAAACAAAGATCTAGGTTGATTTCCTTAGGGTCATACAATTTCACAAAGACATAAGTAACAGTATTATAATGTTGGGGATATGGCTGATATTTAGAGCAGATCATGTAAATTCAAATCAGAAGCTAGGCTTATTTGGAGGATTTTCCTTTGGGTGATCAAAACAGATGTAGTTTAGATATACTAGAACTCTTCTATATGAATTAGATTGTTATATAAACATCATTATGTAACTCTAGATGAGATTAAGCTTCAAGTAAGCTTCAAAGCTTGTAAGCTTCATTGATCATAGTGAAAACACAAGTGTTGCTCCCGTGGATGCAGGCTATTTCCGAACCACGTAAATCTTGTGTGTTCTAGTTGTGTTTTTTGTTCTTCTTATTATTGTTTGATTGCTTCTTGAGTATATTCCATCATCGAGTGATTGCATTAGTCGTTGTTGATTGTTAAGTGTTTGATTGTGTGCTTCCGATATGTGTGTTCAAGTTGAACCAACATCAACATATACCTTGACCTAAACAGATTGGGCTAGGGTATCGCCCTAAACAAAGGTCTCGATTACGTCCCTCAAATGATGACAAATTTATGTATTAAGACCTTGGGGACTATGAAATTGATAGTACTTATCCAATTATTTCCTCTAGGCTCCCAACTTGGCAGTCACGGCTAATAAAACCTAGGATTGTTCCATATATGAAAAAAAAATCTAACCCCTGGGAAGTGTTGAAGGGGGTGAAATGTCCAAACCTCTTCTTTGGTGCCCAATTTTCCTAGTAAATTACCTGGCTTCTACCTCTTCTCTTTCTAATATTGTTTTTGGAGGTACCTTGTTACTTCTTCTTCTTTTTTCTCCATCACTTAATTTCCTTTGAAGCCTTTTCTGCCTCTTTAGCATTATAGTATCCCTATTCCATTTCAACAGTTCGGGAAAGATCTCTAAGGCGTCTTCCACAATGTAAAATTGAAATTGGAAGACTCCAATCCATACATCAAAGTGGCAATTGCCATTCCTTGCTCCAAGTTTGGCACCTAAAGCCTTCAAAATTGAAGCATTTGAGATAGTCCCTCAAGGACTCTTTAGGTTTTTTTTGGATCTCCATTAGGCTTACTAAGGTCTTTATCATATTCCTACTACTCATAAAGTGCCCTAGAAGCTTGACGTGCTCTAGTGTCACAATCCTATATTAAATATATACTAGGAAAATCTTGGACTTATAAGGATGATTTGGACTCCAACTATGTGAGGCGCTTTTATAGGACAGAATTGTCATGTTGGTTGGTCAAAACATACAATACCTTATTGAAGTCGGACCCAATACCGTGACATTTAGTAATGTAATAACCCAAAAAAAAAAATTAATTAATTAATTAATTAAAAAAATGAAAATTAAAAGTAATTATTGATTAGTTAATCAGTTAAATATTATTAACTTAATGTATTAAATAAACAAATAAAGAAAATAAAAAAGAATTATATTTAATTAATATTATTTATTAGTAATTAATTAGTTAAACATGATTAACTTGAATTAATTAATATAAGTAAAATGATGATTATATATATATATATATATATATATATATATATATATAAGGATATGATATATAAATATAAGTATATGATATTTAAGTTTAAGTAAGTAAATAAATAAATAAATATAAAAAGGAAGCTAGAAGCTTCCTTCAGATTTCAATTTGAAATCTGAATTGAGTTGCAGAAAGTTGCTTCGTCGTCTCCGTCTCCATCTCTCTTTTTCCCCCCTCATTTCTCGACGAATACTCAACCGATCGGGAAACAGAAGGTGCCGTTGGATTCCTAACTCCGCCATCGACATTTCTACTAGAGCGAATTTATCGTGAGAGCGGCATAGGCACCACTCCTAGGGAAAGGTATATTTTCCCTAATTTCTCAATTTATGGTTAAATCTACTGTTGAATCGGCAATCAGACACTACCACGGGGTCCTAGTCGTCGTTGCCGTCATTTTGACATGAATAAATTTTCAATTGCAGTTTTCTAAGCCTACTCCAAAGCGAGAGAGGGATTTGGGAAATTTGACTAAATTTAAGGGTATATTTATTTATTCAGAAATTATGGTTCTAAGAAATATTTAAATAATATTTTATTCAGAAATAATTTTTTGGAGTTAGGATTTTTTGATTCAGGGTCCGGGTGAGCGCCGCAGGTATTTTTCGGAGTCCCTGTTGGCGTAGTTCAAGAAATCAAGTAAGGAGAAATTATATACTAAATCAGATTTTACGAAATTAAAGGCAATAATTTATGTTATATTATATGTATGTTTTGGTGTGAATTATTAAAATGCCAACCATGAAATTTATATTTTTTAAGCCTAAAATTGTCGATATAGTTATGTATATGTGAAAGTGAACGAATGAAAGTGAAAAGAATTTTCTAATGAATTAAATAAGAAATGAAATGTATTTTAAGCATATAAATGTGTGGGTTGGCTTATTTTATAAGAAATATGTATGAATTTTACTATTAAATTGTGTGGCATGAGAATCTGTGCAAATTATATGTTAAATGTATGAGATGCAGGCTAAATAAGTAAAGCAATGAAAATAAAATATGATATGGACAATGTTGCATGTGTATGTTAAATGTAACCATGTAAAGGTACAACAACTGAAAGATGAGTTAGCAGATTCTAGCGCATTTCTATATGTACTAACTGATGACAGCTAAAAGGAGTCGTGTTAGCAGATTCTAGCGCATTTCTATGTGAACTAACAAATGACAGCTAAAGAGCTGCTGTTGTACAAAGGAATGAAATGAAAATGTTATGAAATGAAATGATAAGGAATGGCAATGCAATGAAATGAAATGTGAAATGTGAAATGTGAATGATACAAATGGGAAAGAGTCACTTAAAGTGAAACACAAGGGAATGTTAAGTTATGAACATGAAAGAATGTGAATGATTGAATAACGATGGAAAGAATGATGTATTATGATATTAGAAGTATCTATGTATGTAAAACATGTTACGATTGGGCGAGGCATACTCTTCGCCTGAGGGCTTGCTGAGTAAGGCGAGTGCACTAGTAGCTTCAAATGTGGCAATAGTTGCATAACGCACTAGGGCAGAGGGAACCTACTTGTATGGGCGGGTAGAATTCCCTATCCTTAGGGCCTTTTCTGGTAAACTATTGTTGAATGTGTGAGTACGAGATCAATTTAACAATTAAGGGCTTACTGAGTAAGGTGAGTGCCCTGGTATGCTTAATTGTGATCTTCAGGTTGCTAAATGTATCAGAGCAGAAGGGTGCTACTTGTATGGGCGAGTAATCACCCCTATCCTCGGGAAATCTCGTGGGATAAATCTTTTGCATTTGTTTGGTTAGGATCAGAGAATGATTTCAAAAATTGTGTTAACGATTTTTAAATGTTAAATATTATGTTGTTATATACCTCATGTTAGCCACACGCTGTGTTTAATATATTGTTTCTTCCCTTACTGAGATGTGTCTCACTCAAATATGAAATTATCTTTTTCAAGAGTTCCTCGAGATCGAGCTTAGAGAGCTCGAGATTTTATAGCATTTTTAGTAAATAGAAAGAGAAAATGGTATATTTTTATGTTAATTTTGATATGTATATTTTATGTTTTATAATTTATGTTTTAAGTTTTATAAGATATGGATGGTTGTGAAACATACTGGTATTAGTGGATAATGTTTTGGAGACATGTATATATTTGAATACTAGTGGATGATTAATTTATTATGGTTGGTAGTTAGAATTAGTAAACTCTGGTATTATATTTGTGGAGATTATATTTATTTTTTCCGTTGCATATATGTTGATTAGGGATTTTATCAGGTATAACGCGCTGGATCCGGATTTAAGGGTTCGGGTCATTACAGGTGGTATCAGAGCAAAGGGCTAGTTACCCCGATCCCCGGGAACTTTCTCTTATGAATGATTGTGGCGAAGTAAGACTCTCCGCCCGGGAGCTTGCTGAATTGAGGGACGGCGATACGTAACGCCTCAATCTCAGTGAGTGCTCTGATAGGTACCCGTTGTTGCTATGAGCACAAAGGCCCTAAGGGAAAGTGACAACGCCCGAAAGGGGGGTCATTACAGATGGTATCAAAGTAATGTCCAGCCGGAAGTGTGATTAATTTCACATCGCCTGGATATGGAGATATTAGAGTAATAGGTTAGGGATGATTTATGCCAGAGTATAGGATTGAGTTGCGATAAGGATAGGAATAGGTAGATTAAGATACCATTAGGAATTCTAAGTTGTGTTTCGTAAGTTTGGGGGCAAAAATCTATTGATGGTCTTCTGTGTTTTTCTGAAGAAGTTGCTAGCTTTGGAAAATCATGGTAAATCCATCGATGGTAATGTTTCTGAGCAGATAAATAAGAACTCGGGATTTGAACTCGAAGGTTAGGTTGGTTGATTTAGGAAGAAAAATCTTTGAAGGAGAATAATTTAATTGATGTGATTAAATGGTTTGTGGTCAATTAGGTATTTGATATTTAAATTGGAGTATATGGAAATTTGTTATATGAGGTTGGCTAGTTGATTTTAGAGGTTATGGTATTAGGAGAAATCAGCAGATACCACTAGGTAAAGGTGGACGAGCATGTGGTTATACGATGGTCCTAGATGAGGCAGATAAAACCAAGAGGGCAGGTATGAATTTATGTTGAAGATGATGATGATTTTATTTAATTATTGATGATGCAAAAATTTATTTGGGAGACATATTTATTGAATGGTATGAGGTATAATAAATCATAGAATTATGTAGATGAAAGATTAGGTAACGAATTTCGAGGACGAAATTTCTAAAGAGGGGAAGAATGTAATAATCCAAAAAATTTTAATTAATTAATTTAAAAAAATAAAAATTGAAAGTAATTATTGATTAGTTAATCAGTTAAATATTATTAACTTAATGTATTAAATAAACAAATAAATAAAATAAAAAAGAATTATATTTAATTAATATTATTTATTAGTAATTAATTAGTTAAATATGATTAACTTGAATTAATTAATGTAAGTAAAATGGTGATTATATATATATACATATATGAATATATATATATATATATATATAAGGATATGATATATAAATATAAGTATATGATATTTAAGTTTAAGTAAGTAAAAAAATAAAATAAAAAGGAAGCTAGAAGCTTCCTTCAGATTTCAATTTGAAATTGAATTGAGTTGAAGAAAGCTGCGCCCCCGCTGCCCTCCCCTAGAATTCCTTCGTCGTCTCCGTCTCCATCTCTCTCTTTCTTCCCTCATTTCTCGACGAATACTCAATCGATCGGGAAACGAAAGCTATCGTTGGGTTCCTAACTCTGCCACCTACATTTCTACTGGAGCAGATTTTTCGTGGGAGCGGTGGAGGTACCACTTTTGGGGAAAGGTATATTTTCCCTAATTTCTTAATTTCTAGTTAAATCTACTGTTGAATCGACGATCAGACACCACCACGGGGTCCTAGTCGTCGTTGCCGTCATTTTGACGTGGATAAATTTTCAATTGAGGTTTTCTAGGCCCTACTCCAAAGCGAGAGTGGGATTTGAGAAATTTGGTAATTTGGCTAAATTCAAGGGTATATTTATTTATTCAGGATTTATGGCCCTAGGAAATATTTAAATAATATTTTATTCAAGAATAATTTATTGGAGTTAGGAATTTTTGATTTAGGGTCCGGGTGAGCGCCGCAGGTATTTTTCGGAGTCCTTGTTGGCGTAATTCAAGAAACCAAGTAAGGAAAAATTATATATTAAATCAGATTTTATGAAATTAAAGGCAATAATTTATGTTATATTATATGTATGTTTTGGTGTGAATTATTAAAATGCCAGTCATGAAATTTATGTTTTCTGAGCTTAGAATTGTCGATATAGTTATGTATATGTGAAAGTGAACGAATGAAAGTGAAAAGAATTTTCTAATGAATTAAATAAGAAATGAAATGCATTTTGAGCATATAAATGTTAAATGTGGGTTGGCTTATTTTATGAGAAATATGTATGAATTTTACTATTAAATTGTGTGGCATGAGAATCTGTGCAAATTATATGTTAAATGTATGAAATGCAGGAATGAAAATAAAATATGATATGGACAATGTTGCCTGTGTATGTTAAATGCAACCATGTAAAGGTACAACAGCTAAAAGCCGATTTAGTAGATTCTAGTACATTTCTATGTGGACTAACAAATGACGACTAAAGAGCGGCTGTTGTACAAAGGAATGGAATGAAAATGTTATGAAATGAAATAACAAGGAATGGCAATGCAATGAAATGAAATGTGAAATGTGAATGATACAAATGGGAAAGAGTCACTTAAAGTGAAACACAAGGAAATGTTAAGTTATGAACATGAAAGAATGTGAATGATTGAATAACGATGGAAAGAATGATGTATTATGATATTAGAAGTATCTTTGTATGTAAAACATGTTACGATTGGGCGAGGCATACTCTTCGCTTGAAGGCTTGTTAAGTAAGGTGAGTGCACTAATAGCTTCAGATGTGACAATAGCTGCATAACGCACTAAGGCAGGGGGAACCTACTTGTATGGGCGGGTAGAATTCTCTATCCTTAGGGCCTTTACTGGTAAACTATTATTGAATGCGTGAGTACAAGATCAATTTAACACTTGAGGGCTTACTAAGTAAGGTGAGTGCCCTGGTATGCTTAATTATGACCTTCGGGTTGCTAAATGTATCAGAGCAAAGGGGTGCTACTTGTATGGGTGGGTAATCACCCCTATCCTCGGGAAATCTCATGGGATAAATCTTTTGCATTTGTTTGGTTAGGATCAGAGAATGATTTCAAAAATTGTGTTAACGATTTTTAAATGTTAAATATTATGTTGTTATATACCTCATGTTAGCCACACACTGTGTTTAATATATTGTTTCTTCCCTTACTGAGATGTATCTCACGTGAATATAAAATCATCTTTTTCAAGAGTTCCTCGAGATCGAGCTTAGAGAGCTCGAGATTTTATAGCATTTTTGGTAAATAGAAAGAGAAAATGGTATATTTTTATGTTAATTTTGATATGTATATTTTATGTTTTATAATTTATGCTTTAAGTTTTATAAGATATGGATGGTTGTGAAACATACTGGTATTAGTGGATAATGTTTTAGAGACATGTATATATTTGACTACCGGTGGATGATTAATTTATTATGGTTGGTAGTTAGAATTAGTAAACTCTAGTACTATATTTGTGGAGATTATATTTATGTTTTCCGCTGCGTATATATTGATCAGGGATTTTATCGAGTATAACGCGCCGGATCCAGATTTAAGGGTTCGGGTCGTTACAATCAAAGCCACCTTGGGGGCACTATCAGACAAGACCCTGAATAGAAGTACTTTAATCAGGGCATTAGAGATTGGACGATAAAGAATCTAACAGTCATACATCGAGTGTGTATTAAGAAAATCTTAAGCTTTTGTGGAAGGTTTCAACTCAAAGTATGTGACATATCTTTTACAAGACAAAAAACTAAGGCCAAAGTGTAAAGCCCCGAACCCGCCACATGGGGCCCAAAGTGTTATAAGACCAATCATACGTCTGTAATACCACTTACCCAGCAAGATTAATTAAATAATCTCAAACAAAATACCAGAGTTCTATATTTACATATGCAAACCTATAAAGTACAATCTAATTCTTCATATTACATAACCAGAACAAAATATATATTAAACATAAAACTAAACACATATCCGTTCTAGTATCCACTTGACTCACTCGAAAAATGAGCAGCTCGAAAGCTATCCCAAGTATAGGAGTTCTGTCGTGTAATATTAAGCCCAAGGGCTAGATCGTCTCCTCAAGGAATGCGTTTAATCTCAGATTTAACGTTCTTCCAATCAAAATTAAATTGCACTGAACTCGGTTCAGATTCAGAGTTTTTCAGAGTTGTTCAATTTTACTTTTGACGAATTAGATGGCAAGTAATTTAAAAAAATCCTAAAACTAACATGTACTAAATAAAAGAAACAAGAATAGAAATCCTAATTTACTTAGAGAAACATTGGGACACACACTAATTAAAAATGGAAACTACAAATAAGGAATTAAAACACGCTAGAATGGAAACTCTAATCTACCTAAGGAAACATTGACACACGCACTAATTAAAGATGGTAACCTAGAACATGGAATTAAAAACACACAATGGAAACTAGATTAGACACACACTAAAAAAAAACCAAACCTACTAAAAATCGAACCTTTAGCACAATTAAGAGATCAAATCAAGACTCACAATTTAAATGTAAACATGAACTCAACGGAAATTTAGAAGACATAAACAATAACGGAACACAATAAAAACACAACCTTTACTAATCATAGACCCTAACTAAATCGAATTTCGACAAAAAAAAATATCTGAATTTAATTAAGAATGCTAAATTAAAATAACTATCAATTAGATAAACAAAGAGATTAATTTAACAATAATGAAATACTCAACTTAAACAAAAAGAAAGAAAACTCCAATAACATTAAAAAAAACTAAAATTTCTTCAATATTCCAAGATTCAAAGAAAAGTAAATAAAAGAAAGAAAGAAAGGAAAAGAGAGAGAGAGAGAGAAACAAATCCACAGAGCCGTGAAGTTGCTGCTGTGCTTGGGAAGTTGCTGCTGCGCTTTGGTGGTCCTGCTATGGAGTCGGCTAGTGTTCTGCTGTGCTTAGGGACTGCTGAAGATGGTGGAGGAGGCTGGTCGTACTGCAAGAGGGTAGAGAAGGCCAAGAGAAACAGAGGAAAGGGGGAGAGTGAGGGAGGAAAGACAAAGGGAAGGAAGAGAGACAAGGGGAGAGAAGCAGAATTGAAAAGAACAAAAAAAACAAACTAAAGAAGAAGAAGAAGAAGAAGAAGAAGCAGAAGAGGAGAATGGGGAGCCATGGGGGCTGCCTACACAGGAAGAGAAAGAGAAGGGTTAAATAGGATAGGGGGGGGGAAAGCCCTAGACCCGAATAGGAAACCCGAATTGCTATATTTTTTCATTTTTTTCATTCTCTATTTATCGCAAATCTAACTCTTTTGTAGCACGTATCTCACAAAACTCAAAACACTAAAGTTGTAGATAATCCTTTCCTCTTTCTCTAGAAATTTGAATCGTCTCGATCGGAGCTCGGACAGAAAAGTTATGCATAAAATACGAACAGGTATCGGTTTTGATTCCCGGGAATTTTCCTGCGACAAAAAATTACCAAAACTTCATAAATAGTGCAATAAAGTTCAAGAATGATGATTTTGGCATTTTATTAAAATATTTGACAATTTTAGATATTTAATTAAAAATATAAACCGTAAAGCTTGGGTTAAACGTCCAATTACGCAGTTTCGGTGCATAATCACCACTCACAAAAACTAACCCTACCCTAGAGCAATCTAAGCTCAATCACCTGGAAGACCTGAAAAGATTAAATATTCGCTGGGGTGAGACACCTCTCAATAAGGAAGAAATAAGTTACAGTAGCGTATGGCTGAAGTGTTTAATATAATTAAAAAATACACATACAATCGTATTTCACTATTAAAAGCAGCTGAGAGAAAATGCGCCCTTAATCACATCATGGTCAACTTCTCTGTCACCCAATCACATACACACATACATAATTATTTTTACTAATAATTCTCGAGAATAGGGAAGTCTACCTGCCCATACAAGTAGATTCCCTCTGCTCTAGTGCTAACACCATGACACTCACCTTTCTCAATAAGCCCTCAAGTTATGTATCCAGGTAAAGTCTCCGAGAATAGGGAAGGTCACCCACCCATACAAGTGACTTCCCTCTACTCTGGTATCCACAAATAATTACTAGAGCACTCGCAGCCCTCGGGCGGAGTAATCTACTTTACCATAAATACTTATGCAATTAAAATCACACACGACCAATAATAACCATTTCACAAAGTTCCATATGTACACACATATCACAATCAATCCACACAGGATTTACACATTCTACATTCTCACCCACATAGGGTCCATATCCACACAGGACTCTAATTCATATAAAATACATGTCCATACAGGACTGGTCCACACAGGACTATCATACATACAACATACACGTCCACACAGGACTAGTCCACACAGGACTATCAACCACACAGGTTACACGGTCCACACAGGACTAATCATCACACAAATTACAACACATACCACCATGTTCATGGTAATAGGTAAAACAAACTCCTTATACCACTGCCAATGTTTTACCCCCCAATATAAATGCCCATATGACGGCCTCCTCATACTACTGCCAACGTTATATGATGGTTATATCAAGTATGATATAACGACCTCCTTATACCACTGTCAACGTTATATCGCAATTTACATGAACCATAGCAGAAATCAATAACAAAACCAACCACTCAAGCACAACCACGCATCTTCCACAGTATACACAATCAGGTGGTATCCAAAACCAACCAGTATTTTCAACCAAGTAAAATTCGCAGCCCAAACAGTATTCACAATCACACAATAAAACATAATTTTGTAGCACTCGCAACCATTTAATTATCAAAGTTTGTTTTCATGCCACACGATTTTTCCCAATCTAATATATAATCAAAAACAATATTTTCAATGCCTGCACCGTTCATAAAATTATACCAAAATATATATAATTTTATATCCAAAATTAACCAATTTAAAATTAATAAAAATCTTTTATAATGTATTTCCCCTTACCTGCTCCTCGGTATTCTGCCTAAAATCGAACAAACACGAGACCCTATATTTCAAAAATACCAACTTTCTTAAATCTCAGAAAAAACACTCATTCAATGCTTCTTAGGTTCCATATATTTCAAAATAATAATAAAACCCTAAAATATCTCACTTACCCTGATTTTGAGAAGTTTTCCAAACTTCTTAAATCGAAATTGTGTTCCACCTATGTTGCAAAGAAACTTCCCGGGAGTCTCGTGGTAGCTTCCGATCATCGAATCAAACTAAAATTGGGTCGAATTCGAAGAGAGAAGGCAGAGAGGACATTTTTAGAGAGAGAAATAGAAGAGGAAATGAATTTTTCCGCTAAAATTCTAATTTTTTTCCTATTTATAGGCAACTTGCCACGTGGCCTCGTCGACGAGACATCTGGACTTGTCGACAAGTCCAAGAATACAGTTCGTGGAAGAAATCGGGAGCTTGTTAACGAAATTCAGAAATATAAGAACCTCTCTTGGTAAACCCTCGTCGACGAGACATGCATACTCAACGACGAGGCTAAGAAGATAGCTCGTCGATGAGAAAATCAAGTTCGTTGACAAGTGCCTGCTTGTTTCCTTTTTAAAATTTCTTTTCCCTTTTCTTCTATTTCTCCTTTTTCCTTTTATTATCTTCCTTATTATTTTAAATAGTTAAAATTTTCCGAGTCGTTGCATTCTCCCCTCCTTAAAAGAATTTCGTCCTCGAAATTTTTTAATCACCCATTTCTCACAACTAAACACATTCATGCATTTAAATCAATTCAAACATATGCAACACCGAATTATGCAAATTCA
Source organism: Malania oleifera (assembly GCF_029873635.1). NCBI lineage: Eukaryota > Viridiplantae > Streptophyta > Magnoliopsida > Santalales > Ximeniaceae > Malania > Malania oleifera. The sequence continues at coordinate 19,322,308 of NC_080425.1, forward strand.
AAAGAAATTAAAACTCATGCTAACGTAGAAATATTACCTGCGCCTTTAACATCGTCCCCCTCCGGTGTACCCATCATATAAACACGTTTCGGGGCACCGCCGTCGCGAGACACCGGGTTGTTCCTCTGATTCTGATTAGGAGCAGGTGCATAGTTCGGCAGTTATCGACATTACCGGGCTATATGACCATATTTACCGCATCTATAGCACATGACACCCCTACTCTAGCATTCTCCCCAATGTCGTTGGTTACATCTAGGGCAGTGGGGGCGTGACGAATCGTCTGGTCGTCCTCGATCATTTCTTTCTTACCCCTAACCTGCAACATATCTGTCCCCCCCCCCCCCCCCTCCACCACCCTTGTATGACATTTGCTTGGGGACAGGGAGACATGGGTCTCCTTCTTCTTTCGGACGCCTCTACACCCCTCTACAAACTCGACTCTGCAACAGTGGTTTTCTTCATCAATTCCGCAAAATCCTGAATCTGCAAACATTCCATGCACTCGTGAATCCTCTGATTTAGACCCCTTTCAAACCATCTCGACTTTTGGTATTCATCTGGAACCATAGAAGGTGCAAAGCGGGAAAGTTCCAGAAATCTAGCAGCATATTGCTGAACAATGAGGCACCCCTGAGTCAAGTTGAAAAATTCTTCCACCTTCACATTTTTGGTGGTGGCGGGAAAGTATCAATCATAGAAGACCTGGTTAAAACAACCCTAGGTCATTGCTATAGGTACCGCTCACTATTCTTCCAACAACTTCACTGCGTGCCACCACCGTTCAGCTTCTCTATCTAGCTTGAAAGTGGCGAAAAGAACCTTTTGGTACTCAGTGCAGTTTAACACTGCCATTAACTTCTCCATCTCTTGCATCCACGTCTCAGCCTTGATCAGGTCAGTACCATCCTCAAAAGATGAGGGTTTCATACGGGTGAATTGATCAATCGTGCAACCCTGGTGCACTATTGGGTAGCTTGATCCCCCGAATTCCCGTCTCATCTCTTCCCTAACTGACGAGTTATTCCTTGCAACAGTCGAGAGGTGTCAATCTCATCCCCGCTAGAAACTCCTAATTCGCTTCCTCCTCCTTCATCCACGCCTTTGCCTCTAGGAAACATCACCATCGATGAATTTACCGTATTTTTTTGAAATCGTCGACTGATTCAAAAAATCATAGAAGTCCATCAAGGAATTTTTGCCTCCAAGCTATGAAACAAACTCAAACTCCTGTTAACACCCTAATCTACCCATTCCTACCTTTATTCAACTCAAACCTATACTCTAGTATTAATTCTCCTAAAGTCTGCAAGACCGCTAGGCTCTGATACCAACTATAATGCCCCGAACTCGCCACGTGGGGCCCAGAATATTATTAGACCAATCATACGTCTCTGATACCATTCATGCAATAGAATTAATTAAATAATCTCAAAAAAAAATACCATAGTTCTATATTTACATATGCAAACCCATAAAGTACAATCTTGATCTTCATATTACATATCCAGGACGAAATATATATTGAACATAAAACTAAACACATATTCGTTCTGGTATCCACTCACAAAAATGAACCCCGCCTTGGAGCTATCTAAGCTCGATCACCTGGAATACCTGAAATGATTAAATATTCATCGGGGTGAGACACCTCTCATTAAGGAAGAAATAAGTTACAACAGTGTGTGGCAAAAGTGTTTAATATAATTATAAAATGCACATATAATCGTATTTCACTATTAAAAGCAGCTGAGAGAAAATGCACCCTTAATCACATCATTGTCAACTTCTCTATCACCCAATCACATACACACATACATAATTATTTTTACTATTAATTCCCGAGAATAAGGAAGTCTACCCGCCCATACAAGTAGATTCCTTCTGCTCTAGTGCTAACACCATGACACTCACCTTTCTTAGTAAGCCCTCGGGTTATGTATCCAGGTAAAGTCTCTGAGAATAGGAAAGGTCACCCACCCATACAAGTGACTTCCCTCTACTCTGGTATCCACAAATAATTACCAGAGCACTCGCCTTCCTTAGCAATCCCTCGGGCGAAGTAATCTAATTTACCAAAAATACTTATGCAATTAAAGTCACACACAGCCAATAATAACCATTTCACAAAGTTCCACATGTACACACACATCACAATCAATCCACACAGGATTTACACATTCTACATTCTCACCCACACAGGGTCCATATCCACACAGAATACAACGTCCACACAGGACTCTGATCCATATAAAATACATGTCCACACAAGATTGGTCCACACAGGACTATCATACATACAACATACACGTCCACACAGGATTGGTCCATACAGGACTATCAACCACACAGGTTACACGGTCCACACGGGACTAATCATCACACAGATTACAACACATACCACCCTTTTCATGGTAAATAGGTAAAACAAACTCCTCATACCACTGTCAATGTTTTACCCCTCAATATAAACGCCCATATAACAACCTATTCATACCACTGCCAACGTTATATGACGGTTATATCAGATTCGATATAACGACCTCCTCATACCATTGCCAACACTATATCGCAATTTACATGAACCACAATACAAATCAATAACAAAACCAACCACTCAAGCACAACCATGCACCTTCCACAGTATACACAATCAGGCAGTATCCACAATCAACTAGTGTTTTCAACCAAGTAGAATTCGTAGCCCAAACAATATTCACAATCACACAATTAAACATAATTTCGCAATACTCACAACCATTTAATTATCAAAGTTGTTTTCATGCCACACGATTTTTCCCAATATAATATATAATCAAAGACAATATTTTCAATGTCTGCAACATTCAGAAAATTATACCAAAATATATATAATTTTATACCCAAAATTAACCAATTTAAAATTAATAAAAATCTTTTATAAAGTATTTCCCCTTACCTGCTCCTCGGGATTCTACCTAAAATCGAACAAACACGAGACCCTGTAGTTCAAAAATCCCAACTTACTCAAATCTCAGAAAAATACTCATTTAATACTTCATAGGTTCCATATATTTCAAAATAATAATAAAACCTTAAAATATCTCACTTACCCTGATTTTGGGATGTTTTCCAAACTTCTCAAATCAAAATTGTGCTCCGCCTATGTTGTAGAGAATCTTCCCAAGAGTCTCGTGATAGTTTCTGATCGTTGAATTGAGCTAAAATCGTACTGGATTCGAAGAGAGAAAGCAAAGAGGTCAACATAAGAGGAAATGAATTCTTACGCTGAAATTCTGATTTTTGCCTATTTATAGGCAACTTGCCATGTGGCCTCGTCGACAAGCCCAAGAACACAGTTCGTGGACGAAACCAGGAACTCGTCCCCAAAATTCAGAAATATAAGAACCTCTCTTGGTAAACCCTCGTTGATGAGACATGCATACTCGGCAACGAGTTAAGGAGATAGCTCGTCGACGAGAAAATCAAGTTCGTCGACGAGTGCCTACTTATTTCCTTTTTAAAATTTCTTTTCCCTTTTCTTCTATTTTCCTTTTTTTTTTCCTTTTATTATCCTCCTTATTATTTTAAATCGTTAAAATTTTCCGAGTCGTTACACAAAGGGTCAAAGCAGACAATACCTCATTGAAGTTGGGCCCAAGACCTCAACTAGGAACTAAGCACTAAAATCCTCAAAAATTGAAATAATCATTATTTAAACCCTTAATACCAAGTCTAGGTTATCTCTCTTAGTAGTGTGGCAAAAACTGGCACATAATGGCATACAAGGCCTCGTAGGGGACCATGATGGCTCAAAATATCTCGAGGTGGTCCACTAAATCCATGGTCTCATTGTAAGACTCAATAAACCCTTCCATAAAGTCTCCTCCATTATCTCCTTTAAAGGGAGTTCTTTTTTATCTGTTTTTCAACTTTTTAGGGGAATGCTTGGGTTCCACAAGATCTTTTCAACTTCATTCACCCACCTTTATCCTTCTCAGAAGGGGCCTAGGTTGCTCGTTCAACTTTCCTTCAATGGGTTAGTGAGGGCAACAAAGTTTCCTTGAGCCTTCAAGGCTTTAGTATTCCATTAAAGCAAAGATTTCCTAAACTGTGAGCTACTCCTCTCCCTATTTGCAAGGCCATACTTAAGTAAGGCATGGGCATTCTTTGCCAATGTTTTCATTGATCCTAAATGCCTTGAAATATTCGTTGCATGAGTATGCGCCCTGATGGAGGCAAGGACTCTTCATGCTAACAAGGATTGTCAAGTCAATGCCAACCTTCCCTTTTTTCCCCTAGTGGGTATCATGACTTATTGCTACAATTTCCCATAGATGGCACCAAATTGTTGATCCAAAATCTAAGATGCACCAACATCAAAGATTCTAGCTAGTGCCCTCTTAAAAAGGTGATGATCTTCTTAAGGGACTCCTACACAGAAGAATACAAAAAGTCATCGAAGCATGGCTCTAAAAAAAACCCATCCATTGCTAAAGTGAGTAGGATAACTAGAAAAATAGCATAGCATCACGGGTTGTAGTCATTGCATTGTTTATTGTAGCAGCAAAATTTTGGGTATACCTTTATACTATATCGAGTTGTCTCTTTATCCTTTATATATAGAAAGTAGTAGTAGGGTTATGGGTATCCTTTATATCGAGTTGTCTCTCTATCCTTGGTTCTCAATAATGATGCCACAAGTTAGGTTTTAGTTACTTAAGTAGGAGCATTGATTTTATTTCCCCAACACCCTACCCCTCCCCCCACCCCAAGCATGGAACATTTGGCAACTCCTCGTAAGGTATTCATTTCAAGTAAGGCAAACATGCTTTTGCATGCTCACCACTTACCTCTAGCCTCCTCAATAATTGTTCTTAAAACTCAAAGTTCGAACCTTGAATTACATGTATAGATTTGAATAATATAAACTTGTACTAATTTTTATCCAAATTGATGCAAATGCAAGTCCAAATCCTGAAATCCATGCTCTCCAAGATAACATTAGTGTTTGGAAGCTCACCCACATTATGGAGCTTAGATTTTGGTATTTAGATTTGGATTTGTGCAGACTTAGATAAAATGTAATATAAAATTGTATTTATATTTTATCCAAATTCACACAAATCTAAATGTAAGACATGAAATTTATGCTTTCAAACACAACCTTACACCATATTTCAAAGCTTCAAATTTGAACTTTTAACTTTAGATTTGTTTTGTTTAGATTTAGATCATACTCAATGCACAATCATAGGGTTTCATACAAATCTAACATTCAAATCTAAGAGTATTATTATCAAACACAACCTCACAACCTTACTTTTAATTTTTTAGCTTCGAAAAGCAATTCATAAGACACATTATTTTATAAAACACACCTACCCCTTTATGTATTCTACAAACATCAAGTTGTGTTATACCTTTATTCATTATTAACTTGCTCTATGATACATGTTTTGAAGAAAATTGTATAGAAAACATGTCTCTCCATGTGTTTGTGTCTATATTTTAAATGTTAAACATAATGACAAATGAATCCAACATTCATTAATATCAAACATATAAAGAGAACAACTCATTTTCAATGTTTAAAATTTAAGAAACAAGCATTTATATACGTGAACAAATAAATCCCTCGTATAACTTCTCATATTTTGAATAATAGATGGTGCAAGCCAAATATTCACAAAAATATTAGAAATTGCTAATATTGACAAAAAGATTTCAAAATTTAAGGAATAGGAACACATAAAACTTTCGTTGAGTAAATGGCCTATTATGTCACGAAAATTATTTCTTATCTTTTCATTTTCAATGTTCAAAAGAATTCTAAAAATTCTAAATTTTTGTTTAGTTTTTCAAAATCCTTACTAAAAAGATAGAAAATAAAAAGTATATTTAGTAATACAAATTAATTTTTTATTTTTAAATTTCAAACAAATAATAATATAAAAGACAAGTTGTTATCCTTTTTTTTTTTTCAAAAATTATATAAGATAATACCTAAGATAATAGACTTTGAGACTTAAACTTGGATATGCGACTTTGATATAACAAAACAATTTTAAAAATTAAATGCAATTTTATTTTCTATGTTATTATAATCTACACAAATAAGAGTCTAAAATCAAATTCCAATCTAAAAATAATATTAAAAAAAATTCAATTTTTCTATGTGAATTTTAAAAATTAATATGATATTTGACTATATTGTTTCAAAAAAATGAACAATTATTTTCCATCACATCTTCTATCTTTATCAACTACTCTTAGACAAAAAGTTATTTCTTAATTTTAAATTTAAAAAAAATCAAATATTAATCATACATAAAATTAAACTTTTGCTTATTTCATTTTTTTAACTAAACAAAAGTTCTCATATATTCCTTTCATCTCTCTCAACTATTTTCAAATTCCAAATCATGCCCTGGAACATTCTAGTTTTTCTTGTGAGAGAAAAAATACCTAAAGCCAATGTTTTGAGAACCAGGCACCACATCGCTCAAGCAACCCAAGTCAATACTCCAACGTAAAGCTCCAACCTTCATCAAAAAGATACTTCCCCAGAAACCAGCAGAAGAACAAAGGGCGCAAAAACAACTCTAAAGAACTAGACAAAATTGTCCTGAAACTATAGAAAAACAAAACGTATTCCCTTCAAGCGTCATGGAACCCTAACATTAGGATCAAGTAAAAATACTCCAAATATTTTTAGTTCTCCTCTCCTCCATTGTGTTTTTCAGACCATATTTTTGCATATGTTGCTATTTAGACCCTGCTTGCATGGTACTATTTGGTCTATAGGGTTTCGTTGAAAGCAATTCGCAAGCCTCATTTAATTTTCCTTCTCTTTCTCCTCCTCAAGACCCTAACGAGGATTGTTTCCTTCTGTTAGCTCAATTCTACCTCTCAAAATATCTGGCCCATCACGGGTGGAAGCACCAGTAAATGAAGCTTCCAATAGCACAAAAAGATTTAGAGCAGAGCAACAGGGTGGTATAAGCAAGCTTAATAAATTACATGGAAATAACATCAAACTCTTAACAAATGCTCAAGTCACCATAAAAGCCACAAACGTCTCATAAAGATCTCCCCCAAAGGTGCTCATCCATTGTGGCAGGAAGAGCATATTTTTTTGAACTGCCCGTCCTCTCATACAAAGGTGAACCTTCAGAAGTAGGGACTGTAACGCATGGGCATTCTGTATCTGGGAGCCTTCCTGCAAGAGATAGTGAAATATGCAATTGCTGATCACCATCTAATTCAAAAATCAAGCCAAGTTAAAAAGGCAATAGAAGAGGAGCCTACCCATACCCATACGGGGAATTAAAATAAGGAACCATATATGGCGTCCTAGACCGATAACCCATGAAAGGATTGGCCCGCCGCGGACGATATTGCTTCATCCCAGGAATGTTGGTCCGCTTTGCTAGTACCTGCAATGAAACAAAATCAGTCATTCATGTAGTCAGTTTTACCAGAAAAAACAGCAAGAAAAGGGTTTTCAAAATCATCAGGGTAAATGGACTGGCTTGACCTTCAACTGGCGCCCATGTAGTTCGGATTCGTTTAAGAGGAGAGCCTCTTGAACAGCCTCTGTTTCAAGGAATTCGACATAAGCATAACCTTTTGGTTGGCCAAATTTGTTAGTTCGAATGGTAATTCTATTTATAGTTCCACATGACTGGAAATGCTGCTGCACTTCTTCAGGCGTACAGGAATAGTCAACCTAGAAACAAAATTTTGGCATATAAGCAGCAAGGCAAAATACCACAAAAAAAGTTTGGATGAATCAAACCAGCATTTTGCAACCAAAGGCAAAACAGCCAAGTGCTGTCCTGTCCAGTTCAAACATCCAGCCCATGATATCAAGACAAACTATAATCATGAACATAAGGAAAACATCAATAAAAAAAAGTCACATAAAATTGTTAAACCAATGATCACTAGAAACAAAATGCAATTAAGCTAACAATTTAAGCAAGTCATAGTTCTTGTATATTATTTGAGATATAAATGTTTCATACATAAACAAGTCCTGAACAAGTGGCTCGTTATGCAAGGCTCAAGCTGCAGGTCTGCCCCCATTGTCACTACAGGATTGCCAAACCAAGTAAAGGAAATACCTAATAAAACGTTCTCTACTATTCATCCTTCCACGTATACTTTAAATAGCAAATTCATAATACTTGAAGAATTGAGTTTCAAAAAACAACAGTTAAGAACAAGGCAGAAAATTAGGGCAATTAAAAATATTGATGAATCCATGCCCACCTGAGAAAACTAAAAAACAGAAAGCATTATTCAAGAGTATATCCAGATCTGAAACATGTAAATATTGGCCAAGAAAAGAATTCAATACAAGCAACACAATACCTGTCCCCAAACAACTTGCTATAATTTAGCCAGAAACAAAATGAGTATATGGTCAACTCTAGGATTACTAGTGTACAAAAAATCAAGGGTAAATGCATAAGAAATCAATTAAAACCCCCAGCACCCCAACACAATTCCCATCGCCAAACCACTTGCTATAATTTAAACAGAAACAAAATCAGTATACGGTCAGCTCTAGTATTACTAATGTACAAAAAATCAAGGGTAAATGCATGAGAGATTAATCAAAGCCCCCAGCGCCCCACCCCAACCCACTTCCTTTTTTATCCATGATTGATTAAATTGTGGCATGCAACTAATGCATTAACAGTTCTAACGTGATATTGGAAATCAAATATCAGAAGTAGATTGATGTAGAACAGAAGGGCAGTGAGAAAATATAAAGGGAAGAATAGAGGTGGCAGGAAGAAGGATACACGAGAAGAAGAGATATTTTACATATAGGAAATTATTATTTGATACAAAATGCCAACTTCCTGTTTCATTACTCCCTAATAACTACACATCAACCCCTAATTTTTAAAAAATACAAACAAAATGCTGAATTCAGTACATGCATCCTCATTCCCTGGAGTTGCCATGAAGTAACACCATTAACAGTATCAGTACCTTCCAATACTGTAATGGGACGATATCTCATAGTTCCCTTATTCACATCAGGCTGTTATGCCAGATGTTATGCTACGAGCTGTTATGCCTCCAAACCAGTAGCAAATTTGAATTTTTTGCACCAATTTTGTACTTTTTAAAAGCATTCCAAGCTTTTAAAACTTAAAACAAATTTATAAACTATATTCATCATAATTAGTAATCGCGAAGGATTTAACTCAAATTTACTGAAGACAAACAGACTGTTGTGTAGGGGAGAAATCGAATTTTATTAGAAACTATATTTGTAACATACATCCACATCTTTTAATTGCTAAAAAATCATATCAAAACTTAAACTTGATGCCAGGAGGTCTTCACTCTCTGTCCCACACCATATATTCTTCAATTAGATGTTTATGCTTTACAATGTATGCTACAAAATATGAAATATAAATATGTACCATTGTTTATGATTCATAATTTTATGATTTCTTCATTTAGATTAGATTTATACTCAATAAAATGGTCACTAGTAGCAGCTAAAAGACTATAGGTCTTTACTCTGTCTCACACCTCTTATTCTTAGATATTTATGGTATTTATGATTCATAATTTAATGACTTCTTACTTAGATTAGATTTATACTCAATAAAATGGTCGCTAGTAGCAGCAAAAAGATATCTCTCCCTTCATCAACAAAAAACCCATGTAACATTCAACATGTTCAGCATATGCTACATATCAGTGTAACTTGATTTAAAATTTTGGTAGTAATCATTCAGCATTAATATGCAAAGTCAAAAAAATGTGAAAATCTATAAGTTTTAACAACTTTTCCAATCTCATAAACAAATTCACTGGCACAGCATTGGTTACATGTTAGATAACATCTGAAATAACGACAACCGCCACACTGCAACCATTACTATTATATGTGCCATCGCCATCTTTTAGAACTATTGTCACAGGGTAGCTAATGGCAGACATAGCAAGAATATGATGAAAGAATCAGGAACCAATGGACCAAGAGTATTCAAAAAGAAGGTTCCATGGTGTATGTTGTTTGCAGATGATATTATATTAATTGACGAAACTAGGGACGGAGTAGAGGCTGAGTTAGAATTATGGAGAGAAGCTTTAGAATTTAGAGGCTTTAGGATAAGTAGAAATAAAACAAAATATATGAAATGTAATTTTAGTAATGATAGAAAAAATATTGGAGACAAAGTTAAACTTGATGATGAAGAAATAAATAGCACTTGTAGATTTCGATACCTTGGATCTATTATGCAAGCTGAAGGAGAAATTGAATATAATGTAATGCATAGAGTTAAAGCAGGTTGGTTAAAATGGAGAAGTGCTTCAAGTGTACTATGTGATCGTAGAATACCCTTAAAATTGAAAGGGAAGTTTTATAGGACAGCTATAAGACCAGCTATGCTATATGGATCGGAATGTTGGGCGACGAAAAAACATAATATCCAAAAAGTAAAAGTTGCCGAGATGAGAATGCTTAGATGGATGACTGGTATAACATTGAAAGATAAATTAAGGAATGAACATATTCGTGGTAGGTGTAACTCTTATAGAAGATAAGGGAGGGATGACTCAGATGGTATGGACACTTGCAATGTAAGTCTTATAGTACACCTGTGAGGAAAAGTGATTTAGTTACTATGGGGGACAATAGAAGGGGTAGGGGTAGACCTAAAATAACTTGGAAGGAGATAGTGAGCAAGGATTTAATATCCTTGAATCTATCAAAAGAAATAGTTCATGATCGCATAAATTGGCGAAAAATGATTCATATAGCCGATCCCACTTAGTGGGACTACGGCTTGGTTTTATTGTTGTTGTTGTTGTAACCAGGGACCAATGGAGGTGGTGTTGTTATGAATCTAGCTGATATTTTAGAGGAGATTGCTGGGTTCATAGGATCTTCAAACAGAGGAAGATACATGTGAGGGTTTGGGCAGTCTCCTATTTCAAGAGATCAGTTAGCCCAATTGGAGGGACCTTTTGAGGAGGTTAAGAGGGTGATGCTTGGTACAATGGGGAGAAAACCCTTGGGCCTAACAAGTTTAATTTAGCTTTTTTTCAACAGTTTTGGGATGCGGTCAAAACCGATTTCAATGAAAGTGCTTCATGAATTTTATGTAGGTGGAGTGATTCCTAGAAGTATGAACTCAATCTTAACTTAGATCCTAAAATGGATAATAATTTTACATTTAATGATTGCCGGACTATTAGCTTGATCACGATTGTTTATGGGATAATTGCTAAGGTTCTTACAGATAGGATTAGGGAGGTGACTGGGGTACTATTTCTTGCTCTCAATCTACTTTTGTTAGAGGGAGGTATATTTTGGATGTTTTAGTGGCTAATGAGACTGTCGAGAATGTTAGAAGTCAGAAGAAAGGTTCTTCGTGCAAGATAACACAACTTGGTTTTCAGCATCCAGGGGGGAGAGAAGTGGATCTATTATTTCCTCCTCTCTTCATTTTGGTTACTGATGTTTCGAGTAAGATGCATAATAGGGTCATCGATAGATGTTTTGTTAAGGGTACAGCAAAAAGGAGGTATGCTATGGTCGTTTTCGAGCAATGGAATAATTAAGCCATAATTCATTAAGTCATAATTCACCAGTTGATCATATCATTAACCATTTCTTTCTCTTTTTTTGTGCAAGGAATTTATCATCTATCCACTGATTTCTGCTGTTTCATTATTGCTGCTGATTGGCCATAGGGCTCTCTATTGATCCTGGAGTGTAAAGCAAAAAGGAGGGATGCTTTTGGTTGTTATGCATTTGCAGTTCAAGATGTTACTATTTTATTCTTGTATGATAATACAACTTCCTTCTATGATATTCTTATTATTGTGGTGGTCATTGCGTAAGTTTCAGGTCTCAAGATTAATTTGGGAAAGTGCGGCTTAGCTGCTATTAATCTAAATCCAGATGTGGCTTCTAATTTAGCAACTCTTGTGGATTATGCGATTTCAGTGGCCTCTTGACTTATCTAAGTGTTCCTTTGGCAATCCTCACCCTTTGAAACTTTGGGACTCAAATAATTTCTAAGGTTTCCAAATGCGTTGATTGAGGAAGAATGCTATTCGGGATTTTTTTTTTTTAATGTTGGGGAAGAACTTGTCTTTCCTTAATTGCCCTTTATTTCAAATTTGTTGTTTAGGATTCCAAAAGGTTCCAGCTTAGTTGGAGAGAATTATTAGAGACTTTTTTTTCTATTGTCATGTGTGAGTGAGAGGATCATCTTGCGAGGGAAATTAATTGTAAGTATAAGGATGAGGGAGGCTTGGGGAACAGTTAGTTGGTGCATAAAAGCATTGCCATGGTGGGTAAGCAGCTACCATTATTTTCTTCCTGTGACTATTGATACTTGTAAGTGTTGTTGTTTCTTGGGATTTTCATTTTTATAGTAAATTTAATGATAGGAGGACTAAGGAGTAAGGAGCTTTCATTACTTCTTCATTTTTTGAATTCCAAGTGGTATTCTTACTGTGGGGATGTTAGTGTCTAGGGTTTTATGCTTCTTGTGTCTTCTCCATGTAAATTATTTTATTCTTGTCTAATTCTCCATGTGAATTATTTTATTCTTGTCTAATTCTCTCCTCTTTCTTTTCTTCATGCCAATCATTTGTGGAAAGCTAAGGCCCCAATTCAAAACAATTTTTTTCCTGATGCAGAAAACAGTAGTTATTAATATCTAATCACCTCAACTGCGAAAGAAATTTTAATAATCCTGGAATTTGAGAGAGATTTTAATAATCATCAAAAAGCTAATACCTATAGAAGATGCTGAGAATGGTGACATCATATGCTCAAAACTAAATTCAGATCATCACAGATAAATGTAACCCTTTACCCATTCATTATTAGCTTAAAACTACTTCAGTCCATTTATATGAAAATGAGGTTTTTTCATCTTCCAAAATTCCCATACCAGGAGCATGTACGTAACAGCCACATGGACAAATTCATGCAACTATATCAACAAATCAACCTTCAACAACATGCACCATCTATATCAACAATTACTCGACTTCAGAATAAATCCAGCAATGCATGTGTGTGTGTGTGTGTGTCCATCAACATAATTATTTTCATTTATTTCTCCGCAATTTATCAGCACCAAAATGAGTCACAGTAATATAAAGAATCAAACAATATTATCTTGATATAGAATCTTTTACAAAGTTTAAAACTTCGGATGCTCAGGCCTTTTTTCCAAATTCCAAGAGCATATGCTGACTGCCAATAGTGCACTGAAGTCCAACACTTGCTTCCAAAAAGACCTCATGGTCAATGTTGATGAAGCCATTGAAGAACCTTATTTGTTACCCTTTGTTGTATTATTTTAATTTTAGCATTTTACAGGTGTCTCATGTTCAGCAGCAAAAATGTAATTTGTTGGCTCCTCATCACAAGGTTAATTAGGTAATTTGATCATGCTCAGATTATTCTAGAATCTACTAGGAATCATATTTAAATACAAATCAATTGAATTCAGTACAATTCATTTAAAAATTCAATAAATAATGCCTAGTTGGTATGGATAGACTTATAAGTAAAATTCAATTGAATTCTTATGTATGGCATTGAAAATGGGGAGGAAAAAAAAAAAAACTTGTTTCCTATTTTATCCCGTTGTTTAAAAGAAGAATTGAAATAATATTACCAATCGAGGGCAATAACAGTACTTCATTTCTCACGCATTCTCACCAAATTCAACCATTTCTTGTGAGATTTGTGACTTAGGAAAATGTACGTTCTTAGAATTGTGATTCTAACTCACTCTAGGAGGGTAGATCGTGTATCATGCAAGGATTGTAAGGATTGTAAAGTTATTCCAGGTGAAAGTCTAACCACACAACATAGAGTCTTAGTGTTAGATATATGCATTAAAAAATGGAAGAAAAAGGATAAAATAAACCAATGTAGGAGAACTAGATGGTGGAACCTAAAAGAAGAAAATATAATAAAATTTAAAGATAAAATGATCAAAGATGGGGATTGGACCTTAGAGGATGGGATAGATTCAAATACTCTTTGGAATAGATTAGCTAGCTCTATTAAAAAGATAGCAAAAGAGATTTTAGGCGAATCAAGGGGAAGATTCTCTAATAGCAAAGAAAGTTGGTGGTGGGATAAAGATGTACAAAAAATCATAAAGACAAAAAGAATTTGGTATAAAACGTGGCAAAAATGTAGAAATAGCGATAACTTTGAAAAATATAAGAAGGCAAGAAAAGATGCAAAAAGGGCCATTAGTGAAGCTAAATATAGATCATTTAATAGTTTGTATGATAGATTAGGTACAAAAGAAGGGGAAAGAGATATATTTAAACTTGCTAAAGCTAGAGAAAGGAAGAACAAGGACTTAGGAAATGTAAAATGTATAAAAAATGAGGATGATATTGTCTTGGTTAAGGACGAAGATATTAAAGAAAGATAGTGAAGTTACTTTAGTAAGTTGTTTAACGAAAACCAAATAGAAGGCTTAAATTTAGAATTGTCAAATGAGGAAAAGACTAAAAATATAATATTTATTCGAAAAATTAGAGTTAACGAAGTTAAGTTTGCACTAAAAAAGATGAAAAATGGGAAAGCTATGGGACCAGTAACATCCCAATTGAAGTTTGGAAATGCTTGGGTGAAAACGGAAGTATATGGTTAATTAATTTATTTAATACAATTGTAAAAACTAAGAAAATGCCAGATGAATGGAGGAAAAGCACTTTAATACCTATATACAAAAATAAAGGAGATATTCAAAATTGTAATAACTATCGTGGAATTAAACTTATGAATCATACGAGAAACTATGGGAAAGAGTAGTTGAACAAATATTAATGTTAGAAACGAAGATCTCAGAAAATCAATTTGGTTTTATGCCTAGGAGATCTACCACAGAAGCTATTTATCTTTTAAGAAGATTAATGGAAAAGTTTAGGGAAAAGAAGAGGGACTTGCATATGATATTTATTGACCTTGAGAAAACATATGATAGGATACCTAGGGAAGTTCTATGGTGGGTTTTAGAAAAAAATGGTGTATGTTGTAGGTATACCGATGTCATTAAGGATATGTACGATGAAGTAATGACTAGTGTAAAGACTATAGATGGAGAAACTAAAGAATCCAATTACCATAGGTGTACATCAAGGATCTGCTTTGAGTCCTTATCTTTCTGCTTTAGTGATGGACCAATTGACTAAGAGCATTCAAAAGGAAGTTCCATGGTGTATGTTGTTTGCAGATGATATTGTATTAATTGACGAAACTAGGGATGGAGTAGAGGCTGAGTTAGAATTATGGAGAGAAGCTTTGGAATCTAGAGGCTTTAAGATAAGTAGAAATTAAACAGAATATATGAAATGTAATTTTAGGAATGATAGGAGGAATATTGGAGACAAAGTTAAACTTGATGATGAAGAAATAAATAGCACTTATAGATTTCGATACCTTGGATCTATTATGGAAGCTGAAGGAGAAATTAAAGATGATGTAATACATAGAGTTAAAGCAGGTTGGGTAAAATGGAGAAGTTCTTCAAGTGTTCTATGTGATCATACAATACCCTTAAAATTGAAAGGAAAGTTTTATAGGACAGCTATAAGACCAGCTATGCTATATGGATCAGAATGTTGGGCGACGAAGAAACATAAGATCCAAAAAGTAAAAGTTGCCGAGATGAGAATGCTTAGATGGATGAGTGGTATAACATTGAAAGATAAATTAAAGAATGAACATATTCGTGGTAAGTTAGGTGTAACTCCTATAGAAGATAAGATAAGGGAAGGACGACTCAGATGGTATGGACACTTGCAACGTAGGCCTTATAGTGCACCTGTGAGGAAGAGTGACTTAGTTACTATGAGGGGCAGTAGAAGGGGTAGGGGTAGACCTAAAATAACTTGGGAGAAGATAGTGAATAAGGATATAATATCTTTGAATCTATCAAAAGAAATGGTCCATGATCGCATAAATTGGCGGAAAAGGATTCATATAGCCGACCCCACTTAGTGGGACTAAGGCTTGGTTTTGTTGTTGTTGTTGTTGTAATTTGCAAATCCTTCCATTCCGAGCAATGTGTTACAGAGTTTCACATCCATGACATGTGCCATAGAGCCGTATGGATAGCCTTGAAAGAACTTGATGGGCATGCGAATGTGGCTTGGAAGTAACAAAACATGGATTTGATAATGGAGTTTTCGTAGATGAACTAGGACTGTCGCTATGCCTTTACAGTATCTAAATTGTAACTACAATGTCATTCTCAACCAAGTGAAGTACAATTAACCACTAATGGTTATTCATGCTAGAACAAGAATGGTATGGAAAGATGATTATACTGGGGGTTGGGGAGTGGGTGGGTGGACGACACCAAATGAGCATCTTATCACCCCTGACGTCCTTTTGGCACTAAATGAACATTCCAAGAAGCGCATGGGGGTAGGCTCTGGACGTCCTAGAGGGGTGTCTTGGGATTCCACGTGGAATTGGGAGCCTCACGGATGACAATTGGAGAGAATGAGGTCATGCATTACTCCCGACCCACAAGCTAGGGCAAGCATTCATTTTGGCACTTGGGTTTACTTTTGGGTGGTGCCATCTTACCCTGATTGGACTATCAAGGAATGTTTAACATGTATAGGCCTTGAGTAGTGTTGTATCTTCTCCTAGCTCCATCTTGCAAGCGGTTAGTGGTAGGTGAGTGACACGAGGATCATGTTTTGGGGATGAGAGTAACCCCAGTTCTCGTGGGACGCAAGTTCAACACACTCACCGTCCAAGTCATGGTTCTTCAATGTCCGTACCCATTGGTACAAGGGCTGTCATGCCACAATGCTTGGCCAATGAGTTGATTACATAAGAATTCCCATGTATTCGGATGAGTATGGAACTTGGTGTAGTCTTGTCACTGCGCAGGTCACATGTTTAGCACATCCAAGCAATGTTGATTCTTTTGGCTTCAGGATTCTGAGGCCCCACGACACAATTTCTAAGAGTTCATGCTTGTTTTCTTGCGAGTCTAGTGAAGTTAAAGATGGCTATATTAGTAACACATATTATTTCAGTCCCAAAGTCCACTAGGTCTCCTAGCACGGAAACCAAGCACGGGAGTATACAAATACCAAATATATTCATTTTTTTCTCCTCCTCATTATTCTTCTTCTTTTCTAGGTATTGTCCATGCAACCCCCCACCCTCCTACCAAATAGAATCCCTAAAACCCTAGGATATTTCATTTGCCTCACACCACCATAAATCCCAACCTCGCAATCTACAGCCCTAATCTTTTCCTATCTAGAATCTCCAGCGACCTGCTGCATCCATTCCAACCATCCTTGTGAGTAGATCTCAATTGAATCCAACCCTAGTTGACTTCAAAAACTTCTTCCTACTTTCTACCCTACACACAAACCCTTAAAACCTCCTTCCCCAACCTATGTTCCCCAAGATATGACATATCCTTCCCAAATCTGTCCAGCATCACATATCTGGAGCTAAAAGCATGCTTTCAATCATAGCACACATCTCCTTAACGTTCCCTAAAATTATATTCAAGACCAACCAAACAGATATAATGCCACAAAAATTAAGGGGTCGTTTGGTATCAATGTCAAAAATTATAAAAACAAAAACTAAAAATCAAAAACAGAAACTAAAAAAAACAAAAACCAGCAAGCTATTTGGTTAATATTTGTAAAGTAAAAACTAATTTAAACCTAATTAAAAATGCTCATTTTCATCTTTAAATCAAGCAATATTTTTAAAAATTTGACAATAAAAATATATATTATTATAATTACATTACTTGATTGTTATATTTTCAAAATTCACTTTACAATAAAAATCTTAGCGTACAAGAAAGTCGAAAAATAGTGAGAATATTTTGTACTTGGCTTTTATTATTTTTTAATATTTTAGATTTATGGATATTTTATATATATATATATATATATATATATAAATACATGTGATTATTTTATTTAATTTTATTTTAAAGTGTATATAAAATGAATTATTTAATTAAACTATTTATTTCTAAATATTAAAATTTTCTAGCTACAAGTTGCCAAAACAACTAAATACCATAAATTTTGGTTTTCAGTTTTTTTAGCAAGCAATTGAAACTTGAAAACAGAAATAGAAAACTAGCAACATAAACAAACGCGTTAAGAATAGAAATAAAAAACAGAAAATAGCAACGTTACCAAAAAGGCATTAAGATATTAGCTTCTCTCCATATGATTGGATTATCATCAGCTCCCCTTTGTGACCTAACTTTTAAGATCCTCTCAGCTATTTCTTCAAAGATAATCTTTTCTTCGACTTGTAAATGGTTTTCAAACTTTTCATGCCAATTTAACATTAGACCATGCCTTTTCCAAACTAAAGATCCAATTCAATAAACAAAGGATTCATGCGGTTTTCTAATGCAATAAATTATTTTAAACTTTTTTTAATCAATCAATTACTTTAAATCTTGTAAATAAAAATTATTTAAAAATAAATAAAAAACAATGGCATTACTCCAAGCCAATGATTCCAAAAATCTCAAGTACAAATGCAATGAATTAAGTTTGTAGTCACAAAACAAAAACGCAGAATTACGAGAATTGTAAATTGCAAACATGAATCCTAATTTTAGTACGGAAAATTCATGGGAAAAGAAAGACACAAAATGAAGAAGAAGCAAAAAATGCAATACGTTATAGAGGTGATGGAAAAGAGGAGCGAGGCGGACAAATTCAAATTAATTAGAACTCAATGTTTCATTTTCCTTTTTCCCTCTTGGTCCATCTTGCTTTAGAGTATAACTATATCCTCACTCAAGCCATCATTCGAATATATCAAATCTAATTATTTTTTGTTAGAACTATCTTAAACTGGAAAAGGTTCTGAAATTCAACAAAACAATTTAAAATGCGAAACCAGGAAAAAAAATAAATACAAAGAATTGAGGCTCAAGTTGAGTTGAAAATTAAAATAAAAAATGCATAAATTAATGAAACTCAGAAGATAAAATGCTACTTCCAAACAACGGGTTATTAAATATTTCTTGGCTCAAGAGAAGGATTAAATTTTCAATTTCAATGGAAATTTGAATAGAAAATTTGTGGAAATTAAGATTTCAATTTTAAGAAAAAACTAGAAACTAAAAATAAATTTTGCAAATTATGGATGAAACTTTCAGAAATATTAAAAAATATATTATTGTAGGTAATTTAGAAACATAATTAAAAAGCTAAGCATCCGTTTAGTTGTCGAAAACATTTTTCGTTTTCCATTCTTTAGTTTTTCAAAAAATTATAAATATTTTAGCTTATCTTTTAGTTTTCCAAGAGTCATATTAAAACTGTAGAAATAAAAAATTTGTTTATATGTAAAAAATTATTTTTCATTTTTTATTTTTAGATTTCAAAATAATTATAAACAAGACAATTTGTTTTTCAATTTCCCAAAAATTATGTAAGGCAATATTTGGAATCATGTATTTTGAGGCTCAAATTTAGAGTTGTATAGATTATGTAAGGTAATATTTAAATTCATGTGATAAATTTATTTAATTTTAATTCAAAAGTGTGTATAAAATGAATGATTTAATTAAAAAACCTATTTCTGGATATTAAAATTTTTTTAGCAACAAATTTCCAAAACAGCTGAAAACTATAAAATCTGGTTTTAAGTCATTTTGCAAACAGTTGAAAGCTTATAACAGAAATAGAAAACTAGCAACATAAACAAACGGTTTTTGTAATTTGTTTCTTCACTGCATAAAAATGGAAACAGAAAATAGAAAACAGCAACGTTACGAAACAGACCTTAAGATATCAGCTTCTCACCATCTAATTGAATCATCTTCGGCTCCCCTTTGTGACCAAACTTTGAAGATCCTTTCAGGTATTTCCTCAAAGATAATCTTTTTATTGACTTGTAAATGGTTTTCTAACTTTTTCATCCCAATTTAATGTTACCATACCATTTCCAAACTAAAGATCCAATTCAATAAACAAAAGGATCCATGTGGTTTTCTTATTTAATCAATTATTTTAAACTTTTTTTTAATCAATCAATTACTTTAAACCCTGTAAATAAAATTTAAAAAAAAAAAACAATGGCATTACTCCAAACCAATGATTACAAATATCTCAAATACAAATGCAATGGATGAAGTTAGCAGTTACAAAACAAAAATGCAGAATTATGAGAATTGTAAATTGCAAACATGAATCCTAATTTTAGTATGGAAAATTCATGGGAAAATAAAGACACAAAATGAAGAGGCAAGAAAAAAATGCAATCTGTTATCGAGGTAATGGAAAAGAGGAGCGAGGCTGCGAGAGTCAAATTAATTAAAACTCAAATGTTTTACCATTTTTCCCTCTTTGGTCCATCTTACTTTAGAGATATAACTATATATCACTCAAGCCTTCATTTGAATATATCAAATCTAATTATTCTTTGTTACAACTATCTTAAACTGGAAAAGGTTCTGAAATTCAACAAAACAATTTAAAATGCCAAACCAGGGAAAAAAAATAAATACAAAGAATTGAGGCCCAGGTTAAGTTGAAAATTGAAACAAAAAGATGCAAAAATTGATGAACTCAGACGATAAAAAGCAACTTCCAAACAATGAGTTATTAATTATTTCATGGCTCAAGAGAAGGACTACATTTTCAATTTTGATGGAAATTTCAAGAGATAATTTGTGGAAATTAAGATTTCAATTTTAAGAAAATACTTGAAACTTAAAATAAATTCTACAGAGACTATAGATGAAAATTTGGGAAATATTAAAATGTATTATTGTGAATAATTTAGAAACATAATTGAAAATTTCAGCACCTGTTTAGTTGTCAAGAACATTTTTCGTTTCCATTCTATAGTTTTTCCAAGAATTATAATTATTTTAGCTTATTTTTTAGTTTTCCAAGAGTCATATTAAAAATGTAGAAATAAAGAATTTGTTTAAATGTAAAAAATTATTTTTCATTTTTTATTCATATATTTCAAAATAATTATAAAAATACAACTTGTTTTTCAATTTCCCAAAAATTATCTAAGGTAATATTTGGGATCATGGATTTTGCGGCTAGAATTTGGAGTTGTATAGATTTAGAAGAAACTATATACATAACCAATATAAATTAAAACTCAAGATTCGAATTCCATGTGCCCATACACAAAGAGTTAGAAATCTTAAAAATAATTACAAAAAAAAAAATTCCAATTTTTCTATATAAAGTTGGAAAATTAGAAAACAAGTTGACACTGTAATAATTTAACAATTAGAAATGGAAAATAAAACTATTTATACAAGCAGATAGTGCAAAACTATTTATTGTTGTTCATTTATTTCATGCAAATGTTGTAAAAATGAAACATTAGCTAACTTTTTTGTGATTCTTTCAAAAATTATAATGGAAAATAAAAACTATTTTCCACAACCAAATAGGCCATAAGTATTTTCCGGTTTTTCTCAAAATTACCAAAATTTAAGACCATGGTTTCAAAGCTTGATAGAGAACAAAAAATAAACAAATAAATACATTTTTTTGAGTTATTTTTTCTTCCACCAAAAGAAGCTATTCTTCTGCAGGCAAAGGACTCATAGAAGCACATATCATTGCTAAATGCTAAGATTTGTGCCCCAACTCAAACTTCCAGCATTTTTGTTAAGTACAGCTAATTTCATCACCCAAAAATAAAAATAAAATTTTAAAAAAGGGCAACCTGATGCACAAAACTCCCGCATATGCGAGATCAGTGGAAAAGGTGGATCATGATGGGTAGATAATAAACAGCCTTACCTTTGCATTTTTGCAAGAGGCTGTTTCCATACCTCAAACTCGTGACCTAGAGTCACACAACGACAACTCTGCCGTTGTGCCAAGACACCCCTTCAAAAATAATAAAAAAATAATAATCATAAATTTTTCTTTCCCCACCAAAGCTCATTAGTGAAAATTGGGAATGCAGAAAGTGATGAAGATGGTAGGAATAAAATTATGAAAGCAAAAAGGTACGAGTATAAAAATAGGAACATATTCCATAAGATTACTATTTTGATAAGACGTAAGAACCACCATTAGTATGTATTTTGCAGATTAAAAGAGTCGACGATAATCCAATATGGCATAAATGAATTACAGATCACATTACCATTCAAGAAAAAATATTTATGCCCCTGTAAATGCATGGAACTCAAAATTTTCAGCTAAATTCTTACAGGTCATAAATTTATGAAGTCCTGGAGTTGAAGATAATAATAAATTTACAACAAGGAACCCAAAATACAAGTAAACAGTTCAAATCATATTGCTACTGACCATCATCTTATGAAAGCATTAATGGATATTTAGTTGTTCCTATCTAAACAAGACAAACATGATATAATAACTGGAAAGAAATCAGAGATCCCTATTTATTCCAAGGGGAAAAAAAAAAAGAGATCAAAGATCCCTCACCATAAGCAGCAAAATATCAAAAGATTCCCAGGGCATAGACCACCACCACCACCATAAGCAGCACTCTGGCTTTAAAACCATGACAGTCCATACCCACAGGTTGTCTTTATTCTCCAAGGCACTTTACTCCTTTGACCTGAATGAGTGGGCTGAGGAATCTCAAACTTCATCCATTGATCTGTTCATTTCAGACCAAGAACTTGAATTTGTACTGACACAATTGTTAATCCTTTCAAAGGCTAATCTTCCATCCTTCAACCATATCAAGTAGGGAAATCAGGCTTTTTTCTTTCTGAGTTTTTTTTTTTTTCTAAAACTGTTCCAGTTGCCTACTAGTTGTTCCTCTTATTTCTATTTTCTTTTGTTTCTTTTTCTTTTCTCTCTTTTTTTTTTCTTTGATTCTTTTCTTTCTTGGGACTGCAAGGGGAAGGAGTTCCCTCTATTCTTCTCCTCCTACAATCACTCCTTTTTCTTTCTTTCACCTTCCTCATTTTTCTTTATCCGCACATACAGCTATAATTTTGAACAAATTTTCCTTCTATAAACCAGGGATATTTTAATTCAGAATTACTTCCACCCAACCCCACCACTAGTTAATCAGAACTTGGAGAACGAAGCATTGACCCTGCGATGGTTGTCAAAACTTCAGTCAAAACAAAATTTTAAAACCAAGCAACACCAATAGAAGCTTATATTTAATTTAAAAAAACTTAAAATGAAATAACAACTGGACAAGATTTTAGTGGTCAACCCACATTTATACAACAGAACAGTAACAAGGAAATGGATTGCCAAAGAAGATGCACTGTCCTATCTCAGAACTCAGACTAGTAATACATATACCAAAATAGATGCAGTGTCCATTCCTCAATCATTAATTGAATTATGATTTTAAATATTTTTCAGATAATAAGGTAAATTTCCATCATCCCAGTCAATAGGGATGTTAGCACCAAATTCCACAAAAAATAAATAAGGAACAGTTAACTCAATAATATAAGTGATATAAACAAAAAAATATAGTTTAAATACTAAAATTTATGGAAAAATATATAAACAAAAAAAAAAACAAAACAAAAAATTAAAACAAAAAAGAAAAAACAAAACAAATCAATCCAACTCAACAAAGGTGAAGTCCCAACCTTGTTGAGGCTAGCTTGCATATGAAACATGAAAACATTATTAAAATTTTCTTTTTGAAAAAACAAAAAGGCTCACCCGGTCCACTAATTTACGCAAGATAAAACCAGAAAAAAAGTTAGATTCCAAAAAAAGTTAGATTCCTGTACATAGTACTGTTGCACAAATACTGTTCCAGTTACTATAGCATACTAACTTTCACCCATACAGTTTATTCATTTTACAGCAGGGATTCATTTATTAAGTTCAAATCAAGAATTGCGATTTGCTAGGTTTTTTAGGGTGTCAATATAAATAGAAGCTTATGGCACATTGTCTATTGGGAAAGATAGAAGATTATCTAAAAACAAAAGATGGTTTTTTTTTTTTTTAATAGCAAAAGAAAGTTATGGAAAAGAGAAGAAAAACTTACAAAAAGTCTTTTAAACTAAAAATATAGACAAATGAGGAAAGAAGAAATAAAACAAAAAACCTAATGTGACTAAATCAAAAAGCCCCTTTTCAAATCCTTTCCTCCCAACCTAATTCATCTTTTTCTTCTTGCTCTTAGCACAGTCACTTCTTAGCCTCCAAAAGCAGACAATCACAAACCCATCTTATCCATAAGTTGCTGGACTTCAATATTCTTCTCATTAACCTTCTACTCAAGTGAAACAAGAGTGGGCAAAATTCTATTTCCTTTGAAATCAATCACCTATTAATCTCTACGCAAGTCAAATTGGAATTTATATGATATCAATACTAGAAAAATTCATCCAAATGATAGACAACCATCACATGCAAACTCACGATCAAAGTCACATTCCCCATCAATCTGATAAGTCCAAATTTCTTATATGTGATAAGACACGCCATCCTCATTAACCTCCACCCTGATTCATCCCCCAAATCAATTTTTTCACCATTAGAGGAAAAAATGCAATCATTATTTCTCTTTAAAGCTTTTGTAGAACGTAACTCGAAATTAACCCCTTTTTTCAATAATAAATGGAAAAGGAGGCAATTGTGAATTAATCAGAGATCAAAACAATGCAGAAAATATTTTTTTTATAGAATAAGAAGAAATTCATCGATAGGTTAAAAACATACAGACAGGAGAATAAGACATCTCCCAAAAAAAATATGAGAAAATACAGATAAAAGCAAAGAAGAAAATCAAAAAAAAAAAAAAAAACAACAAAAACCCCCCCCCCCCCCCCCCCGAAAAAAAAAAAAGGCGCACACCAACAATTCAACCAAAAACATCAAATTGTGTTGAATATCTTAAAAGATCACCCTCTTAAATTTCCCATGACCTACACACTAAAGAGAAGCCAAAAAATGAATCTTCTCCCAAACTATTTAATAAGACCGTGGGGTTTTATCGTAGAGAAATTGGGGAAATTTAAAGAAGGGAAAATAGTAAGAGAAAATAGGGCTTTGAACTTCGAGGGGATCTACCTCCAAATTACCCAAAAGCCATGAATTATGTTATTACTTCATTGCTTGCATGCCAAAAGCTCTGTAGAAGTCACATATATAGGGTAGAGAAACTTACTCCTATTAGGATTGTAAAATATCCTCTTGAATCCTAATTGATTTGGAAATCCTAACAAACATTAAATAATCCTAACATTAAATAGAATTCCAATTGATTTTGGAATCATATTAATTAGAAATCCCAATCGATTTGGGAACATAGTAGTCAAAGGCTCAAGGCACACCGAGGCGCAAAGGGTACTTGGAGATGAGGTGCGAGGCGAAGGTGCGTGCTTTACAAAGATGAGGCGCACATTTATTAAAATTGTATACAATGCCTATTTGGTGGATAATTGATATATGAACACATCAATAGTAATATTAGAACTTAAAATGCCAAAATATTCAATACCAAAACATAAATGCATAGAAATTATGACAACCAAGTACCAAGTACCAAGTTCCAAGTGAAACAAACATAGTTCAACATACGTAATTACGCATGCAAGAGTTCAAGCTTCAAATTAGAAATGAAATGAAATTGCCAGGCTGAAGGCCCAAAAGCATCAACATAGTTCAATATCAAAAGAGTACAATAAAAGATTTCAGAGTCTAAAATCCAAAAATCCTCCTCAATCATCATTCATGACTCATCATCAACTAAGTCTGCCAAGATATCATCATCTTCCTCTTCATCATCAGAATTTTCTTCTCCAACATCTTCTTCCTCTTCTGTCTCCTCTGCACTATCCACTTGGATCTCATCCTCTTCTACAAGTTCCAAAACTGTAGTCCAGCCCCTAGCACTGCTAGATGATGCTCTTCCTCTAGAAGATGATAACATATTTGCACTTATTCTTGATCTAGAGTGATGCAAGCAGTTATTTACTCCAGCAGCTCTGGCAACAAAACCCCAAGTCAAAAGATCATCTTCAAACACAAGTTCACCATTCTCATCAAAATTGCCATCCATCCTACCAATCAACCACTCATTACTATCATCAATGTCCTTTAGAAGGATGGGATCAATGGTGTAACACTTTTTGTATCGACGCCTCAAAGTTCGATTATATTTCACAAATACCAAATCATTCAAGTGTTGCTAGGCTAGCTTATTTCTCCTTTTGCTATGAAGCTGCAAGAAGTTTAAAGTAACATACTAAATAATGATCCTAAAAAGCAGTAGATTGGTAGTTCATGTTCTTTAATCCACGATATCCTAATGACTTAAATGTTGGAATATGCTCCAATTTCTTTCGCAGACAGTAGCACTACACGTGAGGCTAAGGATTTTCACAGCAACCTTTTGCAAGTTTGGAGTCGATGATCCAAATGATATCCACCATTGCGCTGTTATAAAATAAATTTAAAATGAATACCTACTAGCTAAATAGCAAAAATAATTTTAGACTACCCCATGCTTTTATCTTCCTTTGCCTCACTACTAAACCAATTCCAAAGAGGCCACTAGTGCTAGTGTAATTTTCCAACTCATGCAGAATTTTATCTTGCAATTCATGGGTTGGCACCAACCTTGTAATGCATTCGTACAAGCCCGCCATGATTTCTTCATCTTGCGAAATGTGGGGATCTGAATAGAAATATTCCGAGTTCAAGTAGTGTGCACTGTGCAGCTGCATGCAACGGTTGATGGAGTTGGCATCCCCACCTCGTATCAATAATTTCAAATGCCTCCTTGAAATTATCCTCTCTCTCTCTCATCAAAAACCCTAGTTATGGCTTCCTTAGCCCTATCCATTGCTTCATAAATATATCCCCTTACAGGTTTCTTTTCCCCATCAACCAAACAGAGTACGCAGACAAGTGAGTCTATCAATTAAGAGCATGGACAATGGTACTCCAAAAGGTAGGCACCAAAACAATACTAGCTGCTCTTTTGCTAGCTTCCTCCTTTGCCCATTTAGTAGCATTCCAATGCACAAGTATTACAAACAAGCCCCAAAATACACATAACCATATACTAGTTAATACTAAATACACATAATAAAACTAATTAATTAAACACATCAACCCTTGTCTAATGCTTCTCCATTAATCTCCAACAAGGGTCAACCCATGGTTTGGATTCTTGTCCTACACCAAATGTCCCCCCAGTTATAAAATATTTGGCCTCAAATTTTGAAATGTTGGCGGATCAAAAATAAGAAGCAAACTTGTAACTTCTTTGAAAGCCAATGCTTGAGTGATACAAGAAACCATGATCCTTGGGCGGCATCATAGACTTGACTTGAGGCTTGGCATCAATAAAGACATTAGGAATGAAAAACTCAACAACAGAAGTGTTTGAAAGACTTTGGATGTCTTCAAACACATTCATTGCCTTGCGAAGAAAGAGAAACAAAGAGAGAAAAAGACAACAAGAAGAAAGAAGGGAGAAGAAGAATAAAAGAAGAAAGAATAAGGGAGAAGAAGAAGACAAAGAAGAACGAAGCAATAGCAACAGAGAGGGAGAGAAAAGTTGCAAAACAACGTAGTAAGGAAGAAGAGAAGAAGAGAAGAAGAGGGGGGAGAAGAAGAGTGAAAGGGAATGATGGGGAAATTGAAATGGAAGAATGAGGTCATGGTTGAGCTTTGATACCAAATAATGCAAGCACAGCATCAAAGATTTGCAGCCATGAGAGGGGGAATGGAGGAAAGAGGAAGAAGAAAGAGGGAAGAGAGGACAGAGGAAATACAAGGGGGAAAACTCACGTTTCACTTCAAATTCAAATTCATTAACCTGCTTGCAATGTGGCTTTCACACACTTATTATAAGAAAGCCTCTTAACAAATGAAATGGCACATATAGCCCTAAAACTACAATAAATTACATACCCCTAAAATACAAAATATTACAAATCCTAGAAACACATAATCATATGCTAGTTAATACTAACTATAAAAAATAAAACTAATTAATTAAGCACATCAATCCATGTCCTATGCTTCTCCATTAATCTCCAATACAACAAATGGTTTGGCTTCTTGTCCAAGATCACATTGTTATATTTCTTTTTCTACAGCATTATAATATTTAATGAATAAAATCAACGTCATTATCATCGAATAATATTTATTGAATAAAATCAAATAAAATCCATAACAATGTCATTATCATAACTAAAGAGAGTTGGAGAGACCAAATAAGTGTTTGAGGACTCTTGAAAAAATGTTCAAAATTAAAAATACATTTAAAAATTGTGAACACATCTAAAGAACATTATACACAAGTCAGCAAAGTGCCTTTGCTTGACATAAGAATTACTATTTTGTAGAAGTATGCATGACCCAAAGGTAACCACAGGGCAAAAGCAACACAAACCAATCATAATTAAAAAATTTTATCAAATATCTCAAAAGAAAATGACGTCACTATAAAGTATTTTTATTTGCAAAAGGGGCCCCCACCCTCAAAACCTGCTAGTACAAGGCATGAAGGAGCACCATAGTAAACATGCTCCTGCATATATGCACATGCACACACATATATACATGCATATGCTTCTTCCCCCTCCACTTTATTCCATTAAGATTCACAAAACATTAATTCTTTCGTCATAAATTCAGTAAAATAAATCATTAATAAGGTTTTATTTTCTCCATTATACTGTCTGCAGTGAAATTTTTAAAATGAAATTTATATCAAAGTGCATCATTATTGCAAGGGGGAAGCATTGGAGAAGTGTGAAAAAATGTGTAAATTTGGTAGGCAATTCCCAACCCTGGACCATTCTATAGGGCAGGTTGCATCTCTAAGAAGCATTCTTGTGACATACTAACATGGCTCCTTCCATAAGAGTGTCCATGTCAACAAAGAAATATCATATTGTTGTCCCAAAAATAGAATTCCAAGGCAATATCAGATTGGAGGAGAGGATTGACAAACTAAATAAGGGAAAGGAGGCCTTACATTACCAACAAACACTGATCGAGAATCTACTTCCTCTCTACTAGCTTGTGCCGCAGCCGCAGTAGCAGGATCTGAGTTGCACATAAAATGAATAAGGGACAGAGAGCTTAAAATATATGCAGATAAAATTCTATTATTATTATTATTATTATTATTAACAAGAGACAAAGGTACTCTATTGCCACTCGTACTTGTAAAACCAAACAAAAGTACCATGTAGTTCATCCGTGTATTGTTAAAGCTTGATGTACACTGTTGTTCCACAACCTAATAGCATAAGTTTTGAGGTGAATTGGTAATCTGAAATGATTGCAACGAAGTTCAAGGTTCTGTTCTTACTTGCAAATATTGTCAATTAGTTAAGAATTATATTATTCTTTATAAAGGTGTCATTCATCATTTGGTACCTCTCCAAGTGCAATCAGATTGAGCGTGCAAGGAGAGTTACAGCTTAATACACATCTTTGGCCAACAACCAAATAGCTTAAGCTTCTAGGTGAAGCAGTAATCAAACAACTTCCTGATGTAAAGCTCTTGACTGGAAAAAGAACTATACTAAAGCACTTAAACTGCATACGTTATTGTTAAATCCAACAAATCTCGCAATTTTGTAGCTAATTTAATTCAAAATAAGCATAAGGGGAAAGGCAAGGTTGCTTTCAATAAAATCAAGGCAATAAATAGTCCTTTATCCAGCTACTAGCCTACTATAGTCTTGCTGTAGCTTCTGAAAAGTGAAAGCCTTGTGAATAACAAAAATATAAAACAAAAACAAACACACACACACACACACACAAACACACAAAGATGAAGGTGATTTGAATCTTTCATGCCCTATTTTAACCTCAATAACCTTGTGATGTAGGAAAAGAACCATGACTATGGGAAGATCCTTGGAGAATAATTTAGAAGAATTGGGTCAAGGGATCAAGGGATTGTTGGGCTTAGTTAATAGCTAATTGTGTTTAGTTTAATTAGTATAGGTATTATGTGTATTTGGGGGCTTTTTTGTAGTATTCGTGTATTTCAACAGAGTGTTCGTAGTTTCATGCAATTTTAGGGCTATAAGTGTAATTCCATGTGTTAAAGGCTATCTTATAAATTGTATATGAAAGCCATGAAGTAGTTGAATTTGAATTTGTAAGTGCGCGTGTGATTCCCCCTCATAGCTCCTCCCCTTCCTCTCTTCAATTTCTTCTAATCTCTCCTATGGCTGCAGATCCTTGTGCTGCCCTGCATCATTTGGTATCAGAGCTGGAGATTGATATCTATTTTTCACTTTAATCCCCAATTTTTCCCCTCTCTTCTCCAACTGAATTGAAAGTGAACGTGCTATTCCCCCTTGTATCTCCTCTCCTCTCTCCCCCCCTTCCTTCCTTGCTTCAACTTCTTCAAATCTCTCCTATGGCTGCAGATCTTTGATGCTGCCCTACATCATTCTGCCCCTTTTCTCTCTCTGGTTTTTTACACTCCTTCTTAACTTCCAATTTTCTCCCTATATTCTCTTTCTTTCTCCTCTTTTCTGTCTAAAATCTATTTCTTCTTCTTATCACTTTCTTAATTCTCTTCATCTCTCTTTCTATTTCTAACTTTCCATCCATGTCCAACACTGCAACTTTCAGCCAAACTACAGTTGTGCCACTCCTATTTTGAACACCACTTTTCCGATAGAATTCCACAACACCACCCACACAATCAAAAACAGAAACCACCAAAAGGCATACCTGCAAATTTTCAAAGTTGTCCAACCAGACGTGTAGTCCCCCAAGTGCTGGCAAAAGATTTCCCAACCGCCAGTTTTCCAAAATCCCTAACTTCCTGTGCTTTTCTCATCACAACACCACCACTGTTGTAATCCCCACCACCTGATCTACCTTCGCCTGACATATCATCGCCAAAGAACCACCGCCAAGGAAGTCTACCTTGTCTTCTACAGCTCCCAGTTTCTCGTGAAATTGATCCAGCCATGATATTTTGCGTTTCTTCCATGATATTTTGATCTGCAGCGTGATGTTTTGATTGTGGATCTTATTTTTTTGCAAGCGAAAGGCGAGAAATTATCGCTGCAAGCATCAAAAATCAGGTTTTATTGCTGCATTTTGTGAATTTTCAACATGAATTTTCAACGTGAATTTGTTCCATTTCAGCAAAACATTAAAGATGAAAGATGTATTGAAGATAGTTCTTGAAAATTGGGAGTCATTTGTGTTTTGCAAACAGATTAAGAATTGTTAGCATATTGCTTAAGGGTCCTTGGTGATATATAATTCCACCAAGGTGACAAATTATTGGAAAAAGGAATAACATTTGTCATACTTTGGGCACAATTTTAAGATTTTTCAGACCTTTCTCAGGTGCGCAGGTAATGTTAGCAAAATCATCATTGATGGAAGATGTCTTACGAATATAATTCCTATAAATTGGCTCACTCATATGCAACTTCATCCGAACCTCACCAAAAGACTTATAAGATATCTTGGGTTGACAACTCTACTTTACAAGTTCGTGAAAGATGTTTGGTTCTATCCAAATAGGTAAATATTTTGCTAATGTTTGATACAATATCATACCCATAAAAATTGGCCATGCACTCCCTAGTTCTCCTTGGTTGGATGGTTTGGGTGTGACTCAAGGATTTGGGAACATGTCTTCCACATTAATGGCAAGAAGATCATTTAGAAGTCCACTCTACCAACCAACCAAGAAAAAGAATTAGCTAGAGTTGCTACTCAAATTGAAGACATTGCATGCAAGAAAATGCATGTGTTTGAGATATCCAAAGTCTTCCACACATTCCTCTTGTTGAGTTTTTCATTCTTGATGTGTTCATTGATGCCAATTCTCAATTCAAGTCTATGGTGCTGTCAATGGATCTTGGCTTCTTGTATCACTCAAGTGCTGACTTTCAAAGAGTCTAAGTTTGCTTCTTCCTTCAAATTTGACATCAATTTTTTTCTAACTAGGGAAGATTTGACATAGGATAAGAAGCAAGACTATGGGAAGAACCCTATTGAAAAATAATTTGGAAGATTTGGGTCAAGGGATTGCTATTTAACAGTTAATTGTGTGTTTCATAATCAATGTTTTAAAAGGTGAAGGCATAAGGCGAGGTCTTTTAACCCTTAAGAGGCGAGGTGTAAGCCTTAAGGCATTGGGGCATTACCCTTTGGGAATTTGTTCTTAAGATAAATATATGTTAAATAAATTACATATATTTAAAAAAAAAAGAAAAAAATTAAGAAAATCACAAATATAATGTAAAAAAGAAAATTTTGGATATACTTTGCAAACTATTTGTTGGTCATTCAAAAATTGCTAACTTGAAAACATAACATAAATCATCACAAGAGATAGCTACACTATTACAAAGTTCAAACTATTTTCATGATCTAAGATATAACTTTCAATTATTTTGGAAAGGTTTGAGGTTCAAGAGTTTTAGAAATCAACTCAATTTTATGGCATTCCTTTTATACAAACATGTAGTTAATTTTTTCTAACCAATTCTAACTTGCGAATCACACATCCAAATGTGTAAGCCTCAACTAAAAAGGCACAAAAGGTGTGCCTTTTGTCAAAATACGTAAGCCTCTTAATGTAATGCATTAACCTTTTTGAAATTTGGTATTTATAATTGAGCCTCAAGGCATTTTAGGCATGCCTTGCTTTGAGCCTTTTAAAATGTTGGCTTAATTTAATTAGTATAAGATTATGTGTATTCGGGGATTTTTTTGTAATATTCGTGTATTTTAAGGGTGTGTTAGTAGTTTCATGTAATTTTAGGAGTATAAGTGCAATTTATGTGTTAAGAGACTTTCTTATAAATAGAGTGTGAAAGCCTTGTAGTAATTTGAATTTGAAACTGATCGAATGATTTCCCCTAGTTTCTCCTCTCTTCCCCTTCCTTCTCTCTTCAATTTCTTCTAATCTCTTCTATGGCAAGAGGTCCATGATGCTGCCCTACATCGCCTCGGCTTCCAATCAAAGCTTGCTCACAGAAGCACCTATGTACATATACAAAGATGTGTTAATTGCTCCGCAAGCAAGGAAGAGCTTCACTAGCACTACCCACTTTCCCATACCACCAGCCACTGCTATTGCCAGTGGCATGCTCCCAAACAAGGACAGATTTTTCCCCAATTGCCATGAAATGTACATTGATCCTAACAAAATGCTACCAAATTTATTCAATACATAAAAAATCCTTCAACGATCGGACATTAGCCTGTCACCTAAATAACCTATATGAGACATACCTTCCAAGGGTACCTCTCTTTTTTTGGCTTTTGGTTACGGCGGAAGACTCAAATATGAGACCTAGACCAAAACCCATCCCCTCATTCCACCAAGGTTGGTGGCTTATCGGGCTTTAAATACTCTTTTAGCTCCTTCTTTTTTTTTATAGAAATTACTCCCCAAATTTTCTGTAGATAAGAGTACATTTTATTTCCACTGAAAGGTACATTTATCCAGTGTCTTCAACTCTTCACAAAGCAAGGATGGCGGTAGGGAACCGACATCCCTGAAACTTTATTAGGGATTAGTACATATAACATGTTATGACGCGGCGAAAAGTACATATAACATGTCACGACACGCTCATACGGAACAAAAGGGAGATTGAAGGTCCAAAAACCCTAGAAATCAGGAAGACGTGAGCACAAAGCAAAAACCTTGTACAGAACCCATTTCCTTCTCGACCTTTGCCTGCATCTCCCGCAGAGCGGCCGCTTCATCTTCCATCTCCTTCAATCGCTTTTTCATGTCGTCCAGTTCCTGCAATTCCACAGCGCCGGTTAGGGTTTCATACTATGAAAATCAATTAAGAATAAAAGAGAGGGAGAGGAAACAACGACTGCCCCGTTGTCTACTCCGGCCATGTCAACGTCGCCTTCCATATCTCCGTCTCTCTCCCTTGCTCGCTTGCTGCGTCTCTCGAAAGATCAAGTGTTCAGCGATACATACAAATAGAATAAGAGCAATGATAAAATTTCTGCAAAATTGGGGGGACAAGTCATGTTACTTTCAGGGGTGTTTTGGTCACTTTAGGCATGTTTGGTGTAGTGGTGTCATTGCTGTTGTCAATTTTTTATTTTTTTTTCAATTTTGTGTATGTTTTTGTGACGGCAAAATGGTCATTAGATCCATTGACAGCAAATTTTTGCATTATTAAGTAATTTTAGAAGTCATTTGATATCACTACCAAAAATTTCAGAAATAAAAACTAAAAATCGGAAACATAAATTAAGAACTAGAAATCGATACCCGTTTGATTAACATTTATAAAATTAGTATAAATTAAAATTTTAATTTAAAAATGCACATGTTCATCTTTAAATCAAAATATTTATAAAAATATGATTAAAATAATAAAATTATAAATAATATATATTACAAAATTATTATAATAAAAAAATATTATAATTATTCTACTTAATTATTACAGTTTCACATTTTACTTTACAATCAAAAATTTATTGGACATAACAATTGAAAAATATTAAAATTATTTTGTAATTAACTTTTTTATTATTTTTTGAAATTTATACATTATTTTATTTTAATTATTTTAAACTCATATGATCATTAAATTTTTATTTTAATTTAAAAGTGTATAAAATAAATAATTTAACCAAAAATTATATTTTGGATATAAAACTTTTGGCAACAAGTTGCCAAAATAACTAAAAACCGACAACAAAAACAGAAAACTAACAATAAAAATAAACATGTTTTTATAATTTATTTCTTCATTGTGGAAAAATAGAAAGCTATAACTATACAAAACAAACCCTTATTTATTAGTGCAATGTGCTAGGTTGGTCTCAATTGCTTATGCCCTCATTTTATTTTTATCACATAAAAAAATAGAAATATTTACCATTTATACATCTTATCCTTCTCTAAATTCCTTCCTCTATCTCTCTCTCTCATGATTTTGGTCAAAAGTCAATGTTATTTGCATTCATTCATTTTAATAGCTCTCTTCCTTGGTAGCAATCCTCTTTTTTACTAGTCAAAAATCCCATCAAGCATTTTTTTCTTGTT
The DNA here is from genome assembly GCF_029873635.1 of Malania oleifera. Lineage (NCBI taxonomy): Eukaryota > Viridiplantae > Streptophyta > Magnoliopsida > Santalales > Ximeniaceae > Malania > Malania oleifera. The sequence goes on from NC_080425.1 coordinate 19,357,334, forward strand.
CCAAAAAAATCTTTATAATTTTTTAGTCTAGTTTTTTTTTTATTATATCGTTTGTCTTCCTAGTCAACAAGAAGGTATGCATTTACTCTTTTTCTTTTCTTTTTTTTCAAAAATCTATGGTTGTTTAAAGATTTCTTTCTTTTCATTTCACGTTCAAACGATCTTTATTTGATTTCTTGTCTAAATCTTTTTTTTTTTTTTTTGCCTCA